>NC_058104.1:46425369-46742321 GCF_020171115.1 Neogale vison
ATAGAACAGGGACTGACTAGGGGCACATTAGGAACTGTGAGTAAAGGGCAGGCTATGGCGCTTAAGCCTACCAAACACATATTGGATGTTCACCACCAGTGGTGATCCGCACTTGGTTTCTGCGTCTAAAACGCTTCCTACGCTGAGAGGGAAGTGTGCTTTAGGAGGGATTCACTGCAGTGTTAGGTCTTTTAAAGAAGGAAGCTTTTGGGACTGACTCTGTGGTAACCGCATTAGGCGCATATAGCTTTCCATTCAAAGACGTTTAACCATTGGACTATAGCAAATTCAGTTTAAGGGAAACTCCTTCATGCGGAAGGTCATTTCTCACTTTGTCTTTCCAGTGGAGGAAAGAAGATAGAACAAGGACGGAGCACAGAGAATATTAAACCCTTTGGTGAAGTAAAGGGTAAGGCATTTAGGCCTCTATGATGCATACTGGAAGTTTTACACCTGGGATGTTCCACAGCGTCTACCACCTCTCAAAACACTTCCAATATATGAGGGAACTGTGCTACAGTAAGTTCTCACGACAGGGATGCGTCTGTACGCAGTTGTGAACTCTCGGATGTGTCTGGTTAGCAATCATGAAGTCTCTCCTACAGGCCCCTTAGAGGGGATGCAAAGGAAAGTATCTGCTCAGCGAACCTACTTCAGTTGCATACTCATTCATAAGAGCGTTTCTCCTTTGAGATATGGAGATAGAACAGGGACTGACTAGGGGCACATTAGGTACTGTGAGTAAAGGGCAGGCTATGGCGCTTAAGCCTACCAAACACATATTGGATGTTCACCACCAGTGGTGATCCGCACTTGGTTTCTGCGTCTAAAACGCTTCCTACACTGAGAGGGAAGTGTGCTTTAGGAGGGATTCACTGCAGTGTTACGTCTGTTAAAGAAGGAAGCTTTGGGGACTGACTCTGTGGTAACCGCAATAGGCGCACATAGCTTTCCATTCACAGACGTCTAACCGTTAGACTATAGCATGTTCTGTTTAAGGGAAACTCCTTCAGGCGGAATGTCACTTCTCACAGTTTCTTTCCAGTGGAGGAAAGATGATAGAACAAGGACGGACAGAGAGAACGTTGCAAACCGTGAGTGAAGTACAGGGTAAGGCACTTAGGCCTCTATGATGCATACTGGAATTACAACACCGGTGATGTTCCACAGTGTCTACCTCTTCTCTTAAACACTTCCAATATATAAGGAACTGTGCTACAGTAATTTTTCACGAAGGGGATGCATCTGTGCTCAGTTGAAAACTCTACAATGTGTCTGGGTAGCAATCATGAAGTGTCTCATACAGGCCCCTTGGAGGGGAGGCGTAGGAAGGTATCTGCTCAGGGAACCTACTTTAGGTGCGTACTCATTCATAACAGTGTTTCTCCTTTTGGAATGAAGATAGAACAGGGACGAACTAGGGGCACATTAGGTCCTTTGAGTAAAGGGCAAGCTATGGCGCTTAAGCCTGCCAAACACATATTGGAGGTTCACCACCAGTGGTGTTCCGCACTTAGTTTCTGCGTCTATAACGCTTCCAACACTGAGAGGGAAGTGTGCTTTAGGAGGGATTCACTGCAGTGTTACGTCTGTTAAAGAAGAAAGCTTTGGGGACTGACTCTTTGGTAACCACAATAGGCGCACATAGCTTTCCAGTCTCTGACGTCTATCCGTTGGACTATAGCAAGTTCTGTGTAAGGGAAACATCTTCATGAGGAATGTCCCTTCTAACAGTGTCTTTCCAGTGGAGGAAAGAAGATAGAACAAGGACGGAGCAGAGAGAATGTTACAACCCGTTGGTGAAGGAAAGGGTCAGGCATTTAGGCCTCTATGATGCATACTGGAAGTTCAACACGTGGGATGTTCCACAGTGTCTAACACTTCTCAAAACACTTCCAATATTTGAGGGAACTGTTCTACAGCAAGTTCTCACAACAGGGAAGCGTCTGTGCTCAGTTGGAAAGTGTAGGACGTGTCTGGGTAGCAGTCATGAAGTGTCTCATACAGACCCCTTAGAGGGGATGCGGAGGAAGGTATCTGCTCTGGGAACGTACTTCACGTGCTTACTCATTCGTAACAGTGTTTCTCCTTTGAAGATGAAGACAGAAAAGGGAAAGACGACGGGCACCGTAGGTACTGTGAGTAAAGGGCAGGCTATGGCGCTTAGCCTGACAAACACATATTGGATGTTCACCACCAGTGGTGATCCGCACTTAGTTTCTGCGTCTAAAACGCTTCCAACACTGAGAGGGAAGTGTGCTTTAGGAAGGATGCACTGCAGTGCTAGGTCTTTTAAAGAAGGAAGCTTTTGGTACTGACTCTGTGGTAACCGCAATAGGCGCACATAGCTTTCCATTCACAGACGTCTAACCGTTAGACTATAGCATGTTCTGTTTAAGGGAAACTCCTTCAGGCGGAATGTCACTTCTCACAGTGTCTTTCCAGTGGAGGAAAGATGATAGAACAAGGACGGACAGAGAGAACGTTGCAAACCGTGAGTGAAGTACAGGGTAAGGCACTTAGGCCTCTAGGATGCATACTGGAATTACAACACCGGTGATGTTCCACAGTGTCTACCTCTTCTCTTAAACACTTCCAATATATAAGGGAACTGTGCTACAGTAATTTTTCACGAAGGGGATGCATCTGTGCTCAGTTGAAAACTCTACAATGTGTCTGGGTAGCAATCATGAAGTGTCTCATACAGGCCCCTTGGAGGGGAGTTGTAGGAAGGTATCTGCTCAGGGAACCTACTTTAGGTGCGTACTCATTCATAACAGTGTTTCTCCTTTTGGAATGAAGATAGAACAGGGACGAACTAGGGGCACATTAGGTCCTTTGAGTAAAGGGCAAGCTATGGCGCTTAAGCCTGCCAAACACATATTGGAGGTTCACCACCAGTGGTGTTCCGCACTTAGTTTCTGCGTCTATAACGCTTCCAACACTGAGAGGGAAGTGTGCTTTAGGAGGGATTCACTGCAGTGTTACGTCTGTTAAAGAAGAAAGCTTTGGGGACTGACTCTTTGGTAACCACAATAGGCGCACATAGCTTTCCAGTCTCTGACGTCTATCCGTTGGACTATAGCAAGTTCTGTGTAAGGGAAACATCTTCATGAGGAATGTCCCTTCTAACAGTGTCTTTCCAGTGGAGGAAAGAAGATAGAACAAGGACGGAGCAGAGAGAATGTTACAACCCGTTGGTGAAGGAAAGGGTCAGGCATTTAGGCCTCTATGATGCATACTGGAAGTTCAACACTTGGGATGTTCCACAGTGTCTACCACTTCTCAAAACACTTCCAATATTTGAGGGAACTGTTCTACAGCAAGTTCTCACAACAGGGAAGCGTCTGTGCTCAGTTGGAAAGTGTAGGACGTGTCTGGGTAGCAATCATGAAGTGTCTCATACAGACCCCTTAGAGGGGATGCGGAGGAAGGTATCTGCGCTGGGAACGTACTTCACGTGCTTACTCATTCGTAACAGTGTTTCTCCTTTGAAGATGAAGATAGAAAAGGGAAAGACTACGGGCACATTAGGTACTGTGAGTAAAGGGCAGGCTATGGCGCTTAGCCTGACAAACACATATTGGATGTTCACCACCAGTGGTGATCCGCACTTAATTTCTGCGTCTAAAACGCTTCCAACACTGAGAGGGAAGTGTGCTTTAGGAGGGATTCACTGCAGTGTTACGTCTGTTAAAGAAGGAAGCTTTTGGGACTGACTCTGTGGTAACCGCATTAGGCGCACATAGCTTTCCATTCAAAGACGTCTAACCATTGGACTATAGCAAGTTCAGTTTAAGGGAAACTCCTTCATGCGGAATGTCATTTCTCACATTGTCTTTCCAGTGGAGGAAAGAAGATAGAACAAGGACGGAGCACAGAGAATGTTAAACCCTTTGGTGAAGTAAAGGGTAAGGCATTTAGGCCTCTATGATGCATACTGGAAGTTTTACACCTGGGATGTTCCACAGAGTCTACCACCTCTCAAAACACTTCCAATATATGAGGGAACTGTGCTACAGTAAGTTCTCACGACAGGGATGCGTCTGTACGCAGTTGTGAACTCTCGGATGTGTCTGGTTAGCAATCATGAAGTCTCTCCTACAGGCCCCTTAGAGGGGATGCAAAGGAAAGTATCTGCTCAGCGAACCTACTTCAGTTGCATACTCATTCATAAGAGCGTTTCTCCTTTGAGATATGGAGATAGAACAGGGACAGACTAGGGGCACATTAGGTACTGTGAGTAAAGGGCAGGCTATGGCGCTTAAGCCTACCAAACATATATTGGAAGTTCACCACCAGTGGTGATCCGCACTTGGTTTCTGCGTCTAAAACGCTTCCTACACTGAGAGGGAAGTGTGCTTTAGGAGGGATTCACTGCAGTGTTACGTCTGTTAAAGAAGGAAGCTTTTGGTACTGACTCTGTGGTAACCGCAATAGGCGCACATAGCTTTCCATTCACAGACGTCTAACCGTTAGACTATAGCATGTTCTGTTTAAGGGAAACTCCTTCAGGCGGAATGTCACTTCTCACAGTGTCTTTCCAGTGGAGAAAAGATGATAGAACAAGGACGGACAGAGAGAACGTTGCAAACCGTGAGTGAAGTAGAGGGTAAGGCACTTAGGCCTCTATGATGCATACTGGAATTACAACACCGGTGATGTTCCACAGTGTCTACCTCTTCTCTTAAACACTTCCAGTATATAAGGGAACTGTGCTACAGTAATTTTTCACGAAGGGGATGCATCTGTGCTCAGTTGAAAACTCTACAATGTGTCTGGGTAGCAATCATGAAGTGTCTCATACAGGCCCCTTGGAGGGGAGGCGTAGGAAGGTATCTGCTCAGGGAACCTACTTCAGGTGCGTACTCATTCATAACAGTGTTTCTCCTTTTGGAATGAAGATAGAACAGGGACGAACTAGGGGCACATTAGGTCCTTTGAGTAAAGGGCAAGCTATGGCGCTTAAGCCTGCCAAACACATATTGGAGGTTCACCACCAGTGGTGTTCCGCACTTAGTTTCTGCGTCTATAACGCTTCCAACACTGAGAGGGAAGTGTGCTTTAGGAGGGATTCACTGCAGTGTTACGTCTGTTAAAGAAGAAAGCTTTGGGGACTGACTCTTTGGTAACCACAATAGGCGCACATAGCTTTCCAGTCTCTGACGTCTATCCGTTGGACTATAGCAAGTTCTGTGTAAGGGAAACATCTTCATGAGGAATGTCCCTTCTAACAGTGTCTTTCCAGTGGAGGAAAGAAGATAGAACAAGGACGGAGCAGAGAGAATGTTACAACCCGTTGGTGAAGGAAAGGGTCAGGCATTTAGGCCTCTATGATGCATACTGGAAGTTCAACACGTGGGATGTTCCACAGTGTCTAACACTTCTCAAAACACTTCCAATATTTGAGGGAACTGTTCTACAGCAAGTTCTCACAACAGGGAAGCGTCTGTGCTCAGTTGGAAAGTGTAGGACGTGTCTGGGTAGCAGTCATGAAGTGTCTCATACAGACCCCTTAGAGGGGATGCGGAGGAAGGTATCTGCTCTGGGAACGTACTTCACGTGCTTACTCATTCGTAACAGTGTTTCTCCTTTGAAGATGAAGACAGAAAAGGGAAAGACTACGGGCACAGTAGGTACTGTGAGTAAAGGGCAGGCTATGGCGCTTAGCCTGACAAACACATATTGGATGTTCACCACCAGTGGTGATCCGCACTTAGTTTCTGCGTCTAAAACGCTTCCAACACTGAGAGGGAAGTTTGCTTTAGGAGGGATTCACTGCAGTGTTAGGTCTTTTAAAGAAGGAAGCTTTTGGGACTGACTCTGTGGTAACCGCATTAGGCGCACATAGCTTTCCATTCAAAGACGTTTAACCATTGGACTATAGCAAATTCAGTTTAAGGGAAACTCCTTCATGCGGAAGGTCATTTCTCACTTTGTCTTTCCAGTGGAGGAAAGAAGATAGAACAAGGACGGATCACAGAGAATATTAAACCCTTTGGTGAAGTAAAGGGTAAGGCATTTAGGCCTCTATGATGCATACTGGAAGTTCAACACTTGGGATGTTCCACAGTGTCTAACACTTCTCAAAACACTTCCAATATTTGAGGGAACTGTTCTACAGCAAGTTCTCACAACAGGGAAGCGTCTGTGCTCAGTTGGAAAGTGTAGGACGTGTCTGGGTAGCAGTCATGAAGTGTCTCATACAGACCCCTTAGAGGGGATGCGGAGGAAGGTATCTGCTCTGGGAACGTACTTCACGTGCTTACTGATTCGTAACAGTGTTTCTCCTTTGAAGATGAAGATAGAAAAGGGAAAGACTACGGGCACAGTAGGTACTGTGAGTAATGGGCAGGCTATGGCGCTTAGCCTGACAAACACATATTGGATGTTCACCACCAGTGGTGATCCGCACTTAGTTTCTGCGTCTAAAACGCTTCCAACACTGAGAGGGAAGTGTGCTTTAGGAGGGATTCACTGCAGTGTTACGTCTGTTAAAGAAGGAAGCTTTTGGGACTGACTCTGTGGTACCCGCATTAGGCGCACATAGCTTTCCATTCAAAGACGTTTAACCATTGGACTATAGCAAATTCAGTTTAAGGGAAACTCCTTCATGCGGAAGGTCATTTCTCACTTTGTCTTTCCAGTGGAGGAAAGAAGATAGAACAAGGACGGAGCACAGAGAATATTAAACCCTTTGGTGAAGTAAAGGGTAAGGCATTTAGGCCTCTATGATGCATACTGGAAGTTCTACACCTGGGATGTTCCACAGCGTCTACCACCTCTCAAAACACTTCCAATATATGAGGGAACGGTGCTACAGTAAGTTCTCACGACAGGGATGCGTCTGTACTCAGTTGGAAACTCTAGGACGTGTCGGGTTAGCAATCATGAAGTCTCTCCTACAGGCCCCTTAGAGGGGATGCAAAGGAAAGTATCTGCTCAGCGAACCTACTTCAGTTGCATGCTCATTTTTAACAGCGTTTCTCCTTTGAGATATGCAGATAGAACAGGGACTGACTAGGGGCACATTAGGTACTGTGAGTAAAGGGCAGGCTATGGCGCTTAAGCCTACCAAACACATATTGGATGTTCACCACCAGTGGTGATCCGCACTTGGTTTCTGCGTCTAAAACGCTTCCTACGCTGAGAGGGAAGTGTGCTTTAGGAGGGATTCACTGCAGTGTTAGGTCTTTTAAAGAAGGAAGCTTTTGGGACTGACTCTGTGGTAACCGCATTAGGCGCATATAGCTTTCCATTCAAAGACGTTTAACCATTGGACTATAGCAAATTCAGTTTAAGGGAAACTCCTTCATGCGGAAGGTCATTTCTCACTTTGTCTTTCCAGTGGAGGAAAGAAGATAGAACAAGGACGGAGCACAGAGAATATTAAACCCTTTGGTGAAGTAAAGGGTAAGGCATTTAGGCCTCTATGATGCATACTGGAAGTTTTACACCTGGGATGTTCCACAGCGTCTACCACCTCTCAAAACACTTCCAATATATGAGGGAACTGTGCTACAGTAAGTTCTCACGACAGGGATGCGTCTGTACGCAGTTGTGAACTCTCGGATGTGTCTGGTTAGCAATCATGAAGTCTCTCCTACAGGCCCCTTAGAGGGGATGCAAAGGAAAGTATCTGCTCAGCGAACCTACTTCAGTTGCATACTCATTCATAAGAGCGTTTCTCCTTTGAGATATGCAGATAGAACAGGGACTGACTAGGGGCACATTAGGTACTGTGAGTAAAGGGCAGGCTATGGCGCTTAAGCCTACCAAACACATATTGGATGTTCACCACCAGTGGTGATCCGCACTTAGTTTCTGCGTCTAAAACGCTTCCTACACTGAGAGGGAAGTGTGCTTTAGGAGGGATTCACTGCAGTGTTACGTCTGTTAAAGAAGGAAGCTTTGGGGACTGACTCTGTGGTAACCGCAATAGGCGCACATAGCTTTCCATTCACAGACGTCTAACCGTTAGACTATAGCATGTTCTGTTTAAGGGAAACTCCTTCTGGCGGAATGTCACTTCTCACAGTTTCTTTCCAGTGGAGGAAAGATGATAGAACAAGGACGGACAGAGAGAACGTTGCAAACCGTGAGTGAAGTAGAGGGTAAGGCACTTAGGCCTCTATGATGCATACTGGAATTACAACACCGGTGATGTTCCACAGTGTCTACCTCTTCTCTTAAACACTTACAATATATAAGGAACTGTGCTACAGTAATTTTTCACGAAGGGGATGCATCTGTGCTCAGTTGAAAACTCTACAATGTGTCTGGGTAGCAATCATGAAGTGTCTCATACAGGCCCCTTGGAGGGGAGGCGTAGGAAGGTATCTGCTCAGGGAACCTACTTTAGGTGCGTACTCATTCATAACAGTGTTTCTCCTTTTGGAATGAAGATAGAACAGGGACGAACTAGGGGCACATTAGGTCCTTTGAGTAAAGGGCAAGCTATGGCGCTTAAGCCTGCCAAACACATATTGGAGGTTCACCACCAGTGGTGTTCCGCACTTAGTTTCTGCGTCTATAACGCTTCCAACACTGAGAGGGAAGTGTGCTTTAGGAGGGATTCACTGCAGTGTTACGTCTGTTAAAGAAGAAAGCTTTGGGGACTGACTCTTTGGTAACCACAATAGGCGCACATAGCTTTCCAGTCTCTGACGTCTATCCGTTGGACTATAGCAAGTTCTGTGTAAGGGAAACATCTTCATGAGGAATGTCCCTTCTAACAGTGTCTTTCCAGTGGAGGAAAGAAGATAGAACAAGGACGGAGCAGAGAGAATGTTACAACCCGTTGGTGAAGGAAAGGGTCAGGCATTTAGGCCTCTATGATGCATACTGGAAGTTCAACACTTGGGATGTTCCACAGTGTCTACCACTTCTCAAAACACTTCCAATATTTGAGGGAACTGTTCTACAGCAAGTTCTCACAACAGGGAAGCGTCTGTGCTCAGTTGGAAAGTGTAGGACGTGTCTGGGTAGCAGTCATGAAGTGTCTCATACAGACCCCTTAGAGGGGATGCGGAGGAAGGTATCTGCTCTGGGAACGTACTTCACGTGCTTACTCATTCGTAACAGTGTTTCTCCTTTGAAGATGAAGACAGAAAAGGGAAAGAATACGGGCACAGTAGGTACTGTGAGTAAAGGGCAGGCTATGGCGCTTAGCCTGACAAACACATATTGGATGTTCACCACCAGTGGTGATCCGCACTTAGTTTCTGCGTCTAAAACGCTTCCAACACTGAGAGGGAAGTGTGCTTTAGGAGGGATGCACTGCAGTGCTAGGTCTTTTAAAGAAGGAAGCTTTTGGGACTGACTCTGTGGTAACCGCAATAGGCGCACATAGCTTTCCATTCACAGACGTGTAACCGTTAGACTATAGCATGTTCTGTTTAAGGGAAACTCCTTCAGGCGGAATGTCACTTCTCACAGTGTCTTTCCAGTGGAGGAAAGATGATAGAACAAGGACGGACAGAGAGAACGTTGCAAACCGTGAGTGAAGTACAGGGTAAGGCACTTAGGCCTCTAGGATGCATACTGGAATTACAACACCGGTGATGTTCCACAGTGTCTACCTCTTCTCTTAAACACTTCCAATATATAAGGGAACTGTGCTACAGTAATTTTTCACGAAGGGGATGCATCTGTGCTCAGTTGAAAACTCTACAATGTGTCTGGGTAGCAATCATGAAGTGTCTCATACAGGCCCCTTGGAGGGGAGGCGTAGGAAGGTATCTGCTCAGGGAACCTACTTTAGGTGCGTACTCATTCATAACAGTGTTTCTCCTTTTGGAATGAAGATAGAACAGGGACGAACTAGGGGCACATTAGGTCCTTTGAGTAAAGGGCAAGCTATGGCGCTTAAGCCTGCCAAACACATATTGGAGGTTCACCACCAGTGGTGTTCCGCACTTAGTTTCTGCGTCTATAACGCTTCCAACACTGAGAGGGAAGTGTGCTTTAGGAGGGATTCACTGCAGTGTTACGTCTGTTAAAGAAGAAAGCTTTGGGGACTGACTCTTTGGTAACCACAATAGGCGCACATAGCTTTCCAGTCTCTGACGTCTATCCGTTGGACTATAGCAAGTTCTGTGTAAGGGAAACATCTTCATGAGGAATGTCCCTTCTAACAGTGTCTTTCCAGTGGAGGAAAGAAGATAGAACAAGGACGGAGCAGAGAGAATGTTACAACCCGTTGGTGAAGGAAAGGGTCAGGCATTTAGGCCTCTATGATGCATACTGGAAGTTCAACACTTGGGATGTTCCACAGTGTCTACCACTTCTCAAAACACTTCCAATATTTGAGGGAACTGTTCTACAGCAAGTTCTCACAACAGGGAAGCGTCTGTGCTCAGTTGGAAAGTGTAGGACGTGTCTGGGTAGCAATCATGAAGTGTCTCATACAGACCCCTTAGAGGGGATGCGGAGGAAGGTATCTGCGCTGGGAACGTACTTCACGTGCTTACTCATTCGTAACAGTGTTTCTCCTTTGAAGATGAAGATAGAAAAGGGAAAGACTACGGGCACATTAGGTACTGTGAGTAAAGGGCAGGCTATGGCGCTTAGCCTGACAAACACATATTGGATGTTCACCACCAGTGGTGATCCGCACTTAATTTCTGCGTCTAAAACGCTTCCAACACTGAGAGGGAAGTGTGCTTTAGGAGGGATTCACTGCAGTGTTACGTCTGTTAAAGAAGGAAGCTTTTGGGACTGACTCTGTGGTAACCGCATTAGGCGCACATAGCTTTCCATTCAAAGACGTCTAACCATTGGACTATAGCAAGTTCAGTTTAAGGGAAACTCCTTCATGCGGAATGTCATTTCTCACATTGTCTTTCCAGTGGAGGAAAGAAGATAGAACAAGGACGGAGCACAGAGAATGTTAAACCCTTTGGTGAAGTAAAGGGTAAGGCATTTAGGCC
This sequence comes from Neogale vison, assembly GCF_020171115.1. NCBI lineage: Eukaryota > Metazoa > Chordata > Mammalia > Carnivora > Mustelidae > Neogale > Neogale vison. The sequence goes on from NC_058104.1 coordinate 46,436,301, forward strand.
TCTATGATGCATACTGGAAGTTTTACACCTGGGATGTTCCACAGAGTCTACCACCTCTCAAAACACTTCCAATATATGAGGGAACTGTGCTACAGTAAGTTCTCACGACAGGGATGCGTCTGTACGCAGTTGTGAACTCTCGGATGTGTCTGGTTAGCAATCATGAAGTCTCTCCTACAGGCCCCTTAGAGGGGATGCAAAGGAAAGTATCTGCTCAGCGAACCTACTTCAGTTGCATACTCATTCATAAGAGCGTTTCTCCTTTGAGATATGGAGATAGAACAGGGACAGACTAGGGGCACATTAGGTACTGTGAGTAAAGGGCAGGCTATGGCGCTTAAGCCTACCAAACATATATTGGAAGTTCACCACCAGTGGTGATCCGCACTTGGTTTCTGCGTCTAAAACGCTTCCTACACTGAGAGGGAAGTGTGCTTTAGGAGGGATTCACTGCAGTGTTACGTCTGTTAAAGAAGGAAGCTTTTGGTACTGACTCTGTGGTAACCGCAATAGGCGCACATAGCTTTCCATTCACAGACGTCTAACCGTTAGACTATAGCATGTTCTGTTTAAGGGAAACTCCTTCAGGCGGAATGTCACTTCTCACAGTGTCTTTCCAGTGGAGAAAAGATGATAGAACAAGGACGGACAGAGAGAACGTTGCAAACCGTGAGTGAAGTAGAGGGTAAGGCACTTAGGCCTCTATGATGCATACTGGAATTACAACACCGGTGATGTTCCACAGTGTCTACCTCTTCTCTTAAACACTTCCAGTATATAAGGGAACTGTGCTACAGTAATTTTTCACGAAGGGGATGCATCTGTGCTCAGTTGAAAACTCTACAATGTGTCTGGGTAGCAATCATGAAGTGTCTCATACAGGCCCCTTGGAGGGGAGGCGTAGGAAGGTATCTGCTCAGGGAACCTACTTCAGGTGCGTACTCATTCATAACAGTGTTTCTCCTTTTGGAATGAAGATAGAACAGGGACGAACTAGGGGCACATTAGGTCCTTTGAGTAAAGGGCAAGCTATGGCGCTTAAGCCTGCCAAACACATATTGGAGGTTCACCACCAGTGGTGTTCCGCACTTAGTTTCTGCGTCTATAACGCTTCCAACACTGAGAGGGAAGTGTGCTTTAGGAGGGATTCACTGCAGTGTTACGTCTGTTAAAGAAGAAAGCTTTGGGGACTGACTCTTTGGTAACCACAATAGGCGCACATAGCTTTCCAGTCTCTGACGTCTATCCGTTGGACTATAGCAAGTTCTGTGTAAGGGAAACATCTTCATGAGGAATGTCCCTTCTAACAGTGTCTTTCCAGTGGAGGAAAGAAGATAGAACAAGGACGGAGCAGAGAGAATGTTACAACCCGTTGGTGAAGGAAAGGGTCAGGCATTTAGGCCTCTATGATGCATACTGGAAGTTCAACACGTGGGATGTTCCACAGTGTCTAACACTTCTCAAAACACTTCCAATATTTGAGGGAACTGTTCTACAGCAAGTTCTCACAACAGGGAAGCGTCTGTGCTCAGTTGGAAAGTGTAGGACGTGTCTGGGTAGCAGTCATGAAGTGTCTCATACAGACCCCTTAGAGGGGATGCGGAGGAAGGTATCTGCTCTGGGAACGTACTTCACGTGCTTACTCATTCGTAACAGTGTTTCTCCTTTGAAGATGAAGACAGAAAAGGGAAAGACTACGGGCACAGTAGGTACTGTGAGTAAAGGGCAGGCTATGGCGCTTAGCCTGACAAACACATATTGGATGTTCACCACCAGTGGTGATCCGCACTTAGTTTCTGCGTCTAAAACGCTTCCAACACTGAGAGGGAAGTTTGCTTTAGGAGGGATTCACTGCAGTGTTAGGTCTTTTAAAGAAGGAAGCTTTTGGGACTGACTCTGTGGTAACCGCATTAGGCGCACATAGCTTTCCATTCAAAGACGTTTAACCATTGGACTATAGCAAATTCAGTTTAAGGGAAACTCCTTCATGCGGAAGGTCATTTCTCACTTTGTCTTTCCAGTGGAGGAAAGAAGATAGAACAAGGACGGATCACAGAGAATATTAAACCCTTTGGTGAAGTAAAGGGTAAGGCATTTAGGCCTCTATGATGCATACTGGAAGTTCAACACTTGGGATGTTCCACAGTGTCTAACACTTCTCAAAACACTTCCAATATTTGAGGGAACTGTTCTACAGCAAGTTCTCACAACAGGGAAGCGTCTGTGCTCAGTTGGAAAGTGTAGGACGTGTCTGGGTAGCAGTCATGAAGTGTCTCATACAGACCCCTTAGAGGGGATGCGGAGGAAGGTATCTGCTCTGGGAACGTACTTCACGTGCTTACTGATTCGTAACAGTGTTTCTCCTTTGAAGATGAAGATAGAAAAGGGAAAGACTACGGGCACAGTAGGTACTGTGAGTAATGGGCAGGCTATGGCGCTTAGCCTGACAAACACATATTGGATGTTCACCACCAGTGGTGATCCGCACTTAGTTTCTGCGTCTAAAACGCTTCCAACACTGAGAGGGAAGTGTGCTTTAGGAGGGATTCACTGCAGTGTTACGTCTGTTAAAGAAGGAAGCTTTTGGGACTGACTCTGTGGTACCCGCATTAGGCGCACATAGCTTTCCATTCAAAGACGTTTAACCATTGGACTATAGCAAATTCAGTTTAAGGGAAACTCCTTCATGCGGAAGGTCATTTCTCACTTTGTCTTTCCAGTGGAGGAAAGAAGATAGAACAAGGACGGAGCACAGAGAATATTAAACCCTTTGGTGAAGTAAAGGGTAAGGCATTTAGGCCTCTATGATGCATACTGGAAGTTCTACACCTGGGATGTTCCACAGCGTCTACCACCTCTCAAAACACTTCCAATATATGAGGGAACGGTGCTACAGTAAGTTCTCACGACAGGGATGCGTCTGTACTCAGTTGGAAACTCTAGGACGTGTCGGGTTAGCAATCATGAAGTCTCTCCTACAGGCCCCTTAGAGGGGATGCAAAGGAAAGTATCTGCTCAGCGAACCTACTTCAGTTGCATGCTCATTTTTAACAGCGTTTCTCCTTTGAGATATGCAGATAGAACAGGGACTGACTAGGGGCACATTAGGTACTGTGAGTAAAGGGCAGGCTATGGCGCTTAAGCCTACCAAACACATATTGGATGTTCACCACCAGTGGTGATCCGCACTTGGTTTCTGCGTCTAAAACGCTTCCTACGCTGAGAGGGAAGTGTGCTTTAGGAGGGATTCACTGCAGTGTTAGGTCTTTTAAAGAAGGAAGCTTTTGGGACTGACTCTGTGGTAACCGCATTAGGCGCATATAGCTTTCCATTCAAAGACGTTTAACCATTGGACTATAGCAAATTCAGTTTAAGGGAAACTCCTTCATGCGGAAGGTCATTTCTCACTTTGTCTTTCCAGTGGAGGAAAGAAGATAGAACAAGGACGGAGCACAGAGAATATTAAACCCTTTGGTGAAGTAAAGGGTAAGGCATTTAGGCCTCTATGATGCATACTGGAAGTTTTACACCTGGGATGTTCCACAGCGTCTACCACCTCTCAAAACACTTCCAATATATGAGGGAACTGTGCTACAGTAAGTTCTCACGACAGGGATGCGTCTGTACGCAGTTGTGAACTCTCGGATGTGTCTGGTTAGCAATCATGAAGTCTCTCCTACAGGCCCCTTAGAGGGGATGCAAAGGAAAGTATCTGCTCAGCGAACCTACTTCAGTTGCATACTCATTCATAAGAGCGTTTCTCCTTTGAGATATGCAGATAGAACAGGGACTGACTAGGGGCACATTAGGTACTGTGAGTAAAGGGCAGGCTATGGCGCTTAAGCCTACCAAACACATATTGGATGTTCACCACCAGTGGTGATCCGCACTTAGTTTCTGCGTCTAAAACGCTTCCTACACTGAGAGGGAAGTGTGCTTTAGGAGGGATTCACTGCAGTGTTACGTCTGTTAAAGAAGGAAGCTTTGGGGACTGACTCTGTGGTAACCGCAATAGGCGCACATAGCTTTCCATTCACAGACGTCTAACCGTTAGACTATAGCATGTTCTGTTTAAGGGAAACTCCTTCTGGCGGAATGTCACTTCTCACAGTTTCTTTCCAGTGGAGGAAAGATGATAGAACAAGGACGGACAGAGAGAACGTTGCAAACCGTGAGTGAAGTAGAGGGTAAGGCACTTAGGCCTCTATGATGCATACTGGAATTACAACACCGGTGATGTTCCACAGTGTCTACCTCTTCTCTTAAACACTTACAATATATAAGGAACTGTGCTACAGTAATTTTTCACGAAGGGGATGCATCTGTGCTCAGTTGAAAACTCTACAATGTGTCTGGGTAGCAATCATGAAGTGTCTCATACAGGCCCCTTGGAGGGGAGGCGTAGGAAGGTATCTGCTCAGGGAACCTACTTTAGGTGCGTACTCATTCATAACAGTGTTTCTCCTTTTGGAATGAAGATAGAACAGGGACGAACTAGGGGCACATTAGGTCCTTTGAGTAAAGGGCAAGCTATGGCGCTTAAGCCTGCCAAACACATATTGGAGGTTCACCACCAGTGGTGTTCCGCACTTAGTTTCTGCGTCTATAACGCTTCCAACACTGAGAGGGAAGTGTGCTTTAGGAGGGATTCACTGCAGTGTTACGTCTGTTAAAGAAGAAAGCTTTGGGGACTGACTCTTTGGTAACCACAATAGGCGCACATAGCTTTCCAGTCTCTGACGTCTATCCGTTGGACTATAGCAAGTTCTGTGTAAGGGAAACATCTTCATGAGGAATGTCCCTTCTAACAGTGTCTTTCCAGTGGAGGAAAGAAGATAGAACAAGGACGGAGCAGAGAGAATGTTACAACCCGTTGGTGAAGGAAAGGGTCAGGCATTTAGGCCTCTATGATGCATACTGGAAGTTCAACACTTGGGATGTTCCACAGTGTCTACCACTTCTCAAAACACTTCCAATATTTGAGGGAACTGTTCTACAGCAAGTTCTCACAACAGGGAAGCGTCTGTGCTCAGTTGGAAAGTGTAGGACGTGTCTGGGTAGCAGTCATGAAGTGTCTCATACAGACCCCTTAGAGGGGATGCGGAGGAAGGTATCTGCTCTGGGAACGTACTTCACGTGCTTACTCATTCGTAACAGTGTTTCTCCTTTGAAGATGAAGACAGAAAAGGGAAAGAATACGGGCACAGTAGGTACTGTGAGTAAAGGGCAGGCTATGGCGCTTAGCCTGACAAACACATATTGGATGTTCACCACCAGTGGTGATCCGCACTTAGTTTCTGCGTCTAAAACGCTTCCAACACTGAGAGGGAAGTGTGCTTTAGGAGGGATGCACTGCAGTGCTAGGTCTTTTAAAGAAGGAAGCTTTTGGGACTGACTCTGTGGTAACCGCAATAGGCGCACATAGCTTTCCATTCACAGACGTGTAACCGTTAGACTATAGCATGTTCTGTTTAAGGGAAACTCCTTCAGGCGGAATGTCACTTCTCACAGTGTCTTTCCAGTGGAGGAAAGATGATAGAACAAGGACGGACAGAGAGAACGTTGCAAACCGTGAGTGAAGTACAGGGTAAGGCACTTAGGCCTCTAGGATGCATACTGGAATTACAACACCGGTGATGTTCCACAGTGTCTACCTCTTCTCTTAAACACTTCCAATATATAAGGGAACTGTGCTACAGTAATTTTTCACGAAGGGGATGCATCTGTGCTCAGTTGAAAACTCTACAATGTGTCTGGGTAGCAATCATGAAGTGTCTCATACAGGCCCCTTGGAGGGGAGGCGTAGGAAGGTATCTGCTCAGGGAACCTACTTTAGGTGCGTACTCATTCATAACAGTGTTTCTCCTTTTGGAATGAAGATAGAACAGGGACGAACTAGGGGCACATTAGGTCCTTTGAGTAAAGGGCAAGCTATGGCGCTTAAGCCTGCCAAACACATATTGGAGGTTCACCACCAGTGGTGTTCCGCACTTAGTTTCTGCGTCTATAACGCTTCCAACACTGAGAGGGAAGTGTGCTTTAGGAGGGATTCACTGCAGTGTTACGTCTGTTAAAGAAGAAAGCTTTGGGGACTGACTCTTTGGTAACCACAATAGGCGCACATAGCTTTCCAGTCTCTGACGTCTATCCGTTGGACTATAGCAAGTTCTGTGTAAGGGAAACATCTTCATGAGGAATGTCCCTTCTAACAGTGTCTTTCCAGTGGAGGAAAGAAGATAGAACAAGGACGGAGCAGAGAGAATGTTACAACCCGTTGGTGAAGGAAAGGGTCAGGCATTTAGGCCTCTATGATGCATACTGGAAGTTCAACACTTGGGATGTTCCACAGTGTCTACCACTTCTCAAAACACTTCCAATATTTGAGGGAACTGTTCTACAGCAAGTTCTCACAACAGGGAAGCGTCTGTGCTCAGTTGGAAAGTGTAGGACGTGTCTGGGTAGCAATCATGAAGTGTCTCATACAGACCCCTTAGAGGGGATGCGGAGGAAGGTATCTGCGCTGGGAACGTACTTCACGTGCTTACTCATTCGTAACAGTGTTTCTCCTTTGAAGATGAAGATAGAAAAGGGAAAGACTACGGGCACATTAGGTACTGTGAGTAAAGGGCAGGCTATGGCGCTTAGCCTGACAAACACATATTGGATGTTCACCACCAGTGGTGATCCGCACTTAATTTCTGCGTCTAAAACGCTTCCAACACTGAGAGGGAAGTGTGCTTTAGGAGGGATTCACTGCAGTGTTACGTCTGTTAAAGAAGGAAGCTTTTGGGACTGACTCTGTGGTAACCGCATTAGGCGCACATAGCTTTCCATTCAAAGACGTCTAACCATTGGACTATAGCAAGTTCAGTTTAAGGGAAACTCCTTCATGCGGAATGTCATTTCTCACATTGTCTTTCCAGTGGAGGAAAGAAGATAGAACAAGGACGGAGCACAGAGAATGTTAAACCCTTTGGTGAAGTAAAGGGTAAGGCATTTAGGCCTCTATGATGCATACTGGAAGTTTTACACCTGGGATGTTCCACAGAGTCTACCACCTCTCAAAACACTTCCAATATATGAGGGAACTGTGCTACAGTAAGTTCTCACGACAGGGATGCGTCTGTACGCAGTTGTGAACTCTCGGATGTGTCTGGTTAGCAATCATGAAGTCTCTCCTACAGGCCCCTTAGAGGGGATGCAAAGGAAAGTATCTGCTCAGCGAACCTACTTCAGTTGCATACTCATTCATAAGAGCGTTTCTCCTTTGAGATATGGAGATAGAACAGGGACAGACTAGGGGCACATTAGGTACTGTGAGTAAAGGGCAGGCTATGGCGCTTAAGCCTACCAAACATATATTGGAAGTTCACCACCAGTGGTGATCCGCACTTGGTTTCTGCGTCTAAAACGCTTCCTACACTGAGAGGGAAGTGTGCTTTAGGAGGGATTCACTGCAGTGTTACGTCTGTTAAAGAAGGAAGCTTTTGGTACTGACTCTGTGGTAACCGCAATAGGCGCACATAGCTTTCCATTCACAGACGTCTAACCGTTAGACTATAGCATGTTCTGTTTAAGGGAAACTCCTTCAGGCGGAATGTCACTTCTCACAGTGTCTTTCCAGTGGAGAAAAGATGATAGAACAAGGACGGACAGAGAGAACGTTGCAAACCGTGAGTGAAGTAGAGGGTAAGGCACTTAGGCCTCTATGATGCATACTGGAATTACAACACCGGTGATGTTCCACAGTGTCTACCTCTTCTCTTAAACACTTCCAGTATATAAGGGAACTGTGCTACAGTAATTTTTCACGAAGGGGATGCATCTGTGCTCAGTTGAAAACTCTACAATGTGTCTGGGTAGCAATCATGAAGTGTCTCATACAGGCCCCTTGGAGGGGAGGCGTAGGAAGGTATCTGCTCAGGGAACCTACTTCAGGTGCGTACTCATTCATAACAGTGTTTCTCCTTTTGGAATGAAGATAGAACAGGGACGAACTAGGGGCACATTAGGTCCTTTGAGTAAAGGGCAAGCTATGGCGCTTAAGCCTGCCAAACACATATTGGAGGTTCACCACCAGTGGTGTTCCGCACTTAGTTTCTGCGTCTATAACGCTTCCAACACTGAGAGGGAAGTGTGCTTTAGGAGGGATTCACTGCAGTGTTACGTCTGTTAAAGAAGAAAGCTTTGGGGACTGACTCTTTGGTAACCACAATAGGCGCACATAGCTTTCCAGTCTCTGACGTCTATCCGTTGGACTATAGCAAGTTCTGTGTAAGGGAAACATCTTCATGAGGAATGTCCCTTCTAACAGTGTCTTTCCAGTGGAGGAAAGAAGATAGAACAAGGACGGAGCAGAGAGAATGTTACAACCCGTTGGTGAAGGAAAGGGTCAGGCATTTAGGCCTCTATGATGCATACTGGAAGTTCAACACTTGGGATGTTCCACAGTGTCTACCACTTCTCAAAACACTTCCAATATTTGAGGGAACTGTTCTACAGCAAGTTCTCACAACAGGGAAGCGTCTGTGCTCAGTTGGAAAGTGTAGGACGTGTCTGGGTAGCAGTCATGAAGTGTCTCATACAGACCCCTTAGAGGGGATGCGGAGGAAGGTATCTGCTCTGGGAACGTACTTCACGTGCTTACTGATTCGTAACAGTGTTTCTCCATTGAAGATGAAGATAGAAAAGGGAAAGACTACGGGCACAGTAGGTACTGTGAGTAAAGGGCAGGCTATGGCGCTTAGCCTGACAAACACATATTGGATGTTCACCACCAGTGGTGATCCGCACTTAATTTCTGCGTCTAAAACGCTTCCAACACTGAGAGGGAAGTGTGCTTTAGGAGGGATTCACTGCAGTGTTACGTCTGTTAAAGAAGGAAGCTTTTGGGACTGACTCTGTGGTAACCGCATTAGGCGCACATAGCTTTCCATTCAAAGACGTCTAACCATTGGACTATAGCAAGTTCAGTTTAAGGGAAACTCCTTCATGCGGAATGTCATTTCTCACATTGTCTTTCCAGTGGAGGAAAGAAGATAGAACAAGGACGGAGCACAGAGAATGTTAAACCCTTTGGTGAAGTAAAGGGTAAGGCATTTAGGCCTCTATGATGCATACTGGAAGTTTTACACCTGGGATGTTCCACAGAGTCTACCACCTCTCAAAACACTTCCAATATATGAGGGAACTGTGCTACAGTAAGTTCTCACGACAGGGATGCGTCTGTACGCAGTTGTGAACTCTCGGATGTGTCTGGTTAGCAATCATGAAGTCTCTCCTACAGGCCCCTTAGAGGGGATGCAAAGGAAAGTATCTGCTCAGCGAACCTACTTCAGTTGCATACTCATTCATAAGAGCGTTTCTCCTTTGAGATATGGAGATAGAACAGGGACAGACTAGGGGCACATTAGGTACTGTGAGTAAAGGGCAGGCTATGGCGCTTAAGCCTACCAAACATATATTGGAAGTTCACCACCAGTGGTGATCCGCACTTGGTTTCTGCGTCTAAAACGCTTCCTACACTGAGAGGGAAGTGTGCTTTAGGAGGGATTCACTGCAGTGTTACGTCTGTTAAAGAAGGAAGCTTTTGGTACTGACTCTGTGGTAACCGCAATAGGCGCACATAGCTTTCCATTCACAGACGTCTAACCGTTAGACTATAGCATGTTCTGTTTAAGGGAAACTCCTTCAGGCGGAATGTCACTTCTCACAGTGTCTTTCCAGTGGAGAAAAGATGATAGAACAAGGACGGACAGAGAGAACGTTGCAAACCGTGAGTGAAGTAGAGGGTAAGGCACTTAGGCCTCTATGATGCATACTGGAATTACAACACCGGTGATGTTCCACAGTGTCTACCTCTTCTCTTAAACACTTCCAGTATATAAGGGAACTGTGCTACAGTAATTTTTCACGAAGGGGATGCATCTGTGCTCAGTTGAAAACTCTACAATGTGTCTGGGTAGCAATCATGAAGTGTCTCATACAGGCCCCTTGGAGGGGAGGCGTAGGAAGGTATCTGCTCAGGGAACCTACTTCAGGTGCGTACTCATTCATAACAGTGTTTCTCCTTTTGGAATGAAGATAGAACAGGGACGAACTAGGGGCACATTAGGTCCTTTGAGTAAAGGGCAAGCTATGGCGCTTAAGCCTGCCAAACACATATTGGAGGTTCACCACCAGTGGTGTTCCGCACTTAGTTTCTGCGTCTATAACGCTTCCAACACTGAGAGGGAAGTGTGCTTTAGGAGGGATTCACTGCAGTGTTACGTCTGTTAAAGAAGAAAGCTTTGGGGACTGACTCTTTGGTAACCACAATAGGCGCACATAGCTTTCCAGTCTCTGACGTCTATCCGTTGGACTATAGCAAGTTCTGTGTAAGGGAAACATCTTCATGAGGAATGTCCCTTCTAACAGTGTCTTTCCAGTGGAGGAAAGAAGATAGAACAAGGACGGAGCAGAGAGAATGTTACAACCCGTTGGTGAAGGAAAGGGTCAGGCATTTAGGCCTCTATGATGCATACTGGAAGTTCAACACGTGGGATGTTCCACAGTGTCTAACACTTCTCAAAACACTTCCAATATTTGAGGGAACTGTTCTACAGCAAGTTCTCACAACAGGGAAGCGTCTGTGCTCAGTTGGAAAGTGTAGGACGTGTCTGGGTAGCAGTCATGAAGTGTCTCATACAGACCCCTTAGAGGGGATGCGGAGGAAGGTATCTGCTCTGGGAACGTACTTCACGTGCTTACTCATTCGTAACAGTGTTTCTCCTTTGAAGATGAAGATAGAAAAGGGAAAGACTACGGGCACAGTAGGTACTGTGAGTAAAGGGCAGGCTATGGCGCTTAGCCTGACAAACACATATTGGATGTTCACCACCAGTGGTGATCCGCACTTAGTTTCTGCGTCTAAAACGCTTCCAACACTGAGAGGGAAGTTTGCTTTAGGAGGGATTCACTGCAGTGTTAGGTCTTTTAAAGAAGGAAGCTTTTGGGACTGACTCTGTGGTAACCGCATTAGGCGCACATAGCTTTCCATTCAAAGACGTTTAACCATTGGACTATAGCAAATTCAGTTTAAGGGAAACTCCTTCATGCGGAAGGTCATTTCTCACTTTGTCTTTCCAGTGGAGGAAAGAAGATAGAACAAGGACGGAGCACAGAGAATATTAAACCCTTTGGTGAAGTAAAGGGTAAGGCATTTAGGCCTCTATGATGCATACTGGAAGTTCAACACTTGGGATGTTCCACAGTGTCTAACACTTCTCAAAACACTTCCAATATTTGAGGGAACTGTTCTACAGCAAGTTCTCACAACAGGGAAGCGTCTGTGCTCAGTTGGAAAGTGTAGGACGTGTCTGGGTAGCAGTCATGAAGTGTCTCATACAGACCCCTTAGAGGGGATGCGGAGGAAGGTATCTGCTCTGGGAACGTACTTCACGTGCTTACTGATTCGTAACAGTGTTTCTCCTTTGAAGATGAAGATAGAAAAGGGAAAGACTACGGGCACAGTAGGTACTGTGAGTAATGGGCAGGCTATGGCGCTTAGCCTGACAAACACATATTGGATGTTCACCACCAGTGGTGATCCGCACTTAGTTTCTGCGTCTAAAACGCTTCCAACACTGAGAGGGAAGTGTGCTTTAGGAGGGATTCACTGCAGTGTTACGTCTGTTAAAGAAGGAAGCTTTTGGGACTGACTCTGTGGTACCCGCATTAGGCGCACATAGCTTTCCATTCAAAGACGTTTAACCATTGGACTATAGCAAATTCAGTTTAAGGGAAACTCCTTCATGCGGAAGGTCATTTCTCACTTTGTCTTTCCAGTGGAGGAAAGAAGATAGAACAAGGACGGAGCACAGAGAATATTAAACCCTTTGGTGAAGTAAAGGGTAAGGCATTTAGGCCTCTATGATGCATACTGGAAGTTCTACACCTGGGATGTTCCACAGCGTCTACCACCTCTCAAAACACTTCCAATATATGAGGGAACGGTGCTACAGTAAGTTCTCACGACAGGGATGCGTCTGTACTCAGTTGGAAACTCTAGGACGTGTCGGGTTAGCAATCATGAAGTCTCTCCTACAGGCCCCTTAGAGGGGATGCAAAGGAAAGTATCTGTTCAGCGAACCTACTTCAGTTGCATGCTCATTTTTAACAGCGTTTCTCCTTTGAGATATGCAGATAGAACAGGGACTGACTAGGGGCACATTAGGTACTGTGAGTAAAGGGCAGGCTATGGCGCTTAAGCCTACCAAACACATATTGGATGTTCACCACCAGTGGTGATCCGCACTTGGTTTCTGCGTCTAAAACGCTTCCTACGCTGAGAGGGAAGTGTGCTTTAGGAGGGATTCACTGCAGTGTTAGGTCTTTTAAAGAAGGAAGCTTTTGGGACTGACTCTGTGGTAACCGCATTAGGCGCATATAGCTTTCCATTCAAAGACGTTTAACCATTGGACTATAGCAAATTCAGTTTAAGGGAAACTCCTTCATGCGGAAGGTCATTTCTCACTTTGTCTTTCCAGTGGAGGAAAGAAGATAGAACAAGGACGGAGCACAGAGAATATTAAACCCTTTGGTGAAGTAAAGGGTAAGGCATTTAGGCCTCTATGATGCATACTGGAAGTTTTACACCTGGGATGTTCCACAGCGTCTACCACCTCTCAAAACACTTCCAATATATGAGGGAACTGTGCTACAGTAAGTTCTCACGACAGGGATGCGTCTGTACGCAGTTGTGAACTCTCGGATGTGTCTGGTTAGCAATCATGAAGTCTCTCCTACAGGCCCCTTAGAGGGGATGCAAAGGAAAGTATCTGCTCAGCGAACCTACTTCAGTTGCATACTCATTCATAAGAGCGTTTCTCCTTTGAGATATGCAGATAGAACAGGGACTGACTAGGGGCACATTAGGTACTGTGAGTAAAGGGCAGGCTATGGCGCTTAAGCCTACCAAACACATATTGGATGTTCACCACCAGTGGTGATCCGCACTTAGTTTCTGCGTCTAAAACGCTTCCTACACTGAGAGGGAAGTGTGCTTTAGGAGGGATTCACTGCAGTGTTACGTCTGTTAAAGAAGGAAGCTTTGGGGACTGACTCTGTGGTAACCGCAATAGGCGCACATAGCTTTCCATTCACAGACGTCTAACCGTTAGACTATAGCATGTTCTGTTTAAGGGAAACTCCTTCAGGCGGAATGTCACTTCTCACAGTTTCTTTCCAGTGGAGGAAAGATGATAGAACAAGGACGGACAGAGAGAACGTTGCAAACCGTGAGTGAAGTACAGGGTAAGGCACTTAGGCCTCTATGATGCATACTGGAATTACAACACCGGTGATGTTCCACAGTGTCTACCTCTTCTCTTAAACACTTCCAATATATAAGGAACTGTGCTACAGTAATTTTTCACGAAGGGGATGCATCTGTGCTCAGTTGAAAACTCTACAATGTGTCTGGGTAGCAATCATGAAGTGTCTCATACAGGCCCCTTGGAGGGGAGGCGTAGGAAGGTATCTGCTCAGGGAACCTACTTTAGGTGCGTACTCATTCATAACAGTGTTTCTCCTTTTGGAATGAAGATAGAACAGGGACGAACTAGGGGCACATTAGGTCCTTTGAGTAAAGGGCAAGCTATGGCGCTTAAGCCTGCCAAACACATATTGGAGGTTCACCACCAGTGGTGTTCCGCACTTAGTTTCTGCGTCTATAACGCTTCCAACACTGAGAGGGAAGTGTGCTTTAGGAGGGATTCACTGCAGTGTTACGTCTGTTAAAGAAGAAAGCTTTGGGGACTGACTCTTTGGTAACCACAATAGGCGCACATAGCTTTCCAGTCTCTGACGTCTATCCGTTGGACTATAGCAAGTTCTGTGTAAGGGAAACATCTTCATGAGGAATGTCCCTTCTAACAGTGTCTTTCCAGTGGAGGAAAGAAGATAGAACAAGGACGGAGCAGAGAGAAAGTTACAACCCGTTGGTGAAGGAAAGGGTCAGGCATTTAGGCCTCTATGATGCATACTGGAAGTTCAACACTTGGGATGTTCCACAGTGTCTACCACTTCTCAAAACACTTCCAATATTTGAGGGAACTGTTCTACAGCAAGTTCTCACAACAGGGAAGCGTCTGTGCTCAGTTGGAAAGTGTAGGACGTGTCTGGGTAGCAGTCATGAAGTGTCTCATACAGACCCCTTAGAGGGGATGCGGAGGAAGGTATCTGCTCTGGGAACGTACTTCACGTGCTTACTCATTCGTAACAGTGTTTCTCCTTTGAAGATGAAGACAGAAAAGGGAAAGAATACGGGCACAGTAGGTACTGTGAGTAAAGGGCAGGCTATGGCGCTTAGCCTGACAAACACATATTGGATGTTCACCACCAGTGGTGATCCGCACTTAGTTTCTGCGTCTAAAACGCTTCCAACATGAGAGGGAAGTGTGCTTTAGGAGGGATGCACTGCAGTGCTAGGTCTTTTAAAGAAGGAAGCTTTTGGGACTGACTCTGTGGTAACCGCAATAGGCGCACATAGCTTTCCATTCACAGACGTCTAACCGTTAGACTATAGCATGTTCTGTTTAAGGGAAACTCCTTCAGGCGGAATGTCACTTCTCACAGTGTCTTTCCAGTGGAGGAAAGATGATAGAACAAGGACGGACAGAGAGAACGTTGCAAACCGTGAGTGAAGTACAGGGTAAGGCACTTAGGCCTCTAGGATGCATACTGGAATTACAACACCGGTGATGTTCCACAGTGTCTACCTCTTCTCTTAAACACTTCCAATATATAAGGGAACTGTGCTACAGTAATTTTTCACGAAGGGGATGCATCTGTGCTCAGTTGAAAACTCTACAATGTGTCTGGGTAGCAATCATGAAGTGTCTCATACAGGCCCCTTGGAGGGGAGGCGTAGGAAGGTATCTGCTCAGGGAACCTACTTTAGGTGCGTACTCATTCATAACAGTGTTTCTCCTTTTGGAATGAAGATAGAACAGGGACGAACTAGGGGCACATTAGGTCCTTTGAGTAAAGGGCAAGCTATGGCGCTTAAGCCTGCCAAACACATATTGGAGGTTCACCACCAGTGGTGTTCCGCACTTAGTTTCTGCGTCTATAACGCTTCCAACACTGAGAGGGAAGTGTGCTTTAGGAGGGATTCACTGCAGTGTTACGTCTGTTAAAGAAGAAAGCTTTGGGGACTGACTCTTTGGTAACCACAATAGGCGCACATAGCTTTCCAGTCTCTGACGTCTATCCGTTGGACTATAGCAAGTTCTGTGTAAGGGAAACATCTTCATGAGGAATGTCCCTTCTAACAGTGTCTTTCCAGTGGAGGAAAGAAGATAGAACAAGGACGGAGCAGAGAGAATGTTACAACCCGTTGGTGAAGGAAAGGGTCAGGCATTTAGGCCTCTATGATGCATACTGGAAGTTCAACACTTGGGATGTTCCACAGTGTCTACCACTTCTCAAAACACTTCCAATATTTGAGGGAACTGTTCTACAGCAAGTTCTCACAACAGGGAAGCGTCTGTGCTCAGTTGGAAAGTGTAGGACGTGTCTGGGTAGCAATCATGAAGTGTCTCATACAGACCCCTTAGAGGGGATGCGGAGGAAGGTATCTGCGCTGGGAACGTACTTCACGTGCTTACTCATTCGTAACAGTGTTTCTCCTTTGAAGATGAAGATAGAAAAGGGAAAGACTACGGGCACAGTAGGTACTGTGAGTAAAGGGCAGGCTATGGCGCTTAGCCTGACAAACACATATTGGATGTTCACCACCAGTGGTGATCCGCACTTAATTTCTGCGTCTAAAACGCTTCCAACACTGAGAGGGAAGTGTGCTTTAGGAGGGATTCACTGCAGTGTTACGTCTGTTAAAGAAGGAAGCTTTTGGGACTGACTCTGTGGTAACCGCATTAGGCGCACATAGCTTTCCATTCAAAGACGTCTAACCATTGGACTATAGCAAGTTCAGTTTAAGGGAAACTCCTTCATGCGGAATGTCATTTCTCACATTGTCTTTCCAGTGGAGGAAAGAAGATAGAACAAGGACGGAGCACAGAGAATGTTAAACCCTTTGGTGAAGTAAAGGGTAAGGCATTTAGGCCTCTATGATGCATACTGGAAGTTTTACACCTGGGATGTTCCACAGAGTCTACCACCTCTCAAAACACTTCCAATATATGAGGGAACTGTGCTACAGTAAGTTCTCACGACAGGGATGCGTCTGTACGCAGTTGTGAACTCTCGGATGTGTCTGGTTAGCAATCATGAAGTCTCTCCTACAGGCCCCTTAGAGGGGATGCAAAGGAAAGTATCTGCTCAGCGAACCTACTTCAGTTGCATACTCATTCATAAGAGCGTTTCTCCTTTGAGATATGGAGATAGAACAGGGACAGACTAGGGGCACATTAGGTACTGTGAGTAAAGGGCAGGCTATGGCGCTTAAGCCTACCAAACATATATTGGAAGTTCACCACCAGTGGTGATCCGCACTTGGTTTCTGCGTCTAAAACGCTTCCTACACTGAGAGGGAAGTGTGCTTTAGGAGGGATTCACTGCAGTGTTACGTCTGTTAAAGAAGGAAGCTTTTGGTACTGACTCTGTGGTAACCGCAATAGGCGCACATAGCTTTCCATTCACAGACGTCTAACCGTTAGACTATAGCATGTTCTGTTTAAGGGAAACTCCTTCAGGCGGAATGTCACTTCTCACAGTGTCTTTCCAGTGGAGAAAAGATGATAGAACAAGGACGGACAGAGAGAACGTTGCAAACCGTGAGTGAAGTAGAGGGTAAGGCACTTAGGCCTCTAGGATGCATACTGGAATTACAACACCGGTGATGTTCCACAGTGTCTACCTCTTCTCTTAAACACTTCCAGTATATAAGGGAACTGTGCTACAGTAATTTTTCACGA
The DNA here is from genome assembly GCF_020171115.1 of Neogale vison. Classification (NCBI taxonomy): domain Eukaryota; kingdom Metazoa; phylum Chordata; class Mammalia; order Carnivora; family Mustelidae; genus Neogale; species Neogale vison. The sequence continues at coordinate 46,453,220 of NC_058104.1, forward strand.
AGGGGATGCATCTGTGCTCAGTTGAAAACTCTACAATGTGTCTGGGTAGCAATCATGAAGTGTCTCATACAGGCCCCTTGGAGGGGAGGCGTAGGAAGGTATCTGCTCAGGGAACCTACTTCAGGTGCGTACTCATTCATAACAGTGTTTCTCCTTTTGGAATGAAGATAGAACAGGGACGAACTAGGGGCACATTAGGTCCTTTGAGTAAAGGGCAAGCTATGGCGCTTAAGCCTGCCAAACACATATTGGAGGTTCACCACCAGTGGTGTTCCGCACTTAGTTTCTGCGTCTATAACGCTTCCAACACTGAGAGGGAAGTGTGCTTTAGGAGGGATTCACTGCAGTGTTACGTCTGTTAAAGAAGAAAGCTTTGGGGACTGACTCTTTGGTAACCACAATAGGCGCACATAGCTTTCCAGTCTCTGACGTCTATCCGTTGGACTATAGCAAGTTCTGTGTAAGGGAAACATCTTCATGAGGAATGTCCCTTCTAACAGTGTCTTTCCAGTGGAGGAAAGAAGCTAGAACAAGGACGGAGCAGAGAGAATGTTACAACCCGTTGGTGAAGGAAAGGGTCAGGCATTTAGGCCTCTATGATGCATACTGGAAGTTCAACACGTGGGATGTTCCACAGTGTCTAACACTTCTCAAAACACTTCCAATATTTGAGGGAACTGTTCTACAGCAAGTTCTCACAACAGGGAAGCGTCTGTGCTCAGTTGGAAAGTGTAGGACGTGTCTGGGTAGCAGTCATGAAGTGTCTCATACAGACCCCTTAGAGGGGATGCGGAGGAAGGTATCTGCTCTTGGAACGTACTTCACGTGCTTACTCATTCGTAACAGTGTTTCTCCTTTGAAGATGAAGACAGAAAAGGGAAAGACTACGGGCACAGTAGGTACTGTGAGTAAAGGGCAGGCTATGGCGCTTAGCCTGACAAACACATATTGGATGTTCACCACCAGTGGTGATCCGCACTTAGTTTCTGCGTCTAAAACGCTTCCAACACTGAGAGGGAAGTTTGCTTTAGGAGGGATTCACTGCAGTGTTAGGTCTTTTAAAGAAGGAAGCTTTTGGGACTGACTCTGTGGTAACCGCATTAGGCGCACATAGCTTTCCATTCAAAGACGTTTAACCATTGGACTATAGCAAATTCAGTTTAAGGGAAACTCCTTCATGCGGAAGGTCATTTCTCACTTTGTCTTTCCAGTGGAGGAAAGAAGATAGAACAAGGACGGAGCACAGAGAATATTAAACCCTTTGGTGAAGTAAAGGGTAAGGCATTTAGGCCTCTATGATGCATACTGGAAGTTCAACACTTGGGATGTTCCACAGTGTCTAACACTTCTCAAAACACTTCCAATATTTGAGGGAACTGTTCTACAGCAAGTTCTCACAACAGGGAAGCGTCTGTGCTCAGTTGGAAAGTGTAGGACGTGTCTGGGTAGCAGTCATGAAGTGTCTCATACAGACCCCTTAGAGGGGATGCGGAGGAAGGTATCTGCTCTGGGAACGTACTTCACGTGCTTACTGATTCGTAACAGTGTTTCTCCTTTGAAGATGAAGATAGAAAAGGGAAAGACTACGGGCACAGTAGGTACTGTGAGTAAAGGGCAGGCTATGGCGCTTAGCCTGACAAACACATATTGGATGTTCACCACCAGTGGTGATCCGCACTTAGTTTCTGCGTCTAAAACGCTTCCAACACTGAGAGGGAAGTGTGCTTTAGGAGGGATTCACTGCAGTGTTACGTCTGTTAAAGAAGGAAGCTTTTGGGACTGACTCTGTGGTACCCGCATTAGGCGCACATAGCTTTCCATTCAAAGACGTTTAACCATTGGACTATAGCAAATTCAGTTTAAGGGAAACTCCTTCATGCGGAAGGTCATTTCTCACTTTGTCTTTCCAGTGGAGGAAAGAAGATAGAACAAGGACGGAGCACAGAGAATATTAAACCCTTTGGTGAAGTAAAGGGTAAGGCATTTAGGCCTCTATGATGCATACTGGAAGTCTACACCTGGGATGTTCCACAGCGTCTACCACTTCTCAAAACACTTCCAATATATGAGGGAACTGTGCTACAGTAAGTTCTCACGACAGGGATGCGTCGGTACACAGTTGTGAACTCTAGGATGTGTCTGGATAGCAATCATGAAGTCTCTCCTACAGGCCCCTTAGAGGGGATGCAAAGGAAAGTATCTGCTCAGCGAACCTACTTCAGTTGCATACTCATTCATAACAGCGTTTCTCCTTTGAGATATGGAGATAGAACAGGGACTGACTAGGGGCACATTAGGTACTGTGAGTAAAGGGTAGGCTATGGCGCTTAAGCCTACCAAACACATATTGGAAGTTCACCAACAGTGGTGATCCGCACTTGGTTTCTGCGTCTAAAACGCTTCCTACACTGAGAGGGAAGTGTGCTTTAGGAGGGATTCACTGCAGTGTTACGTCTGTTAAAGAAGGAAGCTTTTGGTACTGACTCTGTGGTAACCGCAATAGGCGCACATAGCTTTCCATTCACAGACGTCTAACCGTTAGACTATAGCATGTTCTGTTTAAGGGAAACTCCTTCAGGCGGAATGTCACTTCTCACAGTGTCTTTCCAGTGGAGAAAAGATGATAGAACAAGGACGGACAGAGAGAACGTTGCAAACCGTGAGTGAAGTAGAGGGTAAGGCACTTAGGCCTCTATGATGCATACTGGAATTACAACACCGGTGATGTTCCGCAGTGTCTACCTCTTCTCTTAAACACTTCCAGTATATAAGGGAACTGTGCTACAGTAATTTTTCACGAAGGGGATGCATCTGTGCTCAGTTGAAAACTCTACAATGTGTCTGGGTAGCAATCATGAAGTGTCTCATACAGGCCCCTTGGAGGGGAGGCGTAGGAAGGTATCTGCTCAGGGAACCTACTTTAGGTGCGTACTCATTCATAACAGTGTTTCTCCTTTTGGAATGAAGATAGAACAGGGACGAACTAGGGGCACATTAGGTCCTTTGAGTAAAGGGCAAGCTATGGCGCTTAAGCCTGCCAAACACATATTGGAGGTTCACCACCAGTGGTGTTCCGCACTTAGTTTCTGCGTCTATAACGCTTCCAACACTGAGAGGGAAGTGTGCTTTAGGAGGGATTCACTGCAGTGTTACGTCTGTTAAAGAAGAAAGCTTTGGGGACTGACTCTTTGGTAACCACAATAGGCGCACATAGCTTTCCAGTCTCTGACGTCTATCCGTTGGACTATAGCAAGTTCTGTGTAAGGGAAACATCTTCATGAGGAATGTCCCTTCTAACAGTGTCTTTCCAGTGGAGGAAAGAAGATAGAACAAGGACGGAGCAGAGAGAATGTTACAACCCGTTGGTGAAGGAAAGGGTCAGGCATTTAGGCCTCTATGATGCATACTGGAAGTTCAACACTTGGGATGTTCCACAGTGTCTACCACTTCTCAAAACACTTCCCATATAGGAGGGAACTGTTCTACAGCAAGTTCTCACAACAGGGAAGCGTCTGTGCTCAGTTGGAAAGTGTAGGACGTGTCTGGGTAGCAGTCATGAAGTGTCTCATACAGACCCCTTAGAGGGGATGCGGAGGAGGTATCTGCTCTGGGAACGTACTTCACGTGCTTACTCATTCGTAACAGTGTTTCTCCTTTGAAGATGAAGATAGAAAAGGGAAAGACTACGGGCACAGTAGGTACTGTGAGTAAAGGGCAGGCTATGGCGCTTAGCCTGACAAACACATATTGGATGTTCACCACCAGTGGTGATCCGCACTTAGTTTCTGCGTCTAAAACGCTTCCAACACTGAGAGGGAAGTGTGCTTTAGGAGGGATTCACTGCAGTGTTAGGTCTTTTAAAGAAGGAAGCTTTTGGGACTGAGTCTGTGGTAACTGCATTAGGCGCACATAGCTTTCCATTCAAAGACGTTTAACCATTGGACTATAGCAAATTCAGTTTAAGGGAAACTCCTTCATGCGGAAGGTCATTTCTCACTTTGTCTTTCCAGTGGAGGAAAGAAGATAGAACAAGGTCGGAGCAGAGAGAATGTTACAACCCGTTGGTGAAGGAAAGGGTCAGGCATTTAGGCCTCTATGATGCATACTGGAAGTTCAACACTTGGGATGTTCCACAGTGTCTACCACTTCTCAAAACACTTCCCATATAGGAGGGAACTGTTCTACAGCAAGTTCTCACAACAGGGAAGCGTCTGTGCTCAGTTGGAAAGTGTAGGACGTGTCTGGGTAGCAATCATGAAGTGTCCCATACAGACCCCTTAGAGGGGATGCTGAGGAAGGTATCTGCTCTGAGAACCTACTTCAGGTACGTACTCATTCATAACAGTGTTTCTCCTTTGAAGATGAAGATAGAACAGGGAAGACTACGGGCACATAGGTACTGTGATTAAAGGGCAGGCATTGGCGCTTAGCCTGACAAACACTTATTGGATGTTCACCACCAGTGGTGATCCGCACTTAGTTTCTGCGTCTAAAACGCTTCCAACACTGAGAGGGAAGTGTGCTTTAGGAGGGATTCACTGCAGTGTTACGTCTGTTAAAGAAGGAAGCTTTTGGGACTGACTCTGTGGTACCCGCATTAGGCGCACATAGCTTTCCATTCAAAGACGTTTAACCATTGGACTATAGCAAATTCAGTTTAAGGGAAACTCCTTCATGCGGAAGGTCATTTCTCACTTTGTCTTTCCAGTGGAGGAAAGAAGATAGAACAAGGACGGAGCACAGAGAATATTAAACCCTTTGGTGAAGTAAAGGGTAAGGCATTTAGGCCTCTATGATGCATACTGGAAGTTCTACACCTGGGATGTTCCACAGCGTCTACCACCTCTCAAAACACTTCCAATATATGAGGGAACTGTGCTACAGTGAGTTCTCACGACAGGGATGCGTCTGTACTCAGTTGTGAACTATAGATGTGTCTGGATAGCAATCATGAAGTCTCTCCTACAGGCCCTTTAGAGGGGATGCAAAGGAAAGTATCTGCTCAGCGAACCTACTTCAGTTGCATACTCATTCATAACAGCGTTTCTCCTTTGAGATATGGAGATAGAACAGGGACTGACTAGGGGCACATTAGGAACTGTGAGTAAAGGGCAGGCTATGGCGCTTAAGCCTACCAAACACATATTGGATGTTCACCACCAGTGGTGATCCGCACTTGGTTTCTGCGTCTAAAACGCTTCCTACGCTGAGAGGGAAGTGTGCTTTAGGAGGGATTCACTGCAGTGTTAGGTCTTTTAAAGAAGGAAGCTTTTGGGACTGACTCTGTGGTAACCGCATTAGGCGCATATAGCTTTCCATTCAAAGACGTTTAACCATTGGACTATAGCAAATTCAGTTTAAGGGAAACTCCTTCATGCGGAAGGTCATTTCTCACTTTGTCTTTCCAGTGGAGGAAAGAAGATAGAACAAGGACGGAGCACAGAGAATATTAAACCCTTTGGTGAAGTAAAGGGTAAGGCATTTAGGCCTCTATGATGCATACTGGAAGTTTTACACCTGGGATGTTCCACAGCGTCTACCACCTCTCAAAACACTTCCAATATATGAGGGAACTGTGCTACAGTAAGTTCTCACGACAGGGATGCGTCTGTACGCAGTTGTGAACTCTCGGATGTGTCTGGTTAGCAATCATGAAGTCTCTCCTACAGGCCCCTTAGAGGGGATGCAAAGGAAAGTATCTGCTCAGCGAACCTACTTCAGTTGCATACTCATTCATAAGAGCGTTTCTCCTTTGAGATATGCAGATAGAACAGGGACTGACTAGGGGCACATTAGGTACTGTGAGTAAAGGGCAGGCTATGGCGCTTAAGCCTACCAAACACATATTGGATGTTCACCACCAGTGGTGATCCGCACTTGGTTTCTGCGTCTAAAACGCTTCCTACACTGAGAGGGAAGTGTGCTTTAGGAGGGATTCACTGCAGTGTTACGTCTGTTAAAGAAGGAAGCTTTGGGGACTGACTCTGTGGTAACCGCAATAGGCGCACATAGCTTTCCATTCACAGACGTCTAACCGTTAGACTATAGCATGTTCTGTTTAAGGGAAACTCCTTCAGGCGGAATGTCACTTCTCACAGTTTCTTTCCAGTGGAGGAAAGATGATAGAACAAGGACGGACAGAGAGAACGTTGCAAACCGTGAGTGAAGTACAGGGTAAGGCACTTAGGCCTCTATGATGCATACTGGAATTACAACACCGGTGATGTTCCACAGTGTCTACCTCTTCTCTTAAACACTTCCAATATATAAGGAACTGTGCTACAGTAATTTTTCACGAAGGGGATGCATCTGTGCTCAGTTGAAAACTCTACAATGTGTCTGGGTAGCAATCATGAAGTGTCTCATACAGGCCCCTTGGAGGGGAGGCGTAGGAAGGTATCTGCTCAGGGAACCTACTTTAGGTGCGTACTCATTCATAACAGTGTTTCTCCTTTTGGAATGAAGATAGAACAGGGACGAACTAGGGGCACATTAGGTCCTTTGAGTAAAGGGCAAGCTATGGCGCTTAAGCCTGCCAAACACATATTGGAGGTTCACCACCAGTGGTGTTCCGCACTTAGTTTCTGCGTCTATAACGCTTCCAACACTGAGAGGGAAGTGTGCTTTAGGAGGGATTCACTGCAGTGTTACGTCTGTTAAAGAAGAAAGCTTTGGGGACTGACTCTTTGGTAACCACAATAGGCGCACATAGCTTTCCAGTCTCTGACGTCTATCCGTTGGACTATAGCAAGTTCTGTGTAAGGGAAACATCTTCATGAGGAATGTCCCTTCTAACAGTGTCTTTCCAGTGGAGGAAAGAAGATAGAACAAGGACGGAGCAGAGAGAATGTTACAACCCGTTGGTGAAGGAAAGGGTCAGGCATTTAGGCCTCTATGATGCATACTGGAAGTTCAACACTTGGGATGTTCCACAGTGTCTACCACTTCTCAAAACACTTCCAATATTTGAGGGAACTGTTCTACAGCAAGTTCTCACAACAGGGAAGCGTCTGTGCTCAGTTGGAAAGTGTAGGACGTGTCTGGGTAGCAGTCATGAAGTGTCTCATACAGACCCCTTAGAGGGGATGCGGAGGAAGGTATCTGCTCTGGGAACGTACTTCACGTGCTTACTCATTCGTAACAGTGTTTCTCCTTTGAAGATGAAGACAGAAAAGGGAAAGAATACGGGCACAGTAGGTACTGTGAGTAAAGGGCAGGCTATGGCGCTTAGCCTGACAAACACATATTGGATGTTCACCACCAGTGGTGATCCGCACTTAGTTTCTGCGTCTAAAACGCTTCCAACACTGAGAGGGAAGTGTGCTTTAGGAGGGATGCACTGCAGTGTTAGGTCTTTTAAAGAAGGAAGCTTTTGGGACTGACTCTGTGGTAACCGCAATAGGCGCACATAGCTTTCCATTCACAGACGTCTAACCGTTAGACTATAGCATGTTCTGTTTAAGGGAAACTCCTTCAGGCGGAATGTCACTTCTCACAGTGTCTTTCCAGTGGAGGAAAGATGATAGAACAAGGACGGACAGAGAGAACGTTGCAAACCGTGAGTGAAGTACAGGGTAAGGCACTTAGGCCTCTAGGATGCATACTGGAATTACAACACCGGTGATGTTCCACAGTGTCTACCTCTTCTCTTAAACACTTCCAATATATAAGGGAACTGTGCTACAGTAATTTTTCACGAAGGGGATGCATCTGTGCTCAGTTGAAAACTCTACAATGTGTCTGGGTAGCAATCATGAAGTGTCTCATACAGGCCCCTTGGAGGGGAGGCGTAGGAAGGTATCTGCTCAGGGAACCTACTTTAGGTGCGTACTCATTCATAACAGTGTTTCTCCTTTTGGAATGAAGATAGAACAGGGACGAACTAGGGGCACATTAGGTCCTTTGAGTAAAGGGCAAGCTATGGCGCTTAAGCCTGCCAAACACATATTGGAGGTTCACCACCAGTGGTGTTCCGCACTTAGTTTCTGCGTCTATAACGCTTCCAACACTGAGAGGGAAGTGTGCTTTAGGAGGGATTCACTGCAGTGTTACGTCTGTTAAAGAAGAAAGCTTTGGGGACTGACTCTTTGGTAACCACAATAGGCGCACATAGCTTTCCAGTCTCTGACGTCTATCCGTTGGACTATAGCAAGTTCTGTGTAAGGGAAACATCTTCATGAGGAATGTCCCTTCTAACAGTGTCTTTCCAGTGGAGGAAAGAAGATAGAACAAGGACGGAGCAGAGAGAATGTTACAACCCGTTGGTGAAGGAAAGGGTCAGGCATTTAGGCCTCTATGATGCATACTGGAAGTTCAACACTTGGGATGTTCCACAGTGTCTACCACTTCTCAAAACACTTCCAATATTTGAGGGAACTGTTCTACAGCAAGTTCTCACAACAGGGAAGCGTCTGTGCTCAGTTGGAAAGTGTAGGACGTGTCTGGGTAGCAATCATGAAGTGTCTCATACAGACCCCTTAGAGGGGATGCGGAGGAAGGTATCTGCGCTGGGAACGTACTTCACGTGCTTACTCATTCGTAACAGTGTTTCTCCTTTGAAGATGAAGATAGAAAAGGGAAAGACTACGGGCACATTAGGTACTGTGAGTAAAGGGCAGGCTATGGCGCTTAGCCTGACAAACACATATTGGATGTTCACCACCAGTGGTGATCCGCACTTAATTTCTGCGTCTAAAACGCTTCCAACACTGAGAGGGAAGTGTGCTTTAGGAGGGATTCACTGCAGTGTTACGTCTGTTAAAGAAGGAAGCTTTTGGGACTGACTCTGTGGTAACCGCATTAGGCGCACATAGCTTTCCATTCAAAGACGTCTAACCATTGGACTATAGCAAGTTCAGTTTAAGGGAAACTCCTTCATGCGGAATGTCATTTCTCACATTGTCTTTCCAGTGGAGGAAAGAAGATAGAACAAGGACGGAGCACAGAGAATGTTAAACCCTTTGGTGAAGTAAAGGGTAAGGCATTTAGGCCTCTATGATGCATACTGGAAGTTTTACACCTGGGATGTTCCACAGAGTCTACCACCTCTCAAAACACTTCCAATATATGAGGGAACTGTGCTACAGTAAGTTCTCACGACAGGGATGCGTCTGTACGCAGTTGTGAACTCTCGGATGTGTCTGGTTAGCAATCATGAAGTCTCTCCTACAGGCCCCTTAGAGGGGATGCAAAGGAAAGTATCTGCTCAGCGAACCTACTTCAGTTGCATACTCATTCATAAGAGCGTTTCTCCTTTGAGATATGGAGATAGAACAGGGACAGACTAGGGGCACATTAGGTACTGTGAGTAAAGGGCAGGCTATGGCGCTTAAGCCTACCAAACATATATTGGAAGTTCACCACCAGTGGTGATCCGCACTTGGTTTCTGCGTCTAAAACGCTTCCTACACTGAGAGGGAAGTGTGCTTTAGGAGGGATTCACTGCAGTGTTACGTCTGTTAAAGAAGGAAGCTTTTGGTACTGACTCTGTGGTAACCGCAATAGGCGCACATAGCTTTCCATTCACAGACGTCTAACCGTTAGACTATAGCATGTTCTGTTTAAGGGAAACTCCTTCAGGCGGAATGTCACTTCTCACAGTGTCTTTCCAGTGGAGAAAAGATGATAGAACAAGGACGGACAGAGAGAACGTTGCAAACCGTGAGTGAAGTACAGGGTAAGGCACTTAGGCCTCTATGATGCATACTGGAATTACAACACCGGTGATGTTCCACAGTGTCTACCTCTTCTCTTAAACACTTCCAGTATATAAGGGAACTGTGCTACAGTAATTTTTCACGAAGGGGATGCATCTGTGCTCAGTTGAAAACTCTACAATGTGTCTGGGTAGCAATCATGAAGTGTCTCATACAGGCCCCTTGGAGGGGAGGCGTAGGAAGGTATCTGCTCAGGGAACCTACTTCAGGTGCGTACTCATTCATAACAGTGTTTCTCCTTTTGGAATGAAGATAGAACAGGGACGAACTAGGGGCACATTAGGTCCTTTGAGTAAAGGGCAAGCTATGGCGCTTAAGCCTGCCAAACACATATTGGAGGTTCACCACCAGTGGTGTTCCGCACTTAGTTTCTGCGTCTATAACGCTTCCAACACTGAGAGGGAAGTGTGCTTTAGGAGGGATTCACTGCAGTGTTACGTCTGTTAAAGAAGAAAGCTTTGGGGACTGACTCTTTGGTAACCACAATAGGCGCACATAGCTTTCCAGTCTCTGACGTCTATCCGTTGGACTATAGCAAGTTCTGTGTAAGGGAAACATCTTCATGAGGAATGTCCCTTCTAACAGTGTCTTTCCAGTGGAGGAAAGAAGATAGAACAAGGACGGAGCAGAGAGAATGTTACAACCCGTTGGTGAAGGAAAGGGTCAGGCATTTAGGCCTCTATGATGCATACTGGAAGTTCAACACGTGGGATGTTCCACAGTGTCTAACACTTCTCAAAACACTTCCAATATTTGAGGGAACTGTTCTACAGCAAGTTCTCACAACAGGGAAGCGTCTGTGCTCAGTTGGAAAGTGTAGGACGTGTCTAGGTAGCAGTCATGAAGTGTCTCATACAGACCCCTTAGAGGGGATGCGGAGGAAGGTATCTGCTCTGGGAACGTACTTCACGTGCTTACTCATTCGTAACAGTGTTTCTCCTTTGAAGATGAAGACAGAAAAGGGAAAGACTACGGGCACAGTAGGTACTGTGAGTAAAGGGCAGGCTATGGCGCTTAGCCTGACAAACACATATTGGATGTTCACCACCAGTGGTGATCCGCACTTAGTTTCTGCGTCTAAAACGCTTCCAACACTGAGAGGGAAGTTTGCTTTAGGAGGGATTCACTGCAGTGTTAGGTCTTTTAAAGAAGGAAGCTTTTGGGACTGACTCTGTGGTAACCGCATTAGGCGCACATAGCTTTCCATTCAAAGACGTTTAACCATTGGACTATAGCAAATTCAGTTTAAGGGAAACTCCTTCATGCGGAAGGTCATTTCTCACTTTGTCTTTCCAGTGGAGGAAAGAAGATAGAACAAGGACGGAGCAGAGAGAATATTAAACCCTTTGGTGAAGTAAAGGGTAAGGCATTTAGGCCTCTATGATGCATACTGGAAGTTCAACACTTGGGATGTTCCACAGTGTCTAACACTTCTCAAAACACTTCCAATATTTGAGGGAACTGTTCTACAGCAAGTTCTCACAACAGGGAAGCGTCTGTGCTCAGTTGGAAAGTGTAGGACGTGTCTGGGTAGCAGTCATGAAGTGTCTCATACAGACCCCTTAGAGGGGATGCGGAGGAAGGTATCTGCTCTGGGAACGTACTTCACGTGCTTACTGATTCGTAACAGTGTTTCTCCTTTGAAGATGAAGATAGAAAAGGGAAAGACTACGGGCACAGTAGGTACTGTGAGTAAAGGGCAGGCTATGGCGCTTAGCCTGACAAACACATATTGGATGTTCACCACCAGTGGTGATCCGCACTTAGTTTCTGCGTCTAAAACGCTTCCAACACTGAGAGGGAAGTGTGCTTTAGGAGGGATTCACTGCAGTGTTACGTCTGTTAAAGAAGGAAGCTTTTGGGACTGACTCTGTGGTACCCGCATTAGGCGCACATAGCTTTCCATTCAAAGACGTTTAACCATTGGACTATAGCAAATTCAGTTTAAGGGAAACTCCTTCATGCGGAAGGTCATTTCTCACTTTGTCTTTCCAGTGGAGGAAAGAAGATAGAACAAGGACGGAGCACAGAGAATATTAAACCCTTTGGTGAAGTAAAGGGTAAGGCATTTAGGCCTCTATGATGCATACTGGAAGTTCTACACCTGGGATGTTCCACAGCGTCTACCACCTCTCAAAACACTTCCAATATATGAGGGAACGGTGCTACAGTAAGTTCTCACGACAGGGATGCGTCTGTACTCAGTTGGAAACTCTAGGACGTGTCGGGTTAGCAATCATGAAGTCTCTCCTACAGGCCCCTTAGAGGGGATGCAAAGGAAAGTATCTGTTCAGCGAACCTACTTCAGTTGCATGCTCATTTTTAACAGCGTTTCTCCTTTGAGATATGCAGATAGAACAGGGACTGACTAGGGGCACATTAGGTACTGTGAGTAAAGGGCAGGCTATGGCGCTTAAGCCTACCAAACACATATTGGATGTTCACCACCAGTGGTGATCCGCACTTGGTTTCTGCGTCTAAAACGCTTCCTACACTGAGAGGGAAGTGTGCTTTAGGAGGGATTCACTGCAGTGTTACGTCTGTTAAAGAAGGAAGCTTTGGGGACTGACTCTGTGGTAACCGCAATAGGCGCACATAGCTTTCCATTCACAGACGTCTAACCGTTAGACTATAGCATGTTCTGTTTAAGGGAAACTCCTTCAGGCGGAATGTCACTTCTCACAGTGTCTTTCCAGTGGAGGAAAGATGATAGAACAAGGACGGACAGAGAGAACGTTGCAAACCGTGAGTGAAGTACAGGGTAAGGCACTTAGGCCTCTATGATGCATACTGGAATTACAACACCGGTGATGTTCCACAGTGTCTACCTCTTCTCTTAAACACTTCCAATATATAAGGAACTGTGCTACAGTAATTTTTCACGAAGGGGATGCATCTGTGCTCAGTTGAAAACTCTACAATGTGTCTGGGTAGCAATCATGAAGTGTCTCATACAGGCCCCTTGGAGGGGAGGCGTAGGAAGGTATCTGCTCAGGGAACTTACTTTAGGTGCGTACTCATTCATAACAGTGTTTCTCCTTTTGGAATGAAGATAGAACAGGGACGAACTAGGGGCACATTAGGTCCTTTGAGTAAAGGGCAAGCTATGGCGCTTAAGCCTGCCAAACACATATTGGAGGTTCACCACCAGTGGTGTTCCGCACTTAGTTTCTGCGTCTATAACGCTTCCAACACTGAGAGGGAAGTGTGCTTTAGGAGGGATTCACTGCAGTGTTACGTCTGTTAAAGAAGAAAGCTTTGGGGACTGACTCTTTGGTAACCACAATAGGCGCACATAGCTTTCCAGTCTCTGACGTCTATCCGTTGGACTATAGCAAGTTCTGTGTAAGGGAAACATCTTCATGAGGAATGTCCCTTCTAACAGTGTCTTTCCAGTGGAGGAAAGAAGATAGAACAAGGACGGAGCAGAGAGAATGTTACAACCCGTTGGTGAAGGAAAGGGTCAGGCATTTAGGCCTCTATGATGCATACTGGAAGTTCAACACGTGGGATGTTCCACAGTGTCTAACACTTCTCAAAACACTTCCAATATTTGAGGGAACTGTTCTACAGCAAGTTCTCACAACAGGGAAGCGTCTGTGCTCAGTTGGAAAGTGTAGGACGTGTCTGGGTAGCAGTCATGAAGAGTCTCATACAGACCCCTTAGAGGGGATGCGGAGGAAGGTATCTGCTCTGGGAACGTACTTCACGTGCTTACTCATTCGTAACAGTGTTTCTCCTTTGAAGATGAAGACAGAAAAGGGAAAGACGACGGGCACCGTAGGTACTGTGAGTAAAGGGCAGGCTATGGCGCTTAGCCTGACAAACACATATTGGATGTTCACCACCAGTGGTGATCCGCACTTAGTTTCTGCGTCTAAAACGCTTCCAACACTGAGAGGGAAGTGTGCTTTAGGAGGGATTCACTGCAGTGTTAGGTCTTTTAAAGAAGGAAGCTTTTGGGACTGACTCTGTGGTAACCGCATTAGGCGCACATAGCTTTCCATTCAAAGACGTTTAACCATTGGACTATAGCAAATTCAGTTTAAGGGAAACTCCTTCATGCGGAAGGTCATTTCTCACTTTGTCTTTCCAGTGGAGGAAAGAAGATAGAACAAGGACGGAGCACAGAGAATATTAAACCCTTTGGTGAAGTAAAGGGTAAGGCATTTAGGCCTCTATGATGCATACTGGAAGTCTACACCTGGGATGTTCCACAGCGTCTACCACTTCTCAAAACACTTCCAATATATGAGGGAACTGTGCTACAGTAAGTTCTCACGACAGGGATGCGTCGGTACACAGTTGTGAACTCTAGGATGTGTCTGGATAGCAATCATGAAGTCTCTCCTACAGGCCCCTTAGAGGGGATGCAAAGGAAAGTATCTGCTCAGCGAACCTACTTCAGTTGCATACTCATTCATAACAGCGTTTCTCCTTTGAGATATGGAGATAGAACAGGGACTGACTAGGGGCACATTAGGTACTGTGAGTAAAGGGTAGGCTATGGCGCTTAAGCCTACCAAACACATATTGGAAGTTCACCAACAGTGGTGATCCGCACTTGGTTTCTGCGTCTAAAACGCTTCCTACACTGAGAGGGAAGTGTGCTTTAGGAGGGATTCACTGCAGTGTTACGTCTGTTAAAGAAGGAAGCTTTTGGTACTGACTCTGTGGTAACCGCAATAGGCGCACATAGCTTTCCATTCACAGACGTCTAACCGTTAGACTATAGCATGTTCTGTTTAAGGGAAACTCCTTCAGGCGGAATGTCACTTCTCACAGTGTCTTTCCAGTGGAGAAAAGATGATAGAACAAGGACGGACAGAGAGAACGTTGCAAACCGTGAGTGAAGTAGAGGGTAAGGCACTTAGGCCTCTATGATGCATACTGGAATTACAACACCGGTGATGTTCCACAGTGTCTACCTCTTCTCTTAAACACTTCCAGTATATAAGGGAACTGTGCTACAGTAATTTTTCACGAAGGGGATGCATCTGTGCTCAGTTGAAAACTCTACAATGTGTCTGGGTAGCAATCATGAAGTGTCTCATACAGGCCCCTTGGAGGGGAGGCGTAGGAAGGTATCTGCTCAGGGAACCTACTTTAGGTGCGTACTCATTCATAACAGTGTTTCTCCTTTTGGAATGAAGATAGAACAGGGACGAACTAGGGGCACATTAGGTCCTTTGAGTAAAGGGCAAGCTATGGCGCTTAAGCCTGCCAAACACATATTGGAGGTTCACCACCAGTGGTGTTCCGCACTTAGTTTCTGCGTCTATAACGCTTCCAACACTGAGAGGGAAGTGTGCTTTAGGAGGGATTCACTGCAGTGTTACGTCTGTTAAAGAAGAAAGCTTTGGGGACTGACTCTTTGGTAACCACAATAGGCGCACATAGCTTTCCAGTCTCTGACGTCTATCCGTTGGACTATAGCAAGTTCTGTGTAAGGGAAACATCTTCATGAGGAATGTCCCTTCTAACAGTGTCTTTCCAGTGGAGGAAAGAAGCTAGAACAAGGACGGAGCAGAGAGAATGTTACAACCCGTTGGTGAAGGAAAGGGTCAGGCATTTAGGCCTCTATGATGCATACTGGAAGTTCAACACTTGGGATGTTCCACAGTGTCTACCACTTCTCAAAACACTTCCAATATTTGAGGGAACTGTTCTACAGCAAGTTCTCACAACAGGGAAGCGTCTGTGCTCAGTTGGAAAGTGTAGGCCGTGTCTGGGTAGCAGTCATGAAGTGTCTCATACAGACCCCTTAGAGGGGATGCGGAGGAAGGTATCTGCTCTGGGAACGTACTTCACGTGCTTACTCATTTGTAACAGTGTTTCTCCTTTGAAGATGAAGATAGAAAAGGGAAAGACTACGGGCACAGTAGGTACTGTGAGTAAAGGGCAGGCTATGGCGCTTAGCCTGACAAACACATATTGGATGTTCACCACCAGTGGTGATCCGCACTTAGTTTCTGCGTCTAAAACGCTTCCAACACTGAGAGGGAAGTGTGCTTTAGGAGGGATTCACTGCAGTGTTAGGTCTTTTAAAGAAGGAAGCTTTTGGGACTGACTCTGTGGTAACCGCATTAGGCGCACATAGCTTTCCATTCAAAGACGTCTAAACATTGGACTATAGCAACACATATTGGATGTTCACC
Source organism: Neogale vison (assembly GCF_020171115.1). Taxonomy (NCBI): domain Eukaryota; kingdom Metazoa; phylum Chordata; class Mammalia; order Carnivora; family Mustelidae; genus Neogale; species Neogale vison. The sequence goes on from NC_058104.1 coordinate 46,469,094, forward strand.
ACCAGTGGTGATCCGCACTTGGTTTCTGCGTCTAAAACGCTTCCTACACTGAGAGGGAAGTGTGCTTTAGGAGGGATTCACTGCAGTGTTACGTCTGTTAAAGAAGGTTGCTTTTGGGACTGACTCTGTGGTAACCGCAATAGGCGCACATAGCTTTCCATTCACAGACGTCTAACCGTTAGACTATAGCATGTTCTGTTTAAGGGAAACTCCTTCAGGCGGAATGTCACTTCTCACAGTGTCTTTCCAGTGGTGAAAAGATGATAGAACAAGGACGGACAGAGAGAACGTTGCAAACCGTGAGTGAAGTAGAGGGTAAGGCACTTAGGCCTCTAGGATGCATACTGGAATTACAACACCGGTGATGTTCCACAGTGTCTACCTCTTCTCTTAAACACTTCCAATATATAAGGGAACTGTGCTACAGTAATTTTTCATGAAGGGGATGCATCTGTGCTCAGTTGAAAACTCTACAATGTGTCTGGGTAGCAATCATGAAGTGTCTCATACAGGCCCCTTGGAGGGGAGGCGTAGGAAGGTATCTGCTCAGGGAACCTACTTTAGGTGCGTACTCATTCATAACAGTGTTTCTCCTTTTGGAATGAAGATAGAACAGGGACGAACTAGGGGCACATTAGGTCCTTTGAGTAAAGGGCAATCTATGGCGCTAAAGCATGCCAAATACATATTGGAGGTTCACCACCAGTGGTGTTCCGCACTTAGTTTCTGCGTCTATAACGCTTCCAACACTGAGAGGGAAGTGTGCTTTAGGAGGGATTCACTGCAGTGTTACGTCTGTTAAAGAAGAAAGCTTTGGGGACTGACTCTTTGGTAACCACAATAGGCGCACATAGCTTTCCAGTCTCTGACGTCTATCCGTTGGACTATAGCAAGTTCTGTGTAAGGGAAACATCTTCATGAGGAATGTCCCTTCTAACAGTGTCTTTCCAGTGGAGGAAAGAAGCTAGAACAAGGACGGAGCAGAGAGAATGTTACAACCCGTTGGTGAAGGAAAGGGTCAGGCATTTAGGCCTCTATGATGCATACTGGAAGTTCAACACTTGGGATGTTCCACAGTGTCTACCACTTCTCAAAACACTTCCAATATTTGAGGGAACTGTTCTACAGCAAGTTCTCACAACAGGGAAGCGTCTGTGCTCAGTTGGAAAGTGTAGGCCGTGTCTGGGTAGCAGTCATGAAGTGTCTCATACAGACCCCTTAGAGGGAATGCGGAGGCAGGTATCTGCTCTGGGAACGTACTTCACGTGCTTACTCATTCGTAACAGTGTTTCTCCTTTGAAGATGAAGACAGAAAAGGGAAAGACTACGGGCACAGTAGGTACTGTGAGTAAAGGGCAGGCTATGGCGCTTAGCCTGACAAACACATATTGGATGTTCACCACCAGTGGTGATCCGCACTTAGTTTCTGCGTCTAAAACGCTTCCAACACTGAGAGGGAAGTGTGCTTTAGGAGGGATTCACTGCAGTGTTAGGTCTTTTAAAGAAGGAAGCTTTTGGGACTGACTCTGTGGTAACCGCATTAGGCGCACATAGCTTTCCATTCAAAGACGTCTAAACATTGGACTATAGCAACACATATTGGATGTTCACCACCAGTGGTGATCCGCACTTGGTTTCTGCGTCTAAAACGCTTCCTACACTGAGAGGGAAGTGTTCTTTAGGAGGGATTCACTGCAGTGTTACGTCTGTTAAAGAAGGAAGCTTTTGGGACTGACTCGGTGGTAACCGCAATAGGCGCACATAGCTTTCCATTCACAGACGTCTAACCGTTAGACTATAGCATGTTCTGTTTAAGGGAAACTCCTTGAGGCGGAATGTCACTTCTCACAGTGTCTTTCCAGTGGAGAAAAGATGATAGAACAAGGACGGACAGAGAGAACGTTGCAAACCGTGAGTGAAGTAGAGGGTAAGGCACTTAGGCCTCTATGATGCATACTGGAATTACAACACCGGTGATGTTCCACAGTGTCTACCTCTTCTCTTAAACACTTCCAATATATAAGGGAACTGTGCTACAGTAATTTTTCAAGAAGGGGATGCATTTGTGCTCAGTTGAAAACTCTATAATGTGTCTGGGTAGCAATCATGAAGTGTCTCATACAGGCCCCTTGGAGGGGAGGCGTAGGAAGGTATCTGCTCAGGGAACCTACTTTAGGTGCGTACTCATTCATAACAGTGTTTCTCCTTTTGGAATGAAGATAGAACAGGGACGAACTAGGGGCACATTAGGTCCTTTGAGTAAAGGGCAAGCTATGGCGCTTAAGCCTGCCAAACACATATTGGAGGTTCACCACCAGTGGTGTTCCGCACTTAGTTTCTGCGTCTATAACGCTTCCAACACTGAGAGGGAAGTGTGCTTTAGGAGGGATTCACTGCAGTGTTACGTCTGTTAAAGAAGAAAGCTTTGGGGACTGACTCTTTGGTAACCACAATAGGCGCACATAGCTTTCCAGTCTCTGACGTCTATCCGTTGGACTATAGCAAGTTCTGTGTAAGGGAAACATCTTCACGAGGAATGTCCCTTCTAACAGTGTCTTTCCAGTGGAGGAAAGAAGCTAGAACAAGGACGGAGCAGAGAGAATGTTACAACCCGTTGGTGAAGGAAAGGGTCAGGCATTTAGGCCTCTATGATGCATACTGGAAGTTCAACACTTGGGATGTTCCACAGTGTCTACCACTTCTCAAAACACTTCCAATATTTGAGGGAACTGTTCTACAGCAAGGTCTCACAACAGGGAAGCGTCTGTGCTCAGTTGGAAAGTGTAGGCCGTGTCTGGGTAGCAGTCATGAAGTGTCTCATACAAACCCCTTAGAGGGGATGCGGAGGAAGGTATCTGCTCTGGGAACGTACTTCACGTGCTTACTCATTCGTAACAGTGTTTCTCCTTTGAAGATGAAGATAGAAAAAGGAAAGACTACGGGCACAGTAGGTACTGTGAGTAAAGGGCAGCCTATAGCGCTTAGCCTGACAAACACATATTGGATGTTCACCACCAGTGGTGATCCGCACTTAGTTTCTGCGTCTAAAACGCTTCCAACACTGAGAGGGATGTGTGCTTTAGGAGGGATTCACTGCAGTGTTAGGTCTTTTAAAGAAGGAAGCTTTTGGGACTGACTCTGTGGTAACCGCATTAGGCGCACATAGCTTTCCATTCAAAGACGTTTAACCATTGGACTATAGCAAATTCCGTTTAAGGGAAACTCCTTCATGCGGAATGTCATTTCTCACTTTGTCTTTCCAGTGGAGGAAAGAAGATAGAACAAGGACGGAGCACAGAGAATATTAAACCCTTTGGTGAAGTAAAGGGTAAGGCATTTAGGCCTCTATGATGCATACTGGAAGTTCTACACCTGGGATGTTCCACAGCGTCTACCACCTCTCAAAACACTTCCAATATATGAGGGAACTGTGCTACAGTAAGTTCTCACGACAGGGATGCGTCTGTACTCAGTTGGAAACTCTAGGACGTGTCGGGTTAGCAATCATGAAGTCTCTCCTACAGGCCCCTTAGAGGGGATGCAAAGGAAAGTATCTGCTCAGCGAACCTACTTCAGTTGCATGCTCATTTTTAACAGCGTTTCTCCTTTGAGATATGGAGATAGAACAGGGACTGACTAGGGGCACATTAGGTACTGTGAGTAAAGGGCAGGCTATGGCGCTTAAGCCTACCAATCACATATTGGATGTTCACCACCAGTGGTGATCCGCACTTGGTTTCTGCGTCTAAAACGCTTCCTACACTGAGAGGGAAGTGTGCTTTAGGAGGGATTCACTGCAGTGTTACGTCTGTTAAAGAAGGAAGCTTTGGGGACTGACTCTGTGGTAACCGCAATAGGCGCACATAGCTTTCCATTCACAGAAGTCTAACCGTTAGACTATAGCATGTTCTGTTTAAGGGAAACTCCTTCAGGCGGAATGTCACTTCTCACAGTGTCTTTCCAGTGGAGGAAAGATGATAGAACAAGGACGGACAGAGAGAACGTTGCAAACCGTGAGTGAAGTACAGGGTAAGGCACTTAGGCCTCTAGGATGCATACTGGAATTACAACACCGGTGATGTTCCACAGTGTCTACCTCTTCTCTTAAACACTTCCAATATATAAGGGAACTGTGCTACAGTAATTTTTCACGAAGGGGATGCATCTGTGCTCAGTTGAAAACTCTACAATGTGTCTGGGTAGCAATCATGAAGTGTCTCATACAGGCCCCTTGGAGGGGAGGCGTAGGAAGGTATCTGCTCAGGGAACCTACTTTAGGTGCGTACTCATTCATAACAGCGTTTCTCCTTTTGGAATGAAGATAGAACAGGGACGAACTAGGGGCACATTAGGTCCTTTGAGTAAAGGGCAAGCTATGGCGCTTAAGCCTGCCAAACACATATTGGAGGTTCACCACCAGTGGTGTTCCGCACTTAGTTTCTGCGTCTATAACGCTTCCAACACTGAGAGGGAAGTGTGCTTTAGGAGGGATTCACTGCAGTGTTACATCTGTTAAAGAAGAAAGCTTTGGGGACTGACTCTTTGGTAACCACAATAGGCGCACATAGCTTTCCAGTCTCTGACGTCTATCCGTTGGACTATAGCAAGTTCTGTGTAAGGGAAACATCTTCATGAGGAATGTCCCTTCTAACAGTGTCTTTCCAGTGGAGGAAAGAAGCTAGAACAAGCACGGAGCAGAGAGAATGTTACAACCCGTTGGTGAAGGAAAGGGTCAGGCATTTAGGCCTCTATGATGCATACTGGAAGTTCAACACTTGGGATGTTCCACAGTGTCTACCACTTCTCAAAACACTTCCAATATTTGAGGGAACTGTTCTACAGCAAGTTCTCACAACAGGGAAGCGTCTGTGCTCAGTTCGAAAGTGTAGGCCGTGTCTGGGTAGCAGTCATGAAGTGTCTCATACAGACCCCTTAGAGGGGATGCGGAGGAAGGTATCTGCTCTGGGAACGTACTTCACGTGCTTACTCATTCGTAACAGTGTTTCTCCTTTGAAGATGAAGATAGAAAAGGGAAAGACTACGGGCACAGTAGGTACTGTGAGTAAAGGGCAGGCTATGGCGCTTAGCCTGACAAACACATATTGGATGTTCACCACCAGTGGTGATCCGCACTTAGTTTCTGCGTCTAAAACGCTTCCAACACTGAGAGGGAAGTGTGCTTTAGGAGGGATTCACTGCAGTGTTAGGTCTTTTAAAGAAGGAAGCTTTTGGGACTGACTCTGTGGTAACCGCATTAGGCGCACATAGCTTTCCATTCAAAGACGTTTAACCATTGGACTATAGCAACACATATTGGATGTTCACCACCAGTGGTGATCCGCACTTGGTTTCTGCGTCTAAAACGCTTCCTACACTGAGAGGGAAGTGTGCTTTAGGAGGGATTCACTGCAGTGTTACGTCTGTTAAAGAAGGTTGCTTTTGGGACTGACTCTGTGGTAACCGCAATAGGCGCACATAGCTTTCCATTCACAGACGTCTAACCGTTAGACTATAGCATGTTCTGTTTAAGGGAAACTCCTTCAGGCGGAATGTCACTTCTCACAGTGTCTTTCCAGTGGTGAAAAAATGATAGAACAAGGACGGACAGAGAGAACGTTGCAAACCGTGAGTGAAGTAGAGGGTAAGGCACTTAGGCCTCTAGGATGCATACTGGAATTACAACACCGGTGATGTTCCACAGTGTCTACCTCTTCTCTTAAACACTTCCAATATATAAGGGAACTGTGCTACAGTAATTTTTCACGAAGGGGATGCATCTGTGCTCAGTTGAAAACTCTACAATGTGTCTGGGTAGCAATCATGAAGTGTCTCATACAGGCCCCTTGGAGGGGAGGCGTAGGAAGGTATCTGCTCAGGGAACCTACTTTAGGTGCGTACTCATTCATAACAGTGTTTCTCCTTTTGGAATGAAGATAGAACAGGGACGAACTAGGGGCACATTAGGTCCTTTGTGTAAAGGGCAATCTATGGCGCTAAAGCATGCCAAATACATATTGGAGGTTCACCACCAGTGGTGTTCCGCACTTAGTTTCTGCGTCTATAACGCTTCCAACACTGAGAGGGAAGTGTGCTTTAGGAGGGATTCACTGCAGTGTTACGTCTGTTAAAGAAGAAAGCTTTGGGGACTGACTCTTTGGTAACCACAATAGGCGCACATAGCTTTCCAGTCTCTGACGTCTATCCGTTGGACTATAGCAAGTTCTGTGTAAGGGAAACATCTTCACGAGGAATGTCCCTTCTAACAGTGTCTTTCCAGTGGAGGAAAGAAGCTAGAACAAGGACGGAGCAGAGAGAATGTTACAACCCGTTGGTGAAGGAAAGGGTCAGGCATTTAGGCCTCTATGATGCATACTGGAAGTTCAACACTTGGGATGTTCCACAGTGTCTACCACTTCTCAAAACACTTCCAATATTTGAGGGAACTGTTCTACAGCAAGTTCTCACAACAGGGAAGCGTCTGTGCTCAGTTGGAAAGTGTAGGCCGTGTCTGGGTAGCAGTCATGAAGTGTCTCATACAGACCCCTTAGAGGGGATGCGGAGGAAGGTATCTGCTCTGGGAACGTACTTCACGTGCTTACTCATTCGTAACAGTGTTTCTCCTTTGAAGATGAAGATAGAAAAGGGAAAGACTACGGGCACAGTAGGTACTGTGAGTAAAGGGCAGGCTATGGCGCTTAGCCTGACAAACACATATTGGATGTTCACCACCAGTGGTGATCCGCACTTAGTTTCTGCGTCTAAAACGCTTCCAACACTGAGAGGGAAGTGTGCTTTAGGAGGGATTCACTGCAGTGTTAGGTCTTTTAAAGAAGGAAGCTTTTGGGACTGACTCTGTGGTAACCGCATTAGGCGCACATAGCTTTCCATTCAAAGACGTCTAAACATTGGACTATAGCAACACATATTGGATGTTCACCACCAGTGGTGATCCGCACTTGGTTTCTGCGTCTAAAACGCTTCCTACACTGAGAGGGAAGTGTTCTTTAGGAGGGATTCACTGCAGTGTTACGTCTGTTAAAGAAGGAAGCTTTTGGGACTGACTCTGTGGTAACCGCAATAGGCGCACATAGCTTTCCATTCACAGACGTCTAACCGTTAGACTATAGCATGTTCTGTTTAAGGGAAACTCCTTCAGGCGGAATGTCACTTCTCACAGTGTCTTTCCAGTGGAGAAAAGATGATAGAACAAGGACGGACAGAGAGAACGTTGCGAACCGTGAGTGAAGTACAGGGTAAGGCACTTAGGCCTCTATGATGCATACTGGAATTACAACACCGGTGATGTTCCACAGTGTCTACCTCTTCTCTTAAACACTTCCAATATATAAGGGAACTGTGCTACAGTAATTTTTCAAGAAGGGGATGCATTTGTGCTCAGTTGAAAACTCTATAATGTGTCTGGGTAGCAATCATGAAGTGTCTCATACAGGCCCCTTGGAGGGGAGGCGTAGGAAGGTATCTGCTCAGGGAACCTACTTTAGGTGCGTACTCATTCATAACAGTGTTTCTCCTTTTGGAATGAAGATAGAACAGGGACGAACTAGGGGCACATTAGGTCCTTTGAGTAAAGGGCAAGCTATGGCGCTTAAGCCTGCCAAACACATATTGGAGGTTCACCACCAGTGGTGTTCCGCACTTAGTTTCTGCGTCTATAACGCTTCCAACACTGAGAGGGAAGTGTGCTTTAGGAGGGATTCACTGCAGTGTTACGTCTGTTAAAGAAGAAAGCTTTGGGGACTGACTCTTTGGTAACCACAATAGGCGCACATAGGTTTCCAGTCTCTGACGTCTATCCGTTGGACTATAGCAAGTTCTGTGTAAGGGAAACATCTTCACGAGGAATGTCCCTTCTAACAGTGTCTTTCCAGTGGAGGAAAGAAGCTAGAACAAGGACGGAGCAGAGAGAATGTTACAACCCGTTGGTGAAGGAAAGGGTCAGGCATTTAGGCCTCTATGATGCATACTGGAAGTTCAACACTTGGGATGTTCCACAGTGTCTACCACTTCTCAAAACACTTCCAATATTTGAGGGAACTGTTCTACAGCAAGTTCTCACAACAGGGAAGCGTCTGTGCTCAGTTGGAAAGTGTAGGCCGTGTCTGGGTAGCAGTCATGAAGTGTCTCATACAGACCCCTTAGAGGGGATGCGGAGGAAGGTATCTGCTCTGGGAACGTACTTCACGTGCTTACTCATTCGTAACAGTGTTTCTCCTTTGAAGATGAAGATAGAAAAGGGAAAGACTACGGGCACAGTAGGTACTGTGAGTAAAGGGCAGGCTATGGCGCTTAGCCTGACAAACACATATTGGATGTTCACCACCAGTGGTGATCCGCACTTAGTTTCTGCGTCTAAAACGCTTCCAACACTGAGAGGGAAGTGTGCTTTAGGAGGGATTCACTGCAGTGTTAGGTCTTTTAAAGAAGGAAGCTTTTGGGACTGACTCTGTGGTAACCGCATTAGGCGCACATAGCTTTCCATTCAAAGACGTTTAACCATTGGACTATAGCAACACATATTGGATGTTCACCACCAGTGGTGATCCGCACTTGGTTTCTGCGTCTAAAACGCTTCCTACACTGAGAGGGAAGTGTGCTTTAGGAGGGATTCACTGCAGTGTTACGTCTGTTAAAGAAGGTTGCTTTTGGGACTGACTGGTAACCGCAATAGGCGCACATAGCTTTCCATTCACAGACGTCTAACCGTTAGACTATAGCATGTTCTGTTTAAGGGAAACTCCTTCAGGCGGAATGTCACTTCTCACAGTGTCTTTCCAGTGGTGAAAAGATGATAGAACAAGGACGGACAGAGAGAACGTTGCAAACCGTGAGTGAAGTAGAGGGTAAGGCACTTAGGCCTCTATGATGCATACTGGAATTACAACACCGGTGATGTTCCACAGTGTCTACCTCTTCTCTTAAACACTTCCAATATATAAGGGAACTGTGCTACAGTAATTTTTCACGAAGGGGATGCATCTGTGCTCAGTTGAAAACTCTACAATGTGTCTGGGTAGCAATCATGAAGTGTCTCATACAGGCCCCTTGGAGGGGAGGCGTAGGAAGGTATCTGCTCAGGGAACCTACTTTAGGTGCGTACTCATTCATAACAGTGTTTCTCCTTTTGGAATGAAGATAGAACAGGGATGAACTAGGGGCACATTAGGTCCTTTGTGTAAAGGGCAATCTATGGCGCTAAAGCATGCCAAATACATATTGGAGGTTCACCACCAGTGGTGTTCCGCACTTAGTTTCTGCGTCTATAACGCTTCCAACACTGAGAGGGAAGTGTGCTTTAGGAGGGATTCACTGCAGTGTTACGTCTGTTAAAGAAGAAAGCTTTGGGGACTGACTCTTTGGTAACCACAATAGGCGCACATAGCTTTCCAGTCTCTGACGTCTATCCGTTGGACTATAGCAAGTTCTGTGTAAGGGAAACATCTTCATGAGGAATGTCCCTTCTAACAGTGTCTTTCCAGTGGAGGAAAGAAGCTAGAACAAGGACGGAGCAGAGAGAATGTTACAACCCGTTGGTGAAGGAAAGGGTCAGGCATTTAGGCCTCTATGATGCATACTGGAAGTTCAACACTTGGGATGTTCCACAGTGTCTACCACTTCTCAAAACACTTCCAATATTTGAGGGAACTGTTCTACAGCAAGTTCTCACAACAGGGAAGCGTCTGTGCTCAGTTGGAAAGTGTAGGCCGTGTCTGGGTAGCAGTCATGAAGTGTCTCATACAGACCCCTTAGAGGGGATGCGGAGGAAGGTATCTGCTCTGGGAACGTACTTCACGTGCTTACTCATTCGTAACAGTGTTTCTCCTTTGAAGATGAAGATAGAAAAGGGAAAGACTACGGGCACAGTAGGTACTGTGAGTAAAGGGCAGGCTATGGCGCTTAGCCTGACAAACACATATTGGATGTTCACCACCAGTGGTGATCCGCACTTAGTTTCTGCGTCTAAAACGCTTCCAACACTGAGAGGGAAGTGTGCGTTAGGAGGGATTCACTGCAGTGTTAGGTCTTTTAAAGAAGGAAGCTTTTGGGACTGACTCTGTGGTAACCGCATTAGGCGCACATAGCTTTCCATTCAAAGACGTCTAAACATTGGACTATAGCAACACATATTGGATGTTCACCACCAGTGGTGATCCGCACTTGGTTTCTGCGTCTAAAACGCTTCCTACACTGAGAGGGAAGTGTTCTTTAGGAGGGATTCACTGCAGTGTTACGTCTGTTAAAGAAGGAAGCTTTGGGGACTGACTCTGTGGTAACCGCAATAGGCGCACATAGCTTTCCATTCACAGACGTCTAACCGTTAGACTATAGCATGTTCTGTTTAAGGGAAACTCCTTCAGGCGGAATGTCACTTCTCACAGTGTCTTTCCAGTGGAGAAAAGATGATAGAACAAGGACGGACAGAGAGAACGTTGCAAACCGTGAGTGAAGTACAGGGTAAGGCACTTAGGCCTCTATGATGCATACTGGAATTACAACACCGGTGATGTTCCACAGTGTCTACCTCTTCTCTTAAACACTTCCAATATATAAGGGAACTGTGCTACAGTAATTTTTCAAGAAGGGGATGCATTTGTGCTCAGTTGAAAACTCTATAATGTGTCTGGGTAGCAATCATGAAGTGTCTCATACAGGCCCCTTGGAGGGGAGGCGTAGGAAGGTATCTGCTCAGGGAACCTACTTTAGGTGCGTACTCATTCATAACAGTGTTTCTCCTTTTGGAATGAAGATAGAACAGGGACGAACTAGGGGCACATTAGGTCCTTTGAGTAAAGGGCAAGCTATGGCGCTTAAGCCTGCCAAACACATATTGGAGGTTCACCACCAGTGGTGTTCCGCACTTAGTTTCTGCGTCTATAACGCTTCCAACACTGAGAGGGAAGTGTGCTTTAGGAGGGATTCACTGCAGTGTTACGTCTGTTAAAGAAGAAAGCTTTGGGGACTGACTCTTTGGTAACCACAATAGGCGCACATAGCTTTCCAGTCTCTGACGTCTATCCGTTGGACTATAGCAAGTTCTGTGTAAGGGAAACATCTTCACGAGGAATGTCCCTTCTAACAGTGTCTTTCCAGTGGAGGAAAGAAGCTAGAACAAGGACGGAGCAGAGAGAATGTTACAACCCGTTGGTGAAGGAAAGGGTCAGGCATTTAGGCCTCTATGATGCATACTGGAAGTTCAACACTTGGGATGTTCCACAGTGTCTACCACTTCTCAAAACACTTCCAATATTTGAGGGAACTGTTCTACAGCAAGTTCTCACAACAGGGAAGCGTCTGTGCTCAGTTGGAAAGTGTAGGCCGTGTCTGGGTAGCAGTCATGAAGTGTCTCATACAGACCCCTTAGAGGGGATGCGGAGGAAGGTATCTGCTCTGGGAAAGTACTTCACCTGCTTACTCATTCGTAACAGTGTTTCTCCTTTGAAGATGAAGATAGAAAAAGGAAAGACTACGGGCACAGTAGGTACTGTGAGTAAAGGGCAGGCTATGGCGCTTAGCCTGACAAACACATATTGGATGTTCACCACCAGTGGTGATCCGCACTTAGTTTCTGCGTCTAAAACGCTTCCAACACTGAGAGGGATGTGTGCTTTAGGAGGGATTCACTGCAGTGTTAGGTCTTTTAAAGAAGGAAGCTTTTGGGACTGACTCTGTGGTAACCGCATTAGGCGCACATAGCTTTCCATTCAAAGACGTTTAACCATTGGACTATAGCAAATTCCGTTTAAGGGAAACTCCTTCATGCGGAATGTCATTTCTCACTTTGTCTTTCCAGTGGAGGAAAGAAGATAGAACAAGGACGGAGCACAGAGAATATTAAACCCTTTGGTGAAGTAAAGGGTAAGGCATTTAGGCCTCTATGATGCATACTGGAAGTTCTACACCTGGGATGTTCCACAGCGTCTACCACCTCTCAAAACACTTCCAATATATGAGGGAACTGTGCTACAGTAAGTTCTCACGACAGGGATGCGTCTGTACTCAGTTGGAAACTCTAGGACGTGTCGGGTTAGCAATCATGAAGTCTCTCCTACAGGCCCCTTAGAGGGGATGCAAAGGAACGTATCTGCTCAGCGAACCTACTTCAGTTGCATGCTCATTTTTAACAGCGTTTCTCCTTTGAGATATGGAGATAGAACAGGGACTGACTAGGGGCACATTAGGTACTGTGAGTAAAGAGCAGGCTATGGCGCTTAAGCCTACCAATCACATATTGGATGTTCACCACCAGTGGTGATCCGCACTTGGTTTCTGCGTCTAAAACGCTTCCTACACTGAGAGGGAAGTGTGCTTTAGGAGGGATTCACTGCAGTGTTACGTCTGTTAAAGAAGGAAGCTTTGGGGACTGACTCTGTGGTAACCGCAATAGGCGCACATAGCTTTCCATTCACAGACGTCTAACCGTTAGACTATAGCATGTTCTGTTTAAGGGAAACTCCTTCAGGCGGAATGTCACTTCTCACAGTGTCTTTCCAGTGGAGGAAAGATGATAGAACAAGGACGGACAGAGAGAACGTTGCAAACCGTGAGTGAAGTAGAGGGTAAGGCACTTAGGCCTCTAGGATGCATACTGGAATTACAACACCGGTGATGTTCCACAGTGTCTACCTCTTCTCTTAAACACTTCCAATATATAAGGGAACTGTGCTACAGTAATTTTTCACGAAGGGGATGCATCTGTGCTCAGTTGAAAACTCTACAATGTGTCTGGGTAGCAATCATGAAGTGTCTCATACAGGCCCCTTGGAGGGGAGGCGTAGGAAGGTATCTGCTCAGGGAACCTACTTCAGGTGCGTACTCATTCATAACAGTGTTTCTCCTTTTGGAATGAAGATAGAACAGGGACGAACTAGGGGCACATTAGGTCCTTTGAGTAAAGGGCAAGCTATGGCGCTTAAGCCTGCCAAACACATATTGGAGGTTCACCACCAGTGGTGTTCCGCACTTAGTTTCTGCGTCTATAACGCTTCCAACACTGAGAGGGAAGTGTGCTTTAGGAGGGATTCACTGCAGTGTTACGTCTGTTAAAGAAGAAAGCTTTGGGGACTGACTCTTTGGTAACCACAATAGGCGCACATAGCTTTCCAGTCTCTGACGTCTATCCGTTGGACTATAGCAAGTTCTGTGTAAGGGAAACATCTTCATGAGGAATGTCCCTTCTAACAGTGTCTTTCCAGTGGAGGAAGGAAGCTAGAACAAGCACGGAGCAGAGAGAATGTTACAACCCGTTGGTGAAGGAAAGGGTCAGGCATTTAGGCCTCTATGATGCATACTGGAAGTTCAACACTTGGGATGTTCCACAGTGTCTACCACTTCTCAAAACACTTCCAATATTTGAGGGAACTGTTCTACAGCAAGTTCTCACAACAGGGAAGCGTCTGTGCTCAGTTGGAAAGTGTAGGCCGTGTCTGGGTAGCAGTCATGAAGTGTCTCATACAGACCCCTTAGAGGGGATGCGGAGGAAGGTATCTGCTCTGGGAACGTACTTCACGTGCTTACTCATTCGTAACAGTGTTTCTCCTTTGAAGATGAAGATAGAAAAGGGAAAGACTACGGGCACAGTAGGTACTGTGAGTAAAGGGCAGGCTATGGCGCTTAGCCTGACAAACACATATTGGATGTTCACCACCAGTGGTGATCCGCACTTAGTTTCTGCGTCTAAAACGCTTCCAACACTGAGAGGGAAGTGTGCTTTAGGAGGGATTCACTGCAGTGTTAGGTCTTTTAAAGAAGGAAGCTTTTGGGACTGACTCTGTGGTAACCGCATTAGGCGCACATAGCTTTCCATTCAAAGACGTTTAACCATTGGACTATAGCAACACATATTGGATGTTCACCACCAGTGGTGATCCGCACTTGGTTTCTGCGTCTAAAACGCTTCCTACACTGAGAGGGAAGTGTGCTTTAGGAGGGATTCACTGCAGTGTTACGTCTGTTAAAGAAGGTTGCTTTTGGGACTGACTCTGTGGTAACCGCAATAGGCGCACATAGCTTTCCATTCACAGACGTCTAACCGTTAGACTATAGCATGTTCTGTTTAAGGGAAACTCCTTCAGGCGGAATGTCACTTCTCACAGTGTCTTTCCAGTGGTGAAAAGATGATAGAACAAGGACGGACAGAGAGAACGTTGCAAACCGTGAGTGAAGTAGAGGGTAAGGCACTTAGGCCTCTATGATGCATACTGGAATTACAACACCGGTGATGTTCCACAGTGTCTACCTCTTCTCTTAAACACTTCCAATATATAAGGGAACTGTGCTACAGTAATTTTTCACGAAGGGGATGCATCTGTGCTCAGTTGAAAACTCTACAATGTGTCTGGGTAGCAATCATGAAGTGTCTCATACAGGCCCCTTGGAGGGGAGGCGTAGGAAGGTATCTGCTCAGGGAACCTACTTTAGGTGCGTACTCATTCATAACAGTGTTTCTCCTTTTGGAATGAAGATAGAACAGGGACGAACTAGGGGCACATTAGGTCCTTTGTGTAAAGGGCAATCTATGGCGCTAAAGCATGCCAAATACATATTGGAGGTTCACCACCAGTGGTGTTCCGCACTTAGTTTCTGCGTCTATAACGCTTCCACCACTGAGAGGGAAGTGTGCTTTAGGAGGGATTCACTGCAGTGTTACGTCTGTTAAAGAAGAAAGCTTTGGGGACTGACTCTTTGGTAACCACAATAGGCGCACATAGCTTTCCAGTCTCTGACGTCTATCCGTTGGACTATAGCAAGTTCTGTGTAAGGGAAACATCTTCACGAGGAATGTCCCTTCTAACAGTGTCTTTCCAGTGGAGGAAAGAAGCTAGAACAAGGACGGAGCAGAGAGAATGTTACAACCCGTTGGTGAAGGAAAGGGTCAGGCATTTAGGCCTCTATGATGCATACTGGAAGTTCAACACTTGGGATGTTCCACAGTGTCTACCACTTCTCAAAACACTTCCAATATTTGAGGGAACTGTTCTACAGCAAGTTCTCACAACAGGGAAGCGTCTGTGCTCAGTTGGAAAGTGTAGGCCGTGTCTGGGTAGCAGTCATGAAGTGTCTCATACAGACCCCTTAGAGGGGATGCGGAGGAAGGTATCTGCTCTGGGAACGTACTTCACGTGCTTACTCATTCGTAACAGTGTTTCTCCTTTGAAGATGAAGATAGAAAAGGGAAAGACTACGGGCACAGTAGGTACTGTGAGTAAAGGGCAGGCTATGGCGCTTAGCCTGACAAACACATATTGGATGTTCACCACCAGTGGTGATCCGCACTTAGTTTCTGCGTCTAAAACGCTTCCAACACTGAGAGGGAAGTGTGCTTTAGGAGGGATTCACTGCAGTGTTAGGTCTTTTAAAGAAGGAAGCTTTTGGGACTGACTCTGTGGTAACCGCATTAGGCGCACATAGCTTTCCATTCAAAGACGTCTAAACATTGGACTATAGCAACACATATTGGATGTTCACCACCAGTGGTGATCCGCACTTGGTTTCTGCGTCTAAAACGCTTCCTACACTGAGAGGGAAGTGTTCTTTAGGAGGGATTCACTGCAGTGTTACGTCTGTTAAAGAAGGAAGCTTTTGGGACTGACTCTGTGGTAACCGCAATAGGCGCACATAGCTTTCCATTCACAGACGTCTAACCGTTAGACTATAGCATGTTCTGTTTAAGGGAAACTCCTTCAGGCGGAATGTCACTTCTCACAGTGTCTTTCCAGTGGAGAAAAGATGATAGAACAAGGACGGACAGAGAGAACGTTGCAAACCGTGAGTGAAGTAGAGGGTAAGGCACTTAGGCCTCTATGATGCATACTGGAATTACAACACCGGTGATGTTCCACAGTGTCTACCTCTTCTCTTAAACACTTCCAATATATAAGGGAACTGTGCTACAGTAATTTTTCAAGAAGGGGATGCATTTGTGCTCAGTTGAAAACTCTACAATGTGTCTGGGTAGCAATCATGAAGTGTCTCATACAGGCCCCTTGGAGGGGAGGCGTAGGAAGGTATCTGCTCAGGGAACCTACTTTAGGTGCGTACTCATTCATAACAGTGTTTCTCCTTTTGGAATGAGAATAGAACAGGGACGAACTAGGGGCACATTAGGTCCTTTGAGTAAAGGGCAAGCTATGGCGCTTAAGCCTGCCAAACACATATTGGAGGTTCACCACCAGTGGTGTTCCGCACTTAGTTTCTGCGTCTATAACGCTTCCAACACTGAGAGGGAAGTGTGCTTTAGGAGGGATTCACTGCAGTGTTACGTCTGTTAAAGAAGAAAGCTTTGGGGACTGACTCTTTGGTAACCACAATAGGCGCACATAGCTTTCCAGTCTCTGACGTCTATCCGTTGGACTATAGCAAGTTCTGTGTAAGGGAAACATCTTCACGAGGAATGTCCCTTCTAACAGTGTCTTTCCAGTGGAGGAAAGAAGCTAGAACAAGGACGGAGCAGAGAGAATGTTACAACCCGTTGGTGAAGGAAAGGGTCAGGCATTTAGGCCTCTATGATGCATACTGGAAGTTCAACACTTGGGATGTTCCACAGTGTCTACCACTTCTCAAAACACTTCCAATATTTGAGGGAACTGTTCTACAGCAAGTTCTCACAACAGGGAAGCGTCTGTGCTCAGTTGGAAAGTGTAGGACGTGTCTGGGTAGCAGTCATGAAGTGTCTCATACAGACCCCTTAGAGGGGATGCGGAGGAAGGTATCTGCTCTGGGAACGTACTTCACGTGCTTACTCATTCGTAACAGTGTTTCTCCTTTGAAGATGAAGATAGAAAAAGGAAAGACTACGGGCACAGTAGGTACTGTGAGTAAAGGGCAGGCTATGGCGCTTAGCCTGACAAACACATATTGGATGTTCACCACCAGTGGTGATCCGCACTTAGTTTCTGCGTCTAAAACGCTTCCAACACTGAGAGGGATGTGTGCTTTAGGAGGGATTCACTGCAGTGTTAGGTCTTTTAAAGAAGGAAGCTTTTGGGACTGACTCTGTGGTAACCGCATTAGGCGCACATAGCTTTCCATTCAAAGACGTTTAACCATTGGACTATAGCAAATTCCATTTAAGGGAAACTCCTTCATGCGGAATGTCATTTCTCACTTTGTCTTTCCAGTGGAGGAAAGAAGATAGAACAAGGACGGAGCACAGAGAATATTAAACCCTTTGGTGAAGTAAAGGGTAAGGCATTTAGGCCTCTATGATGCATACTGGAAGTTCTACACCTGGGATGTTCCACAGCGTCTACCACCTCTCAAAACACTTCCAATATATGAGGGAACTGTGCTACAGTAAGTTCTCACGACAGGGATGCGTCTGTACTCAGTTGGAAACTCTAGGACGTGTCGGGTTAGCAATCATGAAGTCTCTCCTACAGGCCCCTTAGAGGGGATGCAAAGGAAAGTATCTGCTCAGCGAACCTACTTCAGTTGCATGCTCATTTTTAACAGCGTTTCTCCTTTGAGATATGGAGATAGAACAGGGACTGACTAGGGGCACATTAGGTACTGGGAGTAAAGGGCAGGCTATGGCGCTTAAGCCTACCAAACACATATTGGATGTTCACCACCAGTGGTGATCCGCACTTAGTTTCTGCGTCTAAAACGCTTCCAACACTGAGAGGGATGTGTGCTTTAGGAGGGATTCACTGCAGTGTTAGGTCTTTTAAAGAAGGAAGCTTTTGGGACTGACTCTGTGGTAACCGCATTAGGCGCACATAGCTTTCCATTCAAAGACGTTTAACCATTGGACTATAGCAAATTCCGTTTAAGGGAAACTCCTTCATGCGGAATGTCATTTCTCACTTTGTCTTTCCAGTGGAGGAAAGAAGATAGAACAAGGACGGAGCACAGAGAATATTAAACCCTTTGGTGAAGTAAAGGGTAAGGCATTTAGGCCTCTATGATGCATACTGGAAGTTCTACACCTGGGATGTTCCACAGCGTCTACCACCTCTCAAAACACTTCCAATATATGAGGGAACTGTGCTACAGTAAGTTCTCACGACAGGGATGCGTCTGTACTCAGTTGGAAACTCTAGGACGTGTCGGGTTAGCAATCATGAAGTCTCTCCTACAGGCCCCTTAGAGGGGATGCAAAGGAAAGTATCTGCTCAGCGAACCTACTTCAGTTGCATGCTCATTTTTAACAGCGTTTCTCCTTTGAGATATGGAGATAGAACAGGGACTGACTAGGGGCACATTAGGTACTGTGAGTAAAGGGCAGGCTATGGCGCTTAAGCCTACCAAACACATATTGGATGTTCACCACCAGTGGTGATCCGCACTTGGTTTCTGCGTCTAAAACGCTTCCTACACTGAGAGGGAAGTGTGCTTTAGGAGGGATTCACTGCAGTGTTACGTCTGTTAAAGAAGGAAGCTTTGGGGACTGACTCTGTGGTAACCGCAATAGGCGCACATAGCTTTCCATTCACAGACGTCTAACCGTTAGACTATAGCATGTTCTGTTTAAGGGAAACTCCTTCAGGCGGAATGTCACTTCTCACAGTGTCTTTCCAGTGGAGGAAAGATGATAGAACAAGGACGGACAGAGAGAACGTTGCAAACCGTGAGTGAAGTAGAGGGTAAGGCACTTAGGCCTCTAGGATGCATACTGGAATTACAACACCGGTGATGTTCCACAGTGTCTACCTCTTCTCTTAAACACTTCCAATATATAAGGGAACTGTGCTACAGTAATTTTTCACGAAGGGGATGCATCTGTGCTCAGTTGAAAACTCTACAATGTGTCTGGGTAGCAATCATGAAGTGTCTCATACAGGCCCCTTGGAGGGGAGGCGTAGGAAGGTATCTGCTCAGGGAACCTACTTCAGGTGCGTACTCATTCATAACAGTGTTTCTCCTTTTGGAATGAAGATAGAACAGGGACGAACTAGGGGCACATTAGGTCCTTTGAGTAAAGGGCAAGCTATGGCGCTTAAGCCTGCCAAACACATATTGGAGGTTCACCACCAGTGGTGTTCCGCACTTAGTTTCTGCGTCTATAACGCTTCCAACACTGAGAGGGAAGTGTGCTTTAGGAGGGATTCACTGCAGTGTTACGTCTGTTAAAGAAGAAAGCTTTGGGGACTGACTCTTTGGTAACCACAATAGGCGCACATAGCTTTCCAGTCTCTGACGTCTATCCGTTGGACTATAGCAAGTTCTGTGTAAGGGAAACATCTTCATGAGGAATGTCCCTTCTAACAGTGTCTTTCCAGTGGAGGAAAGAAGCTAGAACAAGCACGGAGCAGAGAGAATGTTACAACCCGTTGGTGAAGGAAAGGGTCAGGCATTTAGGCCTCTATGATGCATACTGGAAGTTCAACACTTGGGATGTTCCACAGTGTCTACCACTTCTCAAAACACTTCCAATATTTGAGGGAACTGTTCTACAGCAAGTTCTCACAACAGGGAAGCGTCTGTGCTCAGTTGGAAAGTGTAGGCCGTGTCTGGGTAGCAGTCATGAAGTGTCTCATACAGACCCCTTAGAGGGGATGCGGAGGAAGGTATCTGCTCTGGGAACGTACTTCACGTGCTTACTCATTCGTAACAGTGTTTCTCCTTTGAAGATGAAGATAGAAAAGGGAAAGACTACGGGCACAGTAGGTACTGTGAGTAAAGGGCAGGCTATGGCGCTTAGCCTGACAAACACATATTGGATGTTCACCACCAGTGGTGATCCGCACTTAGTTTCTGCGTCTAAAACGCTTCCAACACTGAGAGGGAAGTGTGCTTCAGGAGGGATTCACTGCAGTGTTAGGTCTTTTAAAGAAGGAAGCTTTTGGGACTGACTCTGTGGTAACCGCATTAGGCGCACATAGCTTTCCATTCAAAGACGTTTAACCATTGGACTATAGCAACACATATTGGATGTTCACCACCAGTGGTGATCCGCACTTGGTTTCTGCGTCTAAAACGCTTCCTACACTGAGAGGGAAGTGTGCTTTAGGAGGGATTCACTGCAGTGTTACGTCTGTTAAAGAAGGTTGCTTTTGGGACTGACTCTGTGGTAACCGCAATAGGCGCACATAGCTTTCCATTCACAGACGTCTAACCGTTAGACTATAGCATGTTCTGTTTAAGGGAAACTCCTTCAGGCGGAATGTCACTTCTCACAGTGTCTTTCCAGTGGTGAAAAGATGATAGAACAAGGACGGACAGAGAGAACGTTGCAAACCGTGAGTGAAGTAGAGGGTAAGGCACTTAGGCCTCTAGGATGCATACTGGAATTACAACACCGGTGATGTTCCACAGTGTCTACCTCTTCTCTTAAACACTTCCAATATATAAGGGAACTGTGCTACAGTAATTTTTCAAGAAGGGGATGCATTTGTGCTCAGTTGAAAACTCTACAATGTGTCTGGGTAGCAATCATGAAGTGTCTCATACAGGCCCCTTGGAGGGGAGGCGTAGGAAGGTATCTGCTCAGGGAACCTACTTTAGGTGCGTACTCATTCATAACAGTGTTTCTCCTTTTGGAATGAAGATAGAACAGGGACGAACTAGGGGCACATTAGGTCCTTTGAGTAAAGGGCAAGCTATGGCGCTTAAGCCTGCCAAACACATATTGGAGGTTCACCACCAGTGGTGTTCCGCACTTAGTTTCTGCGTCTATAACGCTTCCAACACTGAGAGGGAAGTGTGCTTTAGGAGGGATTCACTGCAGTGTTACGTCTGTTAAAGAAGAAAGCTTTGGGGACTGACTCTTTGGTAACCACAATAGGCGCACATAGCTTTCCAGTCTCTGACGCCTATCCGTTGGACTATAGCAAGTTCTGTGTAAGGGAAACATCTTCACGAGGAATGTCCCTTCTAACAGTGTCTTTCCAGTGGAGGAAAGAAGCTAGAACAAGGACGGAGCAGAGAGAATGTTACAACCCGTTGGTGAAGGAAAGGGTCAGGCATTTAGGCCTCTATGATGCATACTGGAAGTTCAACACTTGGGATGTTCCACAGTGTCTACCACTTCTCAAAACACTTCCAATATTTGAGGGAACTGTTCTACAGCAAGTTCTCACAACAGGGAAGCGTCTGTGCTCAGTTGGAAAGTGTAGGCCGTGTCTGGGTAGCAGTCATGAAGTGTCTCATACAGACCCCTTAGAGGGGATGCGGAGGAAGGTATCTGCTCTGGGAACGTACTTCACGTGCTTACTCATTCGTAACAGTGTTTCTCCTTTGAAGATGAAGATAGAAAAAGGAAAGACTACGGGCACAGTAGGTACTGTGAGTAAAGGGCAGGCTATGGCGCTTAGCCTGACAAACACATATTGGATGTTCACCACCAGTGGTGATCCGCACTTAGTTTCTGCGTCTAAAACGCTTCCAACACTGAGAGGGATGTGTGCTTTAGGAGGGATTCACTGCAGTGTTAGGTCTTTTAAAGAAGGAAGCTTTTGGGACTGACTCTGTGGTAACCGCATTAGGCGCACATAGCTTTCCATTCAAAGACGTTTAACCATTGGACTATAGCAAATTCCGTTTAAGGGAAACTCCTTCATGCGGAATGTCATTTCTCACTTTGTCTTTCCAGTGGAGGAAAGAAGATAGAACAAGGACGGAGCACAGAGAATATTAAACCCTTTGGTGAAGTAAAGGGTAAGGCATTTAGGCCTCTATGATGCATACTGGAAGTTCTACACCTGGGATGTTCCACAGCGTCTACCACCTCTCAAAACACTTCCAATATATGAGGGAACTGTGCTACAGTAAGTTCTCACGACAGGGATGCGTCTGTACTCAGTTGGAAACTCTAGGACGTGTCGGGTTAGCAATCATGAAGTCTCTCCTACAGGCCCCTTAGAGGGGATGCAAAGGAAAGTATCTGCTCAGCGAACCTACTTCAGTTGCATGCTCATTTTTAACAGCGTTTCTCCTTTGAGATATGGAGATAGAACAGGGACTGACTAGGGGCACATTAGGTACTGGGAGTAAAGGGCAGGCTATGGCGCTTAAGCCTACCAAACACATATTGGATGTTCACCACCAGTGGTGATCCGCACTTGGTTTCTGCGTCTAAAACGCTTCCTACACTGAGAGGGAAGTGTGCTTTAGGAGGGATTCACTGCAGTGTTACGTCTGTTAAAGAAGGAAGCTTTTGGGACTGACTCTGTGGTAACCGCAATAGGCGCACATAGCTTTCCATTCACAGACGTCTAACCGTTAGACTATAGCATGTTCTGTTTAAGGGAAACTCCTTCAGGCGGAATGTCACTTCTCACAGTGTCTTTCCAGTGGTGAAAAGATGATAGAACAAGGACGGACAGAGAGAACGTTGCAAACCGTGAGTGAAGTAGAGGGTAAGGCACTTAGGCCTCTAGGATGCATACTGGAATTACAACACCGGTGATGTTCCACAGTGTCTACCTCTTCTCTTAAACACTTCCAATATATAAGGGAACTGTGCTACAGTAATTTTTCAAGAAGGGGATGCATTTGTGCTCAGTTGAAAACTCTACAATGTGTCTGGGTAGCAATCATGAAGTGTCTCATACAGGCCCCTTGGAGGGGAGGCGTAGGAAGGTATCTGCTCAGGGAACCTACTTTAGGTGCGTACTCATTCATAACAGTGTTTCTCCTTTTGGAATGAAGATAGAACAGGGACGAACTAGGGGCACATTAGGTCCTTTGAGTAAAGGGCAAGCTATGGCGCTTAAGCCTGCCAAACACATATTGGAGGTTCACCACCAGTGGTGTTCCGCACTTAGTTTCTGCGTCTATAACGCTTCCAACACTGAGAGGGAAGTGTGCTTTAGGAGGGATTCACTGCAGTGTTACGTCTGTTAAAGAAGAAAGCTTTGGGGACTGACTCTTTGGTAACCACAATAGGCGCACATAGCTTTCCAGTCTCTGACGCCTATCCGTTGGACTATAGCAAGTTCTGTGTAAGGGAAACATCTTCACGAGGAATGTCCCTTCTAACAGTGTCTTTCCAGTGGAGGAAAGAAGCTAGAACAAGGACGGAGCAGAGAGAATGTTACAACCCGTTGGTGAAGGAAAGGGTCAGGCATTTAGGCCTCTATGATGCATACTGGAAGTTCAACACTTGGGATGTTCCACAGTGTCTACCACTTCTCAAAACACTTCCAATATTTGAGGGAACTGTTCTACAGCAAGTTCTCACAACAGGGAAGCGTCTGTGCTCAGTTGGAAAGTGTAGGCCGTGTCTGGGTAGCAGTCATGAAGTGTCTCATACAGACCCCTTAGAGGGGATGCGGAGGAAGGTATCTGCTCTGGGAACGTACTTCACGTGCTTACTCATTCGTAACAGTGTTTCTCCTTTGAAGATGAAGATAGAAAAAGGAAAGACTACGGGCAGAGTAGGTACTGTGAGTAAAGGGCAGGCTATGGCGCTTAGCCTGACAAACACATATTGGATGTTCACCACCAGTGGTGATCCGCACTTAGTTTCTGCGTCTAAAACGCTTCCAACACTGAGAGGGATGTGTGCTTTAGGAGGGATTCACTGCAGTGTTAGGTCTTTTAAAGAAGGAAGCTTTTGGGACTGACTCTGTGGTAACCGCATTAGGCGCACATAGCTTTCCTTTCAAAGACGTTTAACCATTGGACTATAGCAAATTCCGTTTAAGGGAAACTCCTTCATGCGGAATGTCATTTCTCACTTTGTCTTTCCAGTGGAGGAAAGAAGATAGAACAAGGACGGAGCACAGAGAATATTAAACCCTTTGGTGAAGTAAAGGGTAAGGCATTTAGGCCTCTATGATGCATACTGGAAGTTCTACACCTGGGATGTTCCACAGCGTCTACCACCTCTCAAAACACTTCCAATATATGAGGGAACTGTGCTACAGTAAGTTCTCACGACAGGGATGCGTCTGTACTCAGTTGGAAACTCTAGGACGTGTCGGGTTAGCAATCATGAAGTCTCTCCTACAGGCCCCTTAGAGGGGATGCAAAGGAAAGTATCTGCTCAGCGAACCTACTTCAGTTGCATGCTCATTTTTAACAGCGTTTCTCCTTTGAGATATGGAGATAGAACAGGGACTGACTAGGGGCACATTAGGTACTGGGAGTAAAGGGCAGGCTATGGCGCTTAAGCCTACCAAACACATATTGGATGTTCACCACCAGTGGTGATCCGCACTTGGTTTCTGCGTCTAAAACGCTTCCTACACTGAGAGGGAAGTGTTCTTTAGGAGGGATTCACTGCAGTGTTACGTCTGTTAAAGAAGGAAGCTTTTGGGACTGACTCTGTGTAACCGCAATAGGCGCACATAGCTTTCCATTCACAGACGTCTAACCGTTAGACTATAGCATGTTCTGTTTAAGGGAAACTCCTTCAGGCGGAATGTCACTTCTCACAGTGTCTTTCCAGTGGTGAAAAGATGATAGAACAAGGACGGACAGAGAGAACGTTGCAAACCGTGAGTGAAGTAGAGGGTAAGGCACTTAGGCCTCTAGGATGCATACTGGAATTACAACACCGGTGATGTTCCACAGTGTCTACCTCTTCTCTTAAACACTTCCAATATATAAGGGAACTGTGCTACAGTAATTTTTCAAGAAGGGGATGCATTTGTGCTCAGTTGAAAACTCTACAATGTGTCTGGGTAGCAATCATGAAGTGTCTCATACAGGCCCCTTGGAGGGGAGGCGTAGGAAGGTATCTGCTCAGGGAACCTACTTTAGGTGCGTACTCATTCATAACAGTGTTTCTCCTTTTGGAATGAAGATAGAACAGGGACGAACTAGGGGCACATTAGGTCCTTTGAGTAAAGAGCAAGCTATGGCGCTTAAGCCTGCCAAACACATATTGGAGGTTCACCACCAGTGGTGTTCCGCACTTAGTTTCTGCGTCTATAACGCTTCCAACACTGAGAGGGAAGTGTGCTTTAGGAGGGATTCACTGCAGTGTTACGTCTGTTAAAGAAGAAAGCTTTGGGGACTGACTCTTTGGTAACCACAATAGGCGCACATAGCTTTCCAGTCTCTGACGTCTATCCGTTGGACTATAGCAAGTTCTGTGTAAGGGAAACATCTTCACGAGGAATGTCCCTTCTAACAGTGTCTTTCCAGTGGAGGAAAGAAGCTAGAACAAGGACGGAGCAGAGAGAATGTTACAACCCGTTGGTGAAGGAAAGGGTCAGGCATTTAGGCCTCTATGATGCATACTGGAAGTTCAACACTTGGGATGTTCCACAGTGTCTACCACTTCTCAAAACACTTCCAATATTTGAGGGAACTGTTCTACAGCAAGTTCTCACAACAGGGAAGCGTCTGTGCTCAGTTGGAAAGTGTAGGCCGTGTCTGGGTAGCAGTCATGAAGTGTCTCATACAGACCCCTTAGAGGGGATGCGGAGGAAGGTATCTGCTCTGGGAACGTACTTCACGTGCTTACTCATTCGTAACAGTGTTTCTCCTTTGAAGATGAAGATAGAAAAAGGAAAGACTACGGGCACAGTAGGTACTGTGAGTAAAGGGCAGGCTATGGCGCTTAGGCTGACAAACACATATTGGATGTTCACCACCAGTGGTGATCCGCACTTAGTTTCTGCGTCTAAAACGCTTCCAACACTGAGAGGGATGTGTGCTTTAGGAGGGATTCACTGCAGTGTTAGGTCTTTTAAAGAAGGAAGCTTTTGGGACTGACTCTGTGGTAACCGCATTAGGCGCACATAGCTTTCCATTCAAAGACGTTTAACCATTGGACTATAGCAAATTCCGTTTAAGGGAAACTCCTTCATGCGGAATGTCATTTCTCACTTTGTCTTTCCAGTGGAGGAAAGAAGATAGAACAAGGACGGAGCACAGAGAATATTAAACCCTTTGGTGAAGTAAAGGGTAAGGCATTTAGGCCTCTATGATGCATACTGGAAGTTCTACACCTGGGATGTTCCACAGCGTCTACCACCTCTCAAAACACTTCCAATATATGAGGGAACTGTGCTACAGTAAGTTCTCACGACAGGGATGCGTCTGTACTCAGTTGGAAACTCTAGGACGTGTCGGGTTAGCAATCATGAAGTCTCTCCTACAGGCCCCTTAGAGGGGATGCAAAGGAAAGTATCTGCTCAGCGAACCTACTTCAGTTGCATGCTCATTTTTAACAGCGTTTCTCCTTTGAGATATGGAGATAGAACAGGGACTGACTAGGGGCACATTAGGTACTGTGAGTAAAGGGCAGGCTATGGCGCTTAAGCCTACCAATCACATATTGGATGTTCACCACCAGTGGTGATCCGCACTTGGTTTCTGCGTCTAAAACGCTTCCTACACTGAGAGGGAAGTGTGCTTTAGGAGGGATTCACTGCAGTGTTACGTCTGTTAAAGAAGGAAGCTTTGGGGACTGACTCTGTGGTAACCGCAATAGGCGCACATAGCTTTCCATTCACAGACGTCTAACCGTTAGACTATAGCATGTTCTGTTTAAGGGAAACTCCTTCAGGCGGAATGTCACTTCTCACAGTGTCTTTCCAGTGGAGGAAAGATGATAGAACAAGGACGGACAGAGAGAACGTTGCAAACCGTGAGTGAAGTAGAGGGTAAGGCACTTAGGCCTCTAGGATGCATACTGGAATTACAACACCGGTGATGTTCCACAGTGTCTACCTCTTCTCTTAAACACTTCCAATATATAAGGGAACTGTGCTACAGTAATTTTTCACGAAGGGGATGCATCTGTGCTCAGTTGAAAACTCTACAATGTGTCTGGGTAGCAATCATGAAGTGTCTCATACAGGCCCCTTGGAGGGGAGGCGTAGGAAGGTATCTGCTCAGGGAACCTACTTCAGGTGCGTACTCATTCATAACAGTGTTTCTCCTTTTGGAATGAAGATAGAACAGGGACGAACTAGGGGCACATTAGGTCCTTTGAGTAAAGGGCAAGCTATGGCGCTTAAGCCTGCCAAACACATATTGGAGGT
This sequence comes from Neogale vison, assembly GCF_020171115.1. Lineage (NCBI taxonomy): Eukaryota > Metazoa > Chordata > Mammalia > Carnivora > Mustelidae > Neogale > Neogale vison. The sequence continues at coordinate 46,495,994 of NC_058104.1, forward strand.
TCACCACCAGTGGTGTTCCGCACTTAGTTTCTGCGTCTATAACGCTTCCAACACTGAGAGGGAAGTGTGCTTTAGGAGGGATTCACTGCAGTGTTACGTCTGTTAAAGAAGAAAGCTTTGGGGACTGACTCTTTGGTAACCACAATAGGCGCACATAGCTTTCCAGTCTCTGACGTCTATCCGTTGGACTATAGCAAGTTCTGTGTAAGGGAAACATCTTCATGAGGAATGTCCCTTCTAACAGTGTCTTTCCAGTGGAGGAAAGAAGCTAGAACAAGCACGGAGCAGAGAGAATGTTACAACCCGTTGGTGAAGGAAAGGGTCAGGCATTTAGGCCTCTATGATGCATACTGGAAGTTCAACACTTGGGATGTTCCACAGTGTCTACCACTTCTCAAAACACTTCCAATATTTGAGGGAACTGTTCTACAGCAAGTTCTCACAACAGGGAAGCGTCTGTGCTCAGTTGGAAAGTGTAGGCCGTGTCTGGGTAGCAGTCATGAAGTGTCTCATACAGACCCCTTAGAGGGGATGCGGAGGAAGGTATCTGCTCTGGGAACGTACTTCACGTGCTTACTCATTCGTAACAGTGTTTCTCCTTTGAAGATGAAGATAGAAAAGGGAAAGACTACGGGCACAGTAGGTACTGTGAGTAAAGGGCAGGCTATGGCGCTTAGCCTGACAAACACATATTGGATGTTCACCACCAGTGGTGATCCGCACTTAGTTTCTGCGTCTAAAACGCTTCCAACAATGAGAGGGAAGTGTGCTTTAGGAGGGATTCACTGCAGTGTTAGGTCTTTTAAAGAAGGAAGCTTTTGGGACTGACTCTGTGGTAACCGCATTAGGCGCACATAGCTTTCCATTCAAAGACGTTTAACCATTGGACTATAGCAACACATATTGGATGTTCACCACCAGTGGTGATCCGCACTTGGTTTCTGCGTCTAAAACGCTTCCTACACTGAGAGGGAAGTGTGCTTTAGGAGGGATTCACTGCAGTGTTACGTCTGTTAAAGAAGGAAGCTTTTGGTACTGACTCTGTGGTAACCGCAATAGGCGCACATAGCTTTCCATTCACAGACGTCTAACCGTTAGACTATAGCATGTTCTGTTTAAGGGAAACTCCTTCAGGCGGAATGTCACTTCTCACAGTGTCTTTCCAGTGGAGAAAAGATGATAGAACAAGGACGGACAGAGAGCACGTTGCAAACCGTGAGTGAAGTACAGGGTAAGGCACTTAGGCCTCTATGATGCATACTGGAATTACAACACCGGTGATGTTCCACAGTGTCTACCTCTTCTCTTAAACACTTCCAATATATAAGGGAACTGTGCTACAGTAATTTTTCAAGAAGGGGATGCATCTGTGCTCAGTTGAAAACTCTATAATGTGTCTGGGTAGCAATCATGAAGTGTCTCATACAGGCCCCTTGGAGGGGAGGCGTAGGAAGGTATCTGCTCAGGGAACCTACTTTAGGTGCGTACTCATTCATAACAGTGTTTCTCCTTTTGGAATGAAGATAGAACAGGGACGAACTAGGGGCACATTAGGTCCTTTGAGTAAAGGGCAAGCTATGGCGCTAAAGCCTGCCAAACACATATTGGAGGTTCACCACCAGTGGTGTTCCGCACTTAGTTTCTGCGTCTATAACGCTTCCAACACTGAGAGGGAAGTGTGCTTTAGGAGGGATTCACTGCAGTGTTACGTCTGTTAAAGAAGAAAGCTTTGGGGACTGACTCTTTGGTAACCACAATAGGCGCACATAGCTTTCCAGTCTCTGACGTCTATCCGTTGGACTATAGCAAGTTCTGTGTAAGGGAAACATCTTCACGAGGAATGTCCCTTCTAACAGTGTCTTTCCAGTGGAGGAAAGAAGCTAGAACAAGGACGGAGCAGAGAGAATGTTACAACCCGTTGGTGAAGGAAAGGGTCAGGCATTTAGGCCTCTATGATGCATACTGGAAGTTCAACACTTGGGATGTTCCACAGTGTCTACCACTTCTCAAAACACTTCCAATATTTGAGGGAACTGTTCTACAGCAAGTTCTCACAACAGGGAAGCGTCTGTGCTCAGTTGGAAAGTGTAGGCCGTGTCTGGGTAGCAGTCATGAAGTGTCTCATACAGACCCCTTAGAGGGGATGCGGAGGAAGGTATCTGCTCTGGGAACGTACTTCACGTGCTTACTCATTCGTAACAGTGTTTCTCCTTTGAAGATGAAGATAGAAAAAGGAAAGACTACGGGCACAGTAGGTACTGTGAGTAAAGGGCAGGCTATGGCGCTTAGCCTGACAAACACATATTGGATGTTCACCACCAGTGGTGATCCGCACTTAGTTTCTGCGTCTAAAACGCTTCCAACACTGAGAGGGAAGTGTGCTTTAGGAGGGATTCACTGCAGTGTTAGGTCTTTTAAAGAAGGAAGCTTTTGGGACTGACTCTGTGGTAACCGCATTAGGCGCACATAGCTTTCCATTCAAAGACGTTTAACCATTGGACTATAGCAACACATATTGGATGTTCACCACCAGTGGTGATCCGCACTTGGTTTCTGCGTCTAAAACGCTTCCTACACTGAGAGGGAAGTGTGCTTTAGGAGGGATTCACTGCAGTGTTACGTCTGTTAAAGAAGGTTGCTTTTGGGACTGACTCTGTGGTAACCGCAATAGGCGCACATAGCTTTCCATTCACAGACGTCTAACCGTTAGACTATAGCATGTTCTGTTTAAGGGAAACTCCTTCAGGCGGAATGTCACTTCTCACAGTGTCTTTCCAGTGGTGAAAAGATGATAGAACAAGGACGGACAGAGAGAACCTTGCAAACCGTGAGTGAAGTAGAGGGTAAGGCACTTAGGCCTCTATGATGCATACTGGAATTACAACACCGGTGATGTTCCACAGTGTCTACCTCTTCTCTTAAACACTTCCAATATATAAGGGAACTGTGCTACAGTAATTTTTCACGAAGGGGATGCATCTGTGCTCAGTTGAAAACTCTACAATGTGTCTGGGTAGCAATCATGAAGTGTCTCATACAGGCCCCTTGGAGGGGAGGCGTAGGAAGGTATCTGCTCAGGGAACCTACTTTAGGTGCGTACTCATTCATAACAGTGTTTCTCCTTTTGGAATGAAGATAGAACAGGGACGAACTAGGGGCACATTAGGTCCTTTGTGTAAAGGGCAATCTATGGCGCTAAAGCATGCCAAATACATATTGGAGGTTCACCACCAGTGGTGTTCCGCACTTAGTTTCTGCGTCTATAACGCTTCCACCACTGAGAGGGAAGTGTGCTTTAGGAGGGATTCACTGCAGTGTTACGTCTGTTAAAGAAGAAAGCTTTGGGGACTGACTCTTTGGTAACCACAATAGGCGCACATAGCTTTCCAGTCTCTGACGTCTATCCGTTGGACTATAGCAAGTTCTGTGTAAGGGAAACATCTTCACGAGGAATGTCCCTTCTAACAGTGTCTTTCCAGTGGAGGAAAGAAGCTAGAACAAGGACGGAGCAGAGAGAATGTTACAACCCGTTGGTGAAGGAAAGGGTCAGGCATTTAGGCCTCTATGATGCATACTGGAAGTTCAACACTTGGGATGTTCCACAGTGTCTACCACTTCTCAAAACACTTCCAATATTTGAGGGAACTGTTCTACAGCAAGTTCTCACAACAGGGAAGCGTCTGTGCTCAGTTGGAAAGTGTAGGCCGTGTCTGGGTAGCAGTCATGAAGTGTCTCATACAGACCCCTTAGAGGGGATGCGGAGGAAGGTATCTGCTCTGGGAACGTACTTCACGTGCTTACTCATTCGTAACAGTGTTTCTCCTTTGAAGATGAAGATAGAAAAGGGAAAGACTACGGGCACAGTAGGTACTGTGAGTAAAGGGCAGGCTATGGCGCTTAGCCTGACAAACACATATTGGATGTTCACCACCAGTGGTGATCCGCACTTAGTTTCTGCGTCTAAAACGCTTCCAACACTGAGAGGGAAGTGTGCTTTAGGAGGGATTCACTGCAGTGTTAGGTCTTTTAAAGAAGGAAGCTTTTGGGACTGACTCTGTGGTAACCGCATTAGGCGCACATAGCTTTCCATTCAAAGACGTCTAAACATTGGACTATAGCAACACATATTGGATGTTCACCACCAGTGGTGATCCGCACTTGGTTTCTGCGTCTAAAACGCTTCCTACACTGAGAGGGAAGTGTTCTTTAGGAGGGATTCACTGCAGTGTTACGTCTGTTAAAGAAGGAAGCTTTTGGGACTGACTCTGTGGTAACCGCAATAGGCGCACATAGCTTTCCATTCACAGACGTCTAACCGTTAGACTATAGCATGTTCTGTTTAAGGGAAACTCCTTCAGGCGGAATGTCACTTCTCACAGTGTCTTTCCAGTGGAGAAAAGATGATAGAACAAGGACGGACAGAGAGAACGTTGCAAACCGTGAGTGAAGTAGAGGGTAAGGCACTTAGGCCTCTATGATGCATACTGGAATTACAACACCGGTGATGTTCCACAGTGTCTACCTCTTCTCTTAAACACTTCCAATATATAAGGGAACTGTGCTACAGTAATTTTTCAAGAAGGGGATGCATTTGTGCTCAGTTGAAAACTCTACAATGTGTCTGGGTAGCAATCATGAAGTGTCTCATACAGGCCCCTTGGAGGGGAGGCGTAGGAAGGTATCTGCTCAGGGAACCTACTTTAGGTGCGTACTCATTCATAACAGTGTTTCTCCTTTTGGAATGAGAATAGAACAGGGACGAACTAGGGGCACATTAGGTCCTTTGAGTAAAGGGCAAGCTATGGCGCTTAAGCCTGCCAAACACATATTGGAGGTTCACCACCAGTGGTGTTCCGCACTTAGTTTCTGCGTCTATAACGCTTCCAACACTGAGAGGGAAGTGTGCTTTAGGAGGGATTCACTGCAGTGTTACGTCTGTTAAAGAAGAAAGCTTTGGGGACTGACTCTTTGGTAACCACAATAGGCGCACATAGCTTTCCAGTCTCTGACGTCTATCCGTTGGACTATAGCAAGTTCTGTGTAAGGGAAACATCTTCACGAGGAATGTCCCTTCTAACAGTGTCTTTCCAGTGGAGGAAAGAAGCTAGAACAAGGACGGAGCAGAGAGAATGTTACAACCCGTTGGTGAAGGAAAGGGTCAGGCATTTAGGCCTCTATGATGCATACTGGAAGTTCAACACTTGGGATGTTCCACAGTGTCTACCACTTCTCAAAACACTTCCAATATTTGAGGGAACTGTTCTACAGCAAGTTCTCACAACAGGGAAGCGTCTGTGCTCAGTTGGAAAGTGTAGGACGTGTCTGGGTAGCAGTCATGAAGTGTCTCATACAGACCCCTTAGAGGGGATGCGGAGGAAGGTATCTGCTCTGGGAACGTACTTCACGTGCTTACTCATTCGTAACAGTGTTTCTCCTTTGAAGATGAAGATAGAAAAAGGAAAGACTACGGGCACAGTAGGTACTGTGAGTAAAGGGCAGGCTATGGCGCTTAGCCTGACAAACACATATTGGATGTTCACCACCAGTGGTGATCCGCACTTAGTTTCTGCGTCTAAAACGCTTCCAACACTGAGAGGGATGTGTGCTTTAGGAGGGATTCACTGCAGTGTTAGGTCTTTTAAAGAAGGAAGCTTTTGGGACTGACTCTGTGGTAACCGCATTAGGCGCACATAGCTTTCCATTCAAAGACGTTTAACCATTGGACTATAGCAAATTCCATTTAAGGGAAACTCCTTCATGCGGAATGTCATTTCTCACTTTGTCTTTCCAGTGGAGGAAAGAAGATAGAACAAGGACGGAGCACAGAGAATATTAAACCCTTTGGTGAAGTAAAGGGTAAGGCATTTAGGCCTCTATGATGCATACTGGAAGTTCTACACCTGGGATGTTCCACAGCGTCTACCACCTCTCAAAACACTTCCAATATATGAGGGAACTGTGCTACAGTAAGTTCTCACGACAGGGATGCGTCTGTACTCAGTTGGAAACTCTAGGACGTGTCGGGTTAGCAATCATGAAGTCTCTCCTACAGGCCCCTTAGAGGGGATGCAAAGGAAAGTATCTGCTCAGCGAACCTACTTCAGTTGCATGCTCATTTTTAACAGCGTTTCTCCTTTGAGATATGGAGATAGAACAGGGACTGACTAGGGGCACATTAGGTACTGGGAGTAAAGGGCAGGCTATGGCGCTTAAGCCTACCAAACACATATTGGATGTTCACCACCAGTGGTGATCCGCACTTAGTTTCTGCGTCTAAAACGCTTCCAACACTGAGAGGGATGTGTGCTTTAGGAGGGATTCACTGCAGTGTTAGGTCTTTTAAAGAAGGAAGCTTTTGGGACTGACTCTGTGGTAACCGCATTAGGCGCACATAGCTTTCCATTCAAAGACGTTTAACCATTGGACTATAGCAAATTCCGTTTAAGGGAAACTCCTTCATGCGGAATGTCATTTCTCACTTTGTCTTTCCAGTGGAGGAAAGAAGATAGAACAAGGACGGAGCACAGAGAATATTAAACCCTTTGGTGAAGTAAAGGGTAAGGCATTTAGGCCTCTATGATGCATACTGGAAGTTCTACACCTGGGATGTTCCACAGCGTCTACCACCTCTCAAAACACTTCCAATATATGAGGGAACTGTGCTACAGTAAGTTCTCACGACAGGGATGCGTCTGTACTCAGTTGGAAACTCTAGGACGTGTCGGGTTAGCAATCATGAAGTCTCTCCTACAGGCCCCTTAGAGGGGATGCAAAGGAAAGTATCTGCTCAGCGAACCTACTTCAGTTGCATGCTCATTTTTAACAGCGTTTCTCCTTTGAGATATGGAGATAGAACAGGGACTGACTAGGGGCACATTAGGTACTGTGAGTAAAGGGCAGGCTATGGCGCTTAAGCCTACCAAACACATATTGGATGTTCACCACCAGTGGTGATCCGCACTTGGTTTCTGCGTCTAAAACGCTTCCTACACTGAGAGGGAAGTGTGCTTTAGGAGGGATTCACTGCAGTGTTACGTCTGTTAAAGAAGGAAGCTTTGGGGACTGACTCTGTGGTAACCGCAATAGGCGCACATAGCTTTCCATTCACAGACGTCTAACCGTTAGACTATAGCATGTTCTGTTTAAGGGAAACTCCTTCAGGCGGAATGTCACTTCTCACAGTGTCTTTCCAGTGGAGGAAAGATGATAGAACAAGGACGGACAGAGAGAACGTTGCAAACCGTGAGTGAAGTAGAGGGTAAGGCACTTAGGCCTCTAGGATGCATACTGGAATTACAACACCGGTGATGTTCCACAGTGTCTACCTCTTCTCTTAAACACTTCCAATATATAAGGGAACTGTGCTACAGTAATTTTTCACGAAGGGGATGCATCTGTGCTCAGTTGAAAACTCTACAATGTGTCTGGGTAGCAATCATGAAGTGTCTCATACAGGCCCCTTGGAGGGGAGGCGTAGGAAGGTATCTGCTCAGGGAACCTACTTCAGGTGCGTACTCATTCATAACAGTGTTTCTCCTTTTGGAATGAAGATAGAACAGGGACGAACTAGGGGCACATTAGGTCCTTTGAGTAAAGGGCAAGCTATGGCGCTTAAGCCTGCCAAACACATATTGGAGGTTCACCACCAGTGGTGTTCCGCACTTAGTTTCTGCGTCTATAACGCTTCCAACACTGAGAGGGAAGTGTGCTTTAGGAGGGATTCACTGCAGTGTTACGTCTGTTAAAGAAGAAAGCTTTGGGGACTGACTCTTTGGTAACCACAATAGGCGCACATAGCTTTCCAGTCTCTGACGTCTATCCGTTGGACTATAGCAAGTTCTGTGTAAGGGAAACATCTTCATGAGGAATGTCCCTTCTAACAGTGTCTTTCCAGTGGAGGAAAGAAGCTAGAACAAGCACGGAGCAGAGAGAATGTTACAACCCGTTGGTGAAGGAAAGGGTCAGGCATTTAGGCCTCTATGATGCATACTGGAAGTTCAACACTTGGGATGTTCCACAGTGTCTACCACTTCTCAAAACACTTCCAATATTTGAGGGAACTGTTCTACAGCAAGTTCTCACAACAGGGAAGCGTCTGTGCTCAGTTGGAAAGTGTAGGCCGTGTCTGGGTAGCAGTCATGAAGTGTCTCATACAGACCCCTTAGAGGGGATGCGGAGGAAGGTATCTGCTCTGGGAACGTACTTCACGTGCTTACTCATTCGTAACAGTGTTTCTCCTTTGAAGATGAAGATAGAAAAGGGAAAGACTACGGGCACAGTAGGTACTGTGAGTAAAGGGCAGGCTATGGCGCTTAGCCTGACAAACACATATTGGATGTTCACCACCAGTGGTGATCCGCACTTAGTTTCTGCGTCTAAAACGCTTCCAACACTGAGAGGGAAGTGTGCTTCAGGAGGGATTCACTGCAGTGTTAGGTCTTTTAAAGAAGGAAGCTTTTGGGACTGACTCTGTGGTAACCGCATTAGGCGCACATAGCTTTCCATTCAAAGACGTTTAACCATTGGACTATAGCAACACATATTGGATGTTCACCACCAGTGGTGATCCGCACTTGGTTTCTGCGTCTAAAACGCTTCCTACACTGAGAGGGAAGTGTGCTTTAGGAGGGATTCACTGCAGTGTTACGTCTGTTAAAGAAGGTTGCTTTTGGGACTGACTCTGTGGTAACCGCAATAGGCGCACATAGCTTTCCATTCACAGACGTCTAACCGTTAGACTATAGCATGTTCTGTTTAAGGGAAACTCCTTCAGGCGGAATGTCACTTCTCACAGTGTCTTTCCAGTGGTGAAAAGATGATAGAACAAGGACGGACAGAGAGAACGTTGCAAACCGTGAGTGAAGTAGAGGGTAAGGCACTTAGGCCTCTAGGATGCATACTGGAATTACAACACCGGTGATGTTCCACAGTGTCTACCTCTTCTCTTAAACACTTCCAATATATAAGGGAACTGTGCTACAGTAATTTTTCAAGAAGGGGATGCATTTGTGCTCAGTTGAAAACTCTACAATGTGTCTGGGTAGCAATCATGAAGTGTCTCATACAGGCCCCTTGGAGGGGAGGCGTAGGAAGGTATCTGCTCAGGGAACCTACTTTAGGTGCGTACTCATTCATAACAGTGTTTCTCCTTTTGGAATGAAGATAGAACAGGGACGAACTAGGGGCACATTAGGTCCTTTGAGTAAAGGGCAAGCTATGGCGCTTAAGCCTGCCAAACACATATTGGAGGTTCACCACCAGTGGTGTTCCGCACTTAGTTTCTGCGTCTATAACGCTTCCAACACTGAGAGGGAAGTGTGCTTTAGGAGGGATTCACTGCAGTGTTACGTCTGTTAAAGAAGAAAGCTTTGGGGACTGACTCTTTGGTAACCACAATAGGCGCACATAGCTTTCCAGTCTCTGACGCCTATCCGTTGGACTATAGCAAGTTCTGTGTAAGGGAAACATCTTCACGAGGAATGTCCCTTCTAACAGTGTCTTTCCAGTGGAGGAAAGAAGCTAGAACAAGGACGGAGCAGAGAGAATGTTACAACCCGTTGGTGAAGGAAAGGGTCAGGCATTTAGGCCTCTATGATGCATACTGGAAGTTCAACACTTGGGATGTTCCACAGTGTCTACCACTTCTCAAAACACTTCCAATATTTGAGGGAACTGTTCTACAGCAAGTTCTCACAACAGGGAAGCGTCTGTGCTCAGTTGGAAAGTGTAGGCCGTGTCTGGGTAGCAGTCATGAAGTGTCTCATACAGACCCCTTAGAGGGGATGCGGAGGAAGGTATCTGCTCTGGGAACGTACTTCACGTGCTTACTCATTCGTAACAGTGTTTCTCCTTTGAAGATGAAGATAGAAAAAGGAAAGACTACGGGCACAGTAGGTACTGTGAGTAAAGGGCAGGCTATGGCGCTTAGCCTGACAAACACATATTGGATGTTCACCACCAGTGGTGATCCGCACTTAGTTTCTGCGTCTAAAACGCTTCCAACACTGAGAGGGATGTGTGCTTTAGGAGGGATTCACTGCAGTGTTAGGTCTTTTAAAGAAGGAAGCTTTTGGGACTGACTCTGTGGTAACCGCATTAGGCGCACATAGCTTTCCATTCAAAGACGTTTAACCATTGGACTATAGCAAATTCCGTTTAAGGGAAACTCCTTCATGCGGAATGTCATTTCTCACTTTGTCTTTCCAGTGGAGGAAAGAAGATAGAACAAGGACGGAGCACAGAGAATATTAAACCCTTTGGTGAAGTAAAGGGTAAGGCATTTAGGCCTCTATGATGCATACTGGAAGTTCTACACCTGGGATGTTCCACAGCGTCTACCACCTCTCAAAACACTTCCAATATATGAGGGAACTGTGCTACAGTAAGTTCTCACGACAGGGATGCGTCTGTACTCAGTTGGAAACTCTAGGACGTGTCGGGTTAGCAATCATGAAGTCTCTCCTACAGGCCCCTTAGAGGGGATGCAAAGGAAAGTATCTGCTCAGCGAACCTACTTCAGTTGCATGCTCATTTTTAACAGCGTTTCTCCTTTGAGATATGGAGATAGAACAGGGACTGACTAGGGGCACATTAGGTACTGGGAGTAAAGGGCAGGCTATGGCGCTTAAGCCTACCAAACACATATTGGATGTTCACCACCAGTGGTGATCCGCACTTGGTTTCTGCGTCTAAAACGCTTCCTACACTGAGAGGGAAGTGTGCTTTAGGAGGGATTCACTGCAGTGTTACGTCTGTTAAAGAAGGAAGCTTTTGGGACTGACTCTGTGGTAACCGCAATAGGCGCACATAGCTTTCCATTCACAGACGTCTAACCGTTAGACTATAGCATGTTCTGTTTAAGGGAAACTCCTTCAGGCGGAATGTCACTTCTCACAGTGTCTTTCCAGTGGTGAAAAGATGATAGAACAAGGACGGACAGAGAGAACGTTGCAAACCGTGAGTGAAGTAGAGGGTAAGGCACTTAGGCCTCTAGGATGCATACTGGAATTACAACACCGGTGATGTTCCACAGTGTCTACCTCTTCTCTTAAACACTTCCAATATATAAGGGAACTGTGCTACAGTAATTTTTCAAGAAGGGGATGCATTTGTGCTCAGTTGAAAACTCTACAATGTGTCTGGGTAGCAATCATGAAGTGTCTCATACAGGCCCCTTGGAGGGGAGGCGTAGGAAGGTATCTGCTCAGGGAACCTACTTTAGGTGCGTACTCATTCATAACAGTGTTTCTCCTTTTGGAATGAAGATAGAACAGGGACGAACTAGGGGCACATTAGGTCCTTTGAGTAAAGGGCAAGCTATGGCGCTTAAGCCTGCCAAACACATATTGGAGGTTCACCACCAGTGGTGTTCCGCACTTAGTTTCTGCGTCTATAACGCTTCCAACACTGAGAGGGAAGTGTGCTTTAGGAGGGATTCACTGCAGTGTTACGTCTGTTAAAGAAGAAAGCTTTGGGGACTGACTCTTTGGTAACCACAATAGGCGCACATAGCTTTCCAGTCTCTGACGCCTATCCGTTGGACTATAGCAAGTTCTGTGTAAGGGAAACATCTTCACGAGGAATGTCCCTTCTAACAGTGTCTTTCCAGTGGAGGAAAGAAGCTAGAACAAGGACGGAGCAGAGAGAATGTTACAACCCGTTGGTGAAGGAAAGGGTCAGGCATTTAGGCCTCTATGATGCATACTGGAAGTTCAACACTTGGGATGTTCCACAGTGTCTACCACTTCTCAAAACACTTCCAATATTTGAGGGAACTGTTCTACAGCAAGTTCTCACAACAGGGAAGCGTCTGTGCTCAGTTGGAAAGTGTAGGCCGTGTCTGGGTAGCAGTCATGAAGTGTCTCATACAGACCCCTTAGAGGGGATGCGGAGGAAGGTATCTGCTCTGGGAACGTACTTCACGTGCTTACTCATTCGTAACAGTGTTTCTCCTTTGAAGATGAAGATAGAAAAAGGAAAGACTACGGGCAGAGTAGGTACTGTGAGTAAAGGGCAGGCTATGGCGCTTAGCCTGACAAACACATATTGGATGTTCACCACCAGTGGTGATCCGCACTTAGTTTCTGCGTCTAAAACGCTTCCAACACTGAGAGGGATGTGTGCTTTAGGAGGGATTCACTGCAGTGTTAGGTCTTTTAAAGAAGGAAGCTTTTGGGACTGACTCTGTGGTAACCGCATTAGGCGCACATAGCTTTCCTTTCAAAGACGTTTAACCATTGGACTATAGCAAATTCCGTTTAAGGGAAACTCCTTCATGCGGAATGTCATTTCTCACTTTGTCTTTCCAGTGGAGGAAAGAAGATAGAACAAGGACGGAGCACAGAGAATATTAAACCCTTTGGTGAAGTAAAGGGTAAGGCATTTAGGCCTCTATGATGCATACTGGAAGTTCTACACCTGGGATGTTCCACAGCGTCTACCACCTCTCAAAACACTTCCAATATATGAGGGAACTGTGCTACAGTAAGTTCTCACGACAGGGATGCGTCTGTACTCAGTTGGAAACTCTAGGACGTGTCGGGTTAGCAATCATGAAGTCTCTCCTACAGGCCCCTTAGAGGGGATGCAAAGGAAAGTATCTGCTCAGCGAACCTACTTCAGTTGCATGCTCATTTTTAACAGCGTTTCTCCTTTGAGATATGGAGATAGAACAGGGACTGACTAGGGGCACATTAGGTACTGGGAGTAAAGGGCAGGCTATGGCGCTTAAGCCTACCAAACACATATTGGATGTTCACCACCAGTGGTGATCCGCACTTGGTTTCTGCGTCTAAAACGCTTCCTACACTGAGAGGGAAGTGTTCTTTAGGAGGGATTCACTGCAGTGTTACGTCTGTTAAAGAAGGAAGCTTTTGGGACTGACTCTGTGTAACCGCAATAGGCGCACATAGCTTTCCATTCACAGACGTCTAACCGTTAGACTATAGCATGTTCTGTTTAAGGGAAACTCCTTCAGGCGGAATGTCACTTCTCACAGTGTCTTTCCAGTGGTGAAAAGATGATAGAACAAGGACGGACAGAGAGAACGTTGCAAACCGTGAGTGAAGTAGAGGGTAAGGCACTTAGGCCTCTAGGATGCATACTGGAATTACAACACCGGTGATGTTCCACAGTGTCTACCTCTTCTCTTAAACACTTCCAATATATAAGGGAACTGTGCTACAGTAATTTTTCAAGAAGGGGATGCATTTGTGCTCAGTTGAAAACTCTACAATGTGTCTGGGTAGCAATCATGAAGTGTCTCATACAGGCCCCTTGGAGGGGAGGCGTAGGAAGGTATCTGCTCAGGGAACCTACTTTAGGTGCGTACTCATTCATAACAGTGTTTCTCCTTTTGGAATGAAGATAGAACAGGGACGAACTAGGGGCACATTAGGTCCTTTGAGTAAAGAGCAAGCTATGGCGCTTAAGCCTGCCAAACACATATTGGAGGTTCACCACCAGTGGTGTTCCGCACTTAGTTTCTGCGTCTATAACGCTTCCAACACTGAGAGGGAAGTGTGCTTTAGGAGGGATTCACTGCAGTGTTACGTCTGTTAAAGAAGAAAGCTTTGGGGACTGACTCTTTGGTAACCACAATAGGCGCACATAGCTTTCCAGTCTCTGACGCCTATCCGTTGGACTATAGCAAGTTCTGTGTAAGGGAAACATCTTCACGAGGAATGTCCCTTCTAACAGTGTCTTTCCAGTGGAGGAAAGAAGCTAGAACAAGGACGGAGCAGAGAGAATGTTACAACCCGTTGGTGAAGGAAAGGGTCAGGCATTTAGGCCTCTATGATGCATACTGGAAGTTCAACACTTGGGATGTTCCACAGTGTCTACCACTTCTCAAAACACTTCCAATATTTGAGGGAACTGTTCTACAGCAAGTTCTCACAACAGGGAAGCGTCTGTGCTCAGTTGGAAAGTGTAGGCCGTGTCTGGGTAGCAGTCATGAAGTGTCTCATACAGACCCCTTAGAGGGGATGCGGAGGAAGGTATCTGCTCTGGGAACGTACTTCACGTGCTTACTCATTCGTAACAGTGTTTCTCCTTTGAAGATGAAGATAGAAAAAGGAAAGACTACGGGCACAGTAGGTACTGTGAGTAAAGGGCAGGCTATGGCGCTTAGGCTGACAAACACATATTGGATGTTCACCACCAGTGGTGATCCGCACTTAGTTTCTGCGTCTAAAACGCTTCCAACACTGAGAGGGATGTGTGCTTTAGGAGGGATTCACTGCAGTGTTAGGTCTTTTAAAGAAGGAAGCTTTTGGGACTGACTCTGTGGTAACCGCATTAGGCGCACATAGCTTTCCATTCAAAGACGTTTAACCATTGGACTATAGCAAATTCCGTTTAAGGGAAACTCCTTCATGCGGAATGTCATTTCTCACTTTGTCTTTCCAGTGGAGGAAAGAAGATAGAACAAGGACGGAGCACAGAGAATATTAAACCCTTTGGTGAAGTAAAGGGTAAGGCATTTAGGCCTCTATGATGCATACTGGAAGTTCTACACCTGGGATGTTCCACAGCGTCTACCACCTCTCAAAACACTTCCAATATATGAGGGAACTGTGCTACAGTAAGTTCTCACGACAGGGATGCGTCTGTACTCAGTTGGAAACTCTAGGACGTGTCGGGTTAGCAATCATGAAGTCTCTCCTACAGGCCCCTTAGAGGGGATGCAAAGGAAAGTATCTGCTCAGCGAACCTACTTCAGTTGCATGCTCATTTTTAACAGCGTTTCTCCTTTGAGATATGGAGATAGAACAGGGACTGACTAGGGGCACATTAGGTACTGTGAGTAAAGGGCAGGCTATGGCGCTTAAGCCTACCAATCACATATTGGATGTTCACCACCAGTGGTGATCCGCACTTGGTTTCTGCGTCTAAAACGCTTCCTACACTGAGAGGGAAGTGTGCTTTAGGAGGGATTCACTGCAGTGTTACGTCTGTTAAAGAAGGAAGCTTTGGGGACTGACTCTGTGGTAACCGCAATAGGCGCACATAGCTTTCCATTCACAGACGTCTAACCGTTAGACTATAGCATGTTCTGTTTAAGGGAAACTCCTTCAGGCGGAATGTCACTTCTCACAGTGTCTTTCCAGTGGAGGAAAGATGATAGAACAAGGACGGACAGAGAGAACGTTGCAAACCGTGAGTGAAGTAGAGGGTAAGGCACTTAGGCCTCTAGGATGCATACTGGAATTACAACACCGGTGATGTTCCACAGTGTCTACCTCTTCTCTTAAACACTTCCAATATATAAGGGAACTGTGCTACAGTAATTTTTCACGAAGGGGATGCATCTGTGCTCAGTTGAAAACTCTACAATGTGTCTGGGTAGCAATCATGAAGTGTCTCATACAGGCCCCTTGGAGGGGAGGCGTAGGAAGGTATCTGCTCAGGGAACCTACTTCAGGTGCGTACTCATTCATAACAGTGTTTCTCCTTTTGGAATGAAGATAGAACAGGGACGAACTAGGGGCACATTAGGTCCTTTGAGTAAAGGGCAAGCTATGGCGCTTAAGCCTGCCAAACACATATTGGAGGTTCACCACCAGTGGTGTTCCGCACTTAGTTTCTGCGTCTATAACGCTTCCAACACTGAGAGGGAAGTGTGCTTTAGGAGGGATTCACTGCAGTGTTACGTCTGTTAAAGAAGAAAGCTTTGGGGACTGACTCTTTGGTAACCACAATAGGCGCACATAGCTTTCCAGTCTCTGACGTCTATCCGTTGGACTATAGCAAGTTCTGTGTAAGGGAAACATCTTCATGAGGAATGTCCCTTCTAACAGTGTCTTTCCAGTGGAGGAAAGAAGCTAGAACAAGGACGGAGCAGAGAGAATGTTACAACCCGTTGGTGAAGGAAAGGGTCAGGCATTTAGGCCTCTATGATGCATACTGGAAGTTCAACACTTGGGATGTTCCACAGTGTCTACCACTTCTCAAAACACTTCCAATATTTGAGGGAACTGTTCTACAGCAAGTTCTCACAACAGGGAAGCGTCTGTGCTCAGTTGGAAAGTGTAGGCCGTGTCTGGGTAGCAGTCATGAAGTGTCTCATACAGACCCCTTAGAGGGGATGCGGAGGAAGGTATCTGCTCTGGGAACGTACTTCACGTGCTTACTCATTCGTAACAGTGTTTCTCCTTTGAAGATGAAGATAGAAAAGGGAAAGACTACGGGCACAGTAGGTACTGTGAGTAAAGGGCAGGCTATGGCGCTTAGCCTGACAAACACATATTGGATGTTCACCACCAGTGGTGATCCGCACTTAGTTTCTGCGTCTAAAACGCTTCCAACAATGAGAGGGAAGTGTGCTTTAGGAGGGATTCACTGCAGTGTTAGGTCTTTTAAAGAAGGAAGCTTTTGGGACTGACTCTGTGGTAACCGCATTAGGCGCACATAGCTTTCCATTCAAAGACGTTTAACCATTGGACTATAGCAACACATATTGGATGTTCACCACCAGTGGTGATCCGCACTTGGTTTCTGCGTCTAAAACGCTTCCTACACTGAGAGGGAAGTGTGCTTTAGGAGGGATTCACTGCAGTGTTACGTCTGTTAAAGAAGGAAGCTTTTGGTACTGACTCTGTGGTAACCGCAATAGGCGCACATAGCTTTCCATTCACAGACGTCTAACCGTTAGACTATAGCATGTTCTGTTTAAGGGAAACTCCTTCAGGCGGAATGTCACTTCTCACAGTGTCTTTCCAGTGGAGAAAAGATGATAGAACAAGGACGGACAGAGAGCACGTTGCAAACCGTGAGTGAAGTACAGGGTAAGGCACTTAGGCCTCTATGATGCATACTGGAATTACAACACCGGTGATGTTCCACAGTGTCTACCTCTTCTCTTAAACACTTCCAATATATAAGGGAACTGTGCTACAGTAATTTTTCAAGAAGGGGATGCATCTGTGCTCAGTTGAAAACTCTATAATGTGTCTGGGTAGCAATCATGAAGTGTCTCATACAGGCCCCTTGGAGGGGAGGCGTAGGAAGGTATCTGCTCAGGGAACCTACTTTAGGTGCGTACTCATTCATAACAGTGTTTCTCCTTTTGGAATGAAGATAGAACAGGGACGAACTAGGGGCACATTAGGTCCTTTGAGTAAAGGGCAAGCTATGGCGCTAAAGCCTGCCAAACACATATTGGAGGTTCACCACCAGTGGTGTTCCGCACTTAGTTTCTGCGTCTATAACGCTTCCAACACTGAGAGGGAAGTGTGCTTTAGGAGGGATTCACTGCAGTGTTACGTCTGTTAAAGAAGAAAGCTTTGGGGACTGACTCTTTGGTAACCACAATAGGCGCACATAGCTTTCCAGTCTCTGACGTCTATCCGTTGGACTATAGCAAGTTCTGTGTAAGGGAAACATCTTCACGAGGAATGTCCCTTCTAACAGTGTCTTTCCAGTGGAGGAAAGAAGCTAGAACAAGGACGGAGCAGAGAGAATGTTACAACCCGTTGGTGAAGGAAAGGGTCAGGCATTTAGGCCTCTATGATGCATACTGGAAGTTCAACACTTGGGATGTTCCACAGTGTCTACCACTTCTCAAAACACTTCCAATATTTGAGGGAACTGTTCTACAGCAAGTTCTCACAACAGGGAAGCGTCTGTGCTCAGTTGGAAAGTGTAGGCCGTGTCTGGGTAGCAGTCATGAAGTGTCTCATACAGACCCCTTAGAGGGGATGCGGAGGAAGGTATCTGCTCTGGGAACGTACTTCACGTGCTTACTCATTCGTAACAGTGTTTCTCCTTTGAAGATGAAGATAGAAAAAGGAAAGACTACGGGCACAGTAGGTACTGTGAGTAAAGGGCAGGCTATGGCGCTTAGGCTGACAAACACATATTGGATGTTCACCACCAGTGGTGATCCGCACTTAGTTTCTGCGTCTAAAACGCTTCCAACACTGAGAGGGATGTGTGCTTTAGGAGGGATTCACTGCAGTGTTAGGTCTTTTAAAGAAGGAAGCTTTTGGGACTGACTCTGTGGTAACCGCATTAGGCGCACATAGCTTTCCATTCAAAGACGTTTAACCATTGGACTATAGCAAATTCCGTTTAAGGGAAACTCCTTCATGCGGAATGTCATTTCTCACTTTGTCTTTCCAGTGGAGGAAAGAAGATAGAACAAGGACGGAGCACAGAGAATATTAAACCCTTTGGTGAAGTAAAGGGTAAGGCATTTAGGCCTCTATGATGCATACTGGAAGTTCTACACCTGGGATGTTCCACAGCGTCTACCACCTCTCAAAACACTTCCAATATATGAGGGAACTGTGCTACAGTAAGTTCTCACGACAGGGATGCGTCTGTACTCAGTTGGAAACTCTAGGACGTGTCGGGTTAGCAATCATGAAGTCTCTCCTACAGGCCCCTTAGAGGGGATGCAAAGGAAAGTATCTGCTCAGCGAACCTACTTCAGTTGCATGCTCATTTTTAACAGCGTTTCTCCTTTGAGATATGGAGATAGAACAGGGACTGACTAGGGGCACATTAGGTACTGTGAGTAAAGGGCAGGCTATGGCGCTTAAGCCTACCAATCACATATTGGATGTTCACCACCAGTGGTGATCCGCACTTGGTTTCTGCGTCTAAAACGCTTCCTACACTGAGAGGGAAGTGTGCTTTAGGAGGGATTCACTGCAGTGTTACGTCTGTTAAAGAAGGAAGCTTTGGGGACTGACTCTGTGGTAACCGCAATAGGCGCACATAGCTTTCCATTCACAGACGTCTAACCGTTAGACTATAGCATGTTCTGTTTAAGGGAAACTCCTTCAGGCGGAATGTCACTTCTCACAGTGTCTTTCCAGTGGAGGAAAGATGATAGAACAAGGACGGACAGAGAGAACGTTGCAAACCGTGAGTGAAGTAGAGGGTAAGGCACTTAGGCCTCTAGGATGCATACTGGAATTACAACACCGGTGATGTTCCACAGTGTCTACCTCTTCTCTTAAACACTTCCAATATATAAGGGAACTGTGCTACAGTAATTTTTCACGAAGGGGATGCATCTGTGCTCAGTTGAAAACTCTACAATGTGTCTGGGTAGCAATCATGAAGTGTCTCATACAGGCCCCTTGGAGGGGAGGCGTAGGAAGGTATCTGCTCAGGGAACCTACTTCAGGTGCGTACTCATTCATAACAGTGTTTCTCCTTTTGGAATGAAGATAGAACAGGGACGAACTAGGGGCACATTAGGTCCTTTGAGTAAAGGGCAAGCTATGGCGCTTAAGCCTGCCAAACACATATTGGAGGTTCACCACCAGTGGTGTTCCGCACTTAGTTTCTGCGTCTATAACGCTTCCAACACTGAGAGGGAAGTGTGCTTTAGGAGGGATTCACTGCAGTGTTACGTCTGTTAAAGAAGAAAGCTTTGGGGACTGACTCTTTGGTAACCACAATAGGCGCACATAGCTTTCCAGTCTCTGACGTCTATCCGTTGGACTATAGCAAGTTCTGTGTAAGGGAAACATCTTCATGAGGAATGTCCCTTCTAACAGTGTCTTTCCAGTGGAGGAAAGAAGCTAGAACAAGCACGGAGCAGAGAGAATGTTACAACCCGTTGGTGAAGGAAAGGGTCAGGCATTTAGGCCTCTATGATGCATACTGGAAGTTCAACACTTGGGATGTTCCACAGTGTCTACCACTTCTCAAAACACTTCCAATATTTGAGGGAACTGTTCTACAGCAAGTTCTCACAACAGGGAAGCGTCTGTGCTCAGTTGGAAAGTGTAGGCCGTGTCTGGGTAGCAGTCATGAAGTGTCTCATACAGACCCCTTAGAGGGGATGCGGAGGAAGGTATCTGCTCTGGGAACGTACTTCACGTGCTTACTCATTCGTAACAGTGTTTCTCCTTTGAAGATGAAGATAGAAAAAGGAAAGACTACGGGCACAGTAGGTACTGTGAGTAAAGGGCAGGCTATGGCGCTTAGGCTGACAAACACATATTGGATGTTCACCACCAGTGGTGATCCGCACTTAGTTTCTGCGTCTAAAACGCTTCCAACACTGAGAGGGATGTGTGCTTTAGGAGGGATTCACTGCAGTGTTAGGTCTTTTAAAGAAGGAAGCTTTTGGGACTGACTCTGTGGTAACCGCATTAGGCGCACATAGCTTTCCATTCAAAGACGTTTAACCATTGGACTATAGCAAATTCCGTTTAAGGGAAACTCCTTCATGCGGAATGTCATTTCTCACTTTGTCTTTCCAGTGGAGGAAAGAAGATAGAACAAGGACGGAGCACAGAGAATATTAAACCCTTTGGTGAAGTAAAGGGTAAGGCATTTAGGCCTCTATGATGCATACTGGAAGTTCTACACCTGGGATGTTCCACAGCGTCTACCACCTCTCAAAACACTTCCAATATATGAGGGAACTGTGCTACAGTAAGTTCTCACGACAGGGATGCGTCTGTACTCAGTTGGAAACTCTAGGACGTGTCGGGTTAGCAATCATGAAGTCTCTCCTACAGGCCCCTTAGAGGGGATGCAAAGGAAAGTATCTGCTCAGCGAACCTACTTCAGTTGCATGCTCATTTTTAACAGCGTTTCTCCTTTGAGATATGGAGATAGAACAGGGACTGACTAGGGGCACATTAGGTACTGTGAGTAAAGGGCAGGCTATGGCGCTTAAGCCTACCAATCACATATTGGATGTTCACCACCAGTGGTGATCCGCACTTGGTTTCTGCGTCTAAAACGCTTCCTACACTGAGAGGGAAGTGTGCTTTAGGAGGGATTCACTGCAGTGTTACGTCTGTTAAAGAAGGAAGCTTTGGGGACTGACTCTGTGGTAACCGCAATAGGCGCACATAGCTTTCCATTCACAGACGTCTAACCGTTAGACTATAGCATGTTCTGTTTAAGGGAAACTCCTTCAGGCGGAATGTCACTTCTCACAGTGTCTTTCCAGTGGAGGAAAGATGATAGAACAAGGACGGACAGAGAGAACGTTGCAAACCGTGAGTGAAGTAGAGGGTAAGGCACTTAGGCCTCTAGGATGCATACTGGAATTACAACACCGGTGATGTTCCACAGTGTCTACCTCTTCTCTTAAACACTTCCAATATATAAGGGAACTGTGCTACAGTAATTTTTCACGAAGGGGATGCATCTGTGCTCAGTTGAAAACTCTACAATGTGTCTGGGTAGCAATCATGAAGTGTCTCATACAGGCCCCTTGGAGGGGAGGCGTAGGAAGGTATCTGCTCAGGGAACCTACTTCAGGTGCGTACTCATTCATAACAGTGTTTCTCCTTTTGGAATGAAGATAGAACAGGGACGAACTAGGGGCACATTAGGTCCTTTGAGTAAAGGGCAAGCTATGGCGCTTAAGCCTGCCAAACACATATTGGAGGTTCACCACCAGTGGTGTTCCGCACTTAGTTTCTGCGTCTATAACGCTTCCAACACTGAGAGGGAAGTGTGCTTTAGGAGGGATTCACTGCAGTGTTACGTCTGTTAAAGAAGAAAGCTTTGGGGACTGACTCTTTGGTAACCACAATAGGCGCACATAGCTTTCCAGTCTCTGACGTCTATCCGTTGGACTATAGCAAGTTCTGTGTAAGGGAAACATCTTCATGAGGAATGTCCCTTCTAACAGTGTCTTTCCAGTGGAGGAAAGAAGCTAGAACAAGGACGGAGCAGAGAGAATGTTACAACCCGTTGGTGAAGGAAAGGGTCAGGCATTTAGGCCTCTATGATGCATACTGGAAGTTCAACACTTGGGATGTTCCACAGTGTCTACCACTTCTCAAAACACTTCCAATATTTGAGGGAACTGTTCTACAGCAAGTTCTCACAACAGGGAAGCGTCTGTGCTCAGTTGGAAAGTGTAGGCCGTGTCTGGGTAGCAGTCATGAAGTGTCTCATACAGACCCCTTAGAGGGGATGCGGAGGAAGGTATCTGCTCTGGGAACGTACTTCACGTGCTTACTCATTCGTAACAGTGTTTCTCCTTTGAAGATGAAGATAGAAAAGGGAAAGACTACGGGCACAGTAGGTACTGTGAGTAAAGGGCAGGCTATGGCGCTTAGCCTGACAAACACATATTGGATGTTCACCACCAGTGGTGATCCGCACTTAGTTTCTGCGTCTAAAACGCTTCCAACAATGAGAGGGAAGTGTGCTTTAGGAGGGATTCACTGCAGTGTTAGGTCTTTTAAAGAAGGAAGCTTTTGGGACTGACTCTGTGGTAACCGCATTAGGCGCACATAGCTTTCCATTCAAAGACGTTTAACCATTGGACTATAGCAACACATATTGGATGTTCACCACCAGTGGTGATCCGCACTTGGTTTCTGCGTCTAAAACGCTTCCTACACTGAGAGGGAAGTGTGCTTTAGGAGGGATTCACTGCAGTGTTACGTCTGTTAAAGAAGGAAGCTTTTGGTACTGACTCTGTGGTAACCGCAATAGGCGCACATAGCTTTCCATTCACAGACGTCTAACCGTTAGACTATAGCATGTTCTGTTTAAGGGAAACTCCTTCAGGCGGAATGTCACTTCTCACAGTGTCTTTCCAGTGGAGAAAAGATGATAGAACAAGGACGGACAGAGAGCACGTTGCAAACCGTGAGTGAAGTACAGGGTAAGGCACTTAGGCCTCTATGATGCATACTGGAATTACAACACCGGTGATGTTCCACAGTGTCTACCTCTTCTCTTAAACACTTCCAATATATAAGGGAACTGTGCTACAGTAATTTTTCAAGAAGGGGATGCATCTGTGCTCAGTTGAAAACTCTATAATGTGTCTGGGTAGCAATCATGAAGTGTCTCATACAGGCCCCTTGGAGGGGAGGCGTAGGAAGGTATCTGCTCAGGGAACCTACTTTAGGTGCGTACTCATTCATAACAGTGTTTCTCCTTTTGGAATGAAGATAGAACAGGGACGAACTAGGGGCACATTAGGTCCTTTGAGTAAAGGGCAAGCTATGGCGCTAAAGCCTGCCAAACACATATTGGAGGTTCACCACCAGTGGTGTTCCGCACTTAGTTTCTGCGTCTATAACGCTTCCAACACTGAGAGGGAAGTGTGCTTTAGGAGGGATTCACTGCAGTGTTACGTCTGTTAAAGAAGAAAGCTTTGGGGACTGACTCTTTGGTAACCACAATAGGCGCACATAGCTTTCCAGTCTCTGACGTCTATCCGTTGGACTATAGCAAGTTCTGTGTAAGGGAAACATCTTCACGAGGAATGTCCCTTCTAACAGTGTCTTTCCAGTGGAGGAAAGAAGCTAGAACAAGGACGGAGCAGAGAGAATGTTACAACCCGTTGGTGAAGGAAAGGGTCAGGCATTTAGGCCTCTATGATGCATACTGGAAGTTCAACACTTGGGATGTTCCACAGTGTCTACCACTTCTCAAAACACTTCCAATATTTGAGGGAACTGTTCTACAGCAAGTTCTCACAACAGGGAAGCGTCTGTGCTCAGTTGGAAAGTGTAGGCCGTGTCTGGGTAGCAGTCATGAAGTGTCTCATACAGACCCCTTAGAGGGGATGCGGAGGAAGGTATCTGCTCTGGGAACGTACTTCACGTGCTTACTCATTCGTAACAGTGTTTCTCCTTTGAAGATGAAGATAGAAAAAGGAAAGACTACGGGCACAGTAGGTACTGTGAGTAAAGGGCAGGCTATGGCGCTTAGGCTGACAAACACATATTGGATGTTCACCACCAGTGGTGATCCGCACTTAGTTTCTGCGTCTAAAACGCTTCCAACACTGAGAGGGATGTGTGCTTTAGGAGGGATTCACTGCAGTGTTAGGTCTTTTAAAGAAGGAAGCTTTTGGGACTGACTCTGTGGTAACCGCATTAGGCGCACATAGCTTTCCATTCAAAGACGTTTAACCATTGGACTATAGCAAATTCCGTTTAAGGGAAACTCCTTCATGCGGAATGTCATTTCTCACTTTGTCTTTCCAGTGGAGGAAAGAAGATAGAACAAGGACGGAGCACAGAGAATATTAAACCCTTTGGTGAAGTAAAGGGTAAGGCATTTAGGCCTCTATGATGCATACTGGAAGTTCTACACCTGGGATGTTCCACAGCGTCTACCACCTCTCAAAACACTTCCAATATATGAGGGAACTGTGCTACAGTAAGTTCTCACGACAGGGATGCGTCTGTACTCAGTTGGAAACTCTAGGACGTGTCGGGTTAGCAATCATGAAGTCTCTCCTACAGGCCCCTTAGAGGGGATGCAAAGGAAAGTATCTGCTCAGCGAACCTACTTCAGTTGCATGCTCATTTTTAACAGCGTTTCTCCTTTGAGATATGGAGATAGAACAGGGACTGACTAGGGGCACATTAGGTACTGTGAGTAAAGGGCAGGCTATGGCGCTTAAGCCTACCAATCACATATTGGATGTTCACCACCAGTGGTGATCCGCACTTGGTTTCTGCGTCTAAAACGCTTCCTACACTGAGAGGGAAGTGTGCTTTAGGAGGGATTCACTGCAGTGTTACGTCTGTTAAAGAAGGAAGCTTTGGGGACTGACTCTGTGGTAACCGCAATAGGCGCACATAGCTTTCCATTCACAGACGTCTAACCGTTAGACTATAGCATGTTCTGTTTAAGGGAAACTCCTTCAGGCGGAATGTCACTTCTCACAGTGTCTTTCCAGTGGAGGAAAGATGATAGAACAAGGACGGACAGAGAGAACGTTGCAAACCGTGAGTGAAGTAGAGGGTAAGGCACTTAGGCCTCTAGGATGCATACTGGAATTACAACACCGGTGATGTTCCACAGTGTCTACCTCTTCTCTTAAACACTTCCAATATATAAGGGAACTGTGCTACAGTAATTTTTCACGAAGGGGATGCATCTGTGCTCAGTTGAAAACTCTACAATGTGTCTGGGTAGCAATCATGAAGTGTCTCATACAGGCCCCTTGGAGGGGAGGCGTAGGAAGGTATCTGCTCAGGGAACCTACTTCAGGTGCGTACTCATTCATAACAGTGTTTCTCCTTTTGGAATGAAGATAGAACAGGGACGAACTAGGGGCACATTAGGTCCTTTGAGTAAAGGGCAAGCTATGGCGCTTAAGCCTGCCAAACACATATTGGAGGTTCACCACCAGTGGTGTTCCGCACTTAGTTTCTGCGTCTATAACGCTTCCAACACTGAGAGGGAAGTGTGCTTTAGGAGGGATTCACTGCAGTGTTACGTCTGTTAAAGAAGAAAGCTTTGGGGACTGACTCTTTGGTAACCACAATAGGCGCACATAGCTTTCCAGTCTCTGACGTCTATCCGTTGGACTATAGCAAGTTCTGTGTAAGGGAAACATCTTCATGAGGAATGTCCCTTCTAACAGTGTCTTTCCAGTGGAGGAAAGAAGCTAGAACAAGCACGGAGCAGAGAGAATGTTACAACCCGTTGGTGAAGGAAAGGGTCAGGCATTTAGGCCTCTATGATGCATACTGGAAGTTCAACACTTGGGATGTTCCACAGTGTCTACCACTTCTCAAAACACTTCCAATATTTGAGGGAACTGTTCTACAGCAAGTTCTCACAACAGGGAAGCGTCTGTGCTCAGTTGGAAAGTGTAGGACGTGTCTGGGTAGCAGTCATGAAGTGTCTCATACAGACCCCTTAGAGGGGATGCGGAGGAAGGTATCTGCTCTGGGAACGTACTTCACGTGCTTACTGATTCGTAACAGTGTTTCTCCTTTGAAGATGAAGATAGAAAAGGGAAAGACTACGGGCACAGTAGGTACTGTGAGTAAAGGGCAGGCTATGGCGCTTAGCCTGACAAACACATATTGGATGTTCACCACCAGTGGTGATCCGCACTTAGTTTCTGCGTCTAAAACGCTTCCAACACTGAGAGGGAAGTGTGCTTTAGGAGGGATTCACTGCAGTGTTAGGTCTTTTAAAGAAGGAAGCTTTTGGGACTGACTCTGTGGTAACCGCATTAGGCGCACATAGCTTTCCATTCAAAGACGTCTAAACATTGGACTATAGCAACACATATTGGATGTTCACCACCAGTGGTGATCCGCACTTGGTTTCTGCGTCTAAAACGCTTCCTACACTGAGAGGGAAGTGTGCTTTAGGAGGGATTCACTGCAGTGTTACGTCTGTTAAAGAAGGTTGCTTTTGGGACTGACTCTGTGGTAACCGCAATAGGCGCACATAGCTTTCCATTCACAGACGTCTAACCGTTAGACTATAGCATGTTCTGTTTAAGGGAAACTCCTTCAGGCGGAATGTCACTTCTCACAGTGTCTTTCCAGTGGAGAAAAGATGATAGAACAAGGACGGACAGAGAGAACGTTGCAAACCGTGAGTGAAGTAGAGGGTAAGGCACTTAGGCCTCTATGATGCATACTGGAATTACAACACCGGTGATGTTCCACAGTGTCTACCTCTTCTCTTAAACACTTCCAATATATAAGGGAACTGTGCTACAGTAATTTTTCACGAAGGGGATGCATCTGTGCTCAGTTGAAAACTCTACAATGTGTCTGGGTAGCAATCATGAAGTGTCTCATACAGGCCCCTTGGAGGGGAGGCGTAGGAAGGTATCTGCTCAGGGAACCTACTTTAGGTGCGTACTCATTCATAACAGTGTTTCTCCTTTTGGAATGAAGATAGAACAGGGACGAACTAGGGGCACATTAGGTCCTTTGTGTAAAGGGCAATCTATGGCGCTAAAGCATGCCAAATACATATTGGAGGTTCACCACCAGTGGTGTTCCGCACTTAGTTTCTGCGTCTATAACGCTTCCAACACTGAGAGGGAAGTGTGCTTTAGGAGGGATTCACTGCAGTGTTACGTCTGTTAAAGAAGAAAGCTTTGGGGACTGACTCTTTGGTAACCACAATAGGCGCACATAGCTTTCCAGTCTCTGACGTCTATCCGTTGGACTATAGCAAGTTCTGTGTAAGGGAAACATCTTCACGAGGAATGTCCCTTCTAACAGTGTCTTTCCAGTGGAGGAAAGAAGCTAGAACAAGGACGGAGCAGAGAGAATGTTACAACCCGTTGGTGAAGGAAAGGGTCAGGCATTTAGGCCTCTATGATGCATACTGGAAGTTCAACACTTGGGATGTTCCACAGTGTCTACCACTTCTCAAAACACTTCCAATATTTGAGGGAACTGTTCTACAGCA
This sequence comes from Neogale vison, assembly GCF_020171115.1. Taxonomy (NCBI): domain Eukaryota; kingdom Metazoa; phylum Chordata; class Mammalia; order Carnivora; family Mustelidae; genus Neogale; species Neogale vison. The sequence continues at coordinate 46,523,126 of NC_058104.1, forward strand.
AGTTCTCACAACAGGGAAGCGTCTGTGCTCAGTTGGAAAGTGTAGTCCGTGTCTGGGTAGCAGTCATGAAGTGTCTCATACAGACCCCTTAGAGGGGATGCGGAGGAAGGTATCTGCTCTGGGAACGTACTTCACGTGCTTACTCATTCGTAACAGTGTTTCTCCTTTGAAGATGAAGATAGAAAAGGGAAAGACTACGGGCACAGTAGGTACTGTGAGTAAAGGGCAGGCTATGGCGCTTAGCCTGACAAACACATATTGGATGTTCACCACCAGTGGTGATCCGCACTTAGTTTCTGCGTCTAAAACGCTTCCAACACTGAGAGGGAAGTGTGCTTTAGGAGGGATTCACTGCAGTGTTAGGTCTTTTAAAGAAGGAAGCTTTTGGAACTGACTCTGTGGTAACCGCATTAGGCGCACATAGCTTTCCATTCAAAGACGTCTAAACATTGGACTATAGCAACACATATTGGATGTTCACCACCAGTGGTGATCCGCACTTGGTTTCTGCGTCTAAAACGCTTCCTACACTGAGAGGGAAGTGTGCTTTAGGAGGGATTCACTGCAGTGTTACGTCTGTTAAAGAAGGTTGCTTTTGGGACTGACTCTGTGGTAACCGCAATAGGCGCACATAGCTTTCCATTCACAGACGTCTAACCGTTAGACTATAGCATGTTCTGTTTAAGGGAAACTCCTTCAGGCGGAATGTCACTTCTCACAGTGTCTTTCCAGTGGTGAAAAGATGATAGAACAAGGACGGACAGAGAGAACGTTGCAAACCGTGAGTGAAGTAGAGGGTAAGGCACTTAGGCCTCTAGGATGCATACTGGAATTACAACACCGGTGATGTTCCACAGTGTCTACCTCTTCTCTTAAACACTTCCAATATATAAGGGAACTGTGCTACAGTAATTTTTCAAGAAGGAGATGCATTTGTGCTCAGTTGAAAACTCTACAATGTGTCTGGGTAGCAATCATGAAGTGTCTCATACAGGCCCCTTGGAGGGGAGGCGTAGGAAGGTATCTGCTCAGGGAACCTACTTTAGGTGCGTACTCATTCATAACAGTGTTTCTCCTTTTGGAATGAAGATAGAACAGGGACGAACTAGGGGCACATTAGGTCCTTTGAGTAAAGGGCAAGCTATGGCGCTTAAGCCTGCCAAACACATATTGGAGGTTCACCACCAGTGGTGTTCCGCACTTAGTTTCTGCGTCTATAATGCTTCCAACACTGAGAGGGAAGTGTGCTTTAGGAGGGATTCACTGCAGTGTTACGTCTGTTAAAGAAGAAAGCTTTGGGGACTGACTCTTTGGTAACCACAATAGGCGCACATAGCTTTCCAGTCTCTGACGCCTATCCGTTGGACTATAGCAAGTTCTGTGTAAGGGAAACATCTTCACGAGGAATGTCCCTTCTAACAGTGTCTTTCCAGTGGAGGAAAGAAGCTAGAACAAGGACGGAGCAGAGAGAATGTTACAACCCGTTGGTGAAGGAAAGGGTCAGGCATTTAGGCCTCTATGATGCATACTGGAAGTTCAACACTTGGGATGTTCCACAGTGTCTACCACTTCTCAAAACACTTCCAATATTTGAGGGAACTGTTCTACAGCAAGTTCTCACAACAGGGAAGCGTCTGTGCTCAGTTGGAAAGTGTAGGCCGTGTCTGGGTAGCAGTCATGAAGTGTCTCATACAGACCCCTTAGAGGGGATGCGGAGGAAGGTATCTGCTCTGGGAACGTACTTCACGTGCTTACTCATTCGTAACAGTGTTTCTCCTTTGAAGATGAAGACAGAAAAGGGAAAGACTACGGGCACAGTAGGTACTGTGAGTAAAGGGCAGGCTATGGCGCTTAGCCTGACAAACACATATTGGATGTTCACCACCAGTGGTGATCCGCACTTAGTTTCTGCGTCTAAAACGCTTCCAACACTGAGAGGGATGTGTGCTTTAGGAGGGATTCACTGCAGTGTTAGGTCTTTTAAAGAAGGAAGCTTTTGGGACTGACTCTGTGGTAACCGCATTAGGCGCACATAGCTTTCCATTCAAAGACGTTTAACCATTGGACTATAGCAAATTCCGTTTAAGGGAAACTCCTTCATGAGGAATGTCATTTCTCACTTTGTCTTTCCAGTGGAGGAAAGAAGATAGAACAAGGACGGAGCACAGAGAATATTAAACCCTTTGGTGAAGTAAAGGGTAAGGCATTTAGGCCTCTATGATGCATACTGGAAGTTCTACACCTGGGATGTTCCACAGCGTCTACCACCTCTCAAAACACTTCCAATATATGAGGGAACTGTGCTACAGTAAGTTCTCACGACAGGGATGCGTCTGTACTCAGTTGGAAACTCTAGGACGTGTCGGGTTAGCAATCATGAAGTCTCTCCTACAGGCCCCTTAGAGGGGATGCAAAGGAAAGTATCTGCTCAGCGAACCTACTTCAGTTGCATGCTCATTTTTAACAGCGTTTCTCCTTTGAGATATGGAGATAGAACAGGGACTGACTAGGGGCACATTAGGTACTGTGAGTAAAGGGCAGGCTATGGCGCTTAAGCCTACCAAACACATATTGGATGTTCACCACCAGTGGTGATCCGCACTTGGTTTCTGCGTCTAAAACGCTTCCTACACTGAGAGGGAAGTGTGCTTTAGGAGGGATTCACTCCAGTGTTACGTCTGTTAAAGAAGGAAGCTTTGGGGACTGACTCTGTGGTAACCGCAATAGGCGCACATAGCTTTCCATTCACAGACGTCTAACCGTTAGACTATAGCATGTTCTGTTTAAGGGAAACTCCTTCAGGCGGAATGTCACTTCTCACAGTGTCTTTCCAGTGGAGGAAAGATGATAGAACAAGGACGGACAGAGAGAACGTTGCAAACCGTGAGTGAAGTAGAGGGTAAGGCACTTAGGCCTCTAGGATGCATACTAGAATTACAACACCGGTGATGTTCCACAGTGTCTACCTCTTCTCTTAAACACTTCCAGTATATAAGGGAACTGTGCTACAGTAATTTTTCACGAAGGGGATGCATCTGTGCTCAGTTGAAAACTCTACAATGTGTCTGGGTAGCAATCATGAAGTGTCTCATACAGGCCCCTTGGAGGGGAGGCGTAGGAAGGTATCCACTCAGGGAACCTACTTTAGGTGCGTACTCATTCATAACAGTGTTTCTCCTTTTGGAATGAAGATAGAACAGGGACGAACTAGGGGCACATTAGGTCCTTTGAGTAAAGGGCAAGCTATGGCGCTTAAGCCTGCCAAACACATATTGGAGGTTCACCACCAGTGGTGTTCCGCACTTAGTTTCTGCGTCTATAACGCTTCCAACACTGAGAGGGAAGTGTGCTTTAGGAGGGATTCACTGCAGTGTTACGTCTGTTAAAGAAGAAAGCTTTGGGGACTGACTCTTTGGTAACCACAATAGGCGCACATAGCTTTCCAGTCTCTGACGTCTATCCGTTGGACTATAGCAAGTTCTGTGTAAGGGAAACATCTTCATGAGGAATGTCCCTTCTAACAGTGTCTTTCCAGTGGAGGAAAGAAGATAGAACAAGGACGGAGCAGAGAGAATGTTACAGCCCGTTGGTGAAGGAAAGGGTCATGCATTTAGGCCTCTATGATGCATACTGGAAGTTCAACACTTGGGATGTTCCACAGTGTCTACCACTTCTCAAAACACTTCCAATATAGGAGGGAACTGTTCTACAGCAAGTTCTCACAACAGGGAAGCGTCTGTGCTCAGTTGGAAAGTGTAGGACGTGTCTGGGTAGCAGTCATGAAGTGTCTCATACAGACCCCTTAGAGGGGATGCGGAGGAAGGTATCTGCGCTGGGAACGTACTTCACGTGCTTACTGATTCGTAACAGTGTTTCTCCTTTGAAGATGAAGATAGAAAAGGGAAAGACTACGGGCACAGTAGGTACTGTGAGTAAAGGGCAGGCTATGGCGCTTAGCCTGACAAACACATATTGGATATTCACCACCAGTGGTGATCCGCACTTAATTTCTGCGTCTAAAACGCTTCCCACACTGAGAGGGATGTGTGCTTTAGGAGGGATTCACTGCAGTGTTAGGTCTTTTAAAGAAGGAAGCTTTTGGGACTGACTCTATGGTAACCGCATTAGGCGCACATAGCTTTCCATTCAAAGACGTTTAACCATTGGACTCTAGCAAATTCAGTTTAAGGGAAACTCCTTCATGCGGCATGTCATTTCTCACTTTGTCTTTCCAGTGGAGGAAAGAAGATAGAACAAGGACGGAGCACAGAGAATGTTAAACCCTTTGGTGAAGTACAGGGTAAGGCATTTAGGCCTCTATGATGCATACTGGAAGTTCTACACCTGGGATGTTCCACAGCGTCTACCACCTCTCAAAACACTTCCAATATATGAGGGAACTGTGCTACAGTAAGTTCTCACGACAGGGATGCGTCTGTACTCAGTTGGAAACTCTAGGATGTGTCGGGTTAGCAATCATGAAGTCTCTCCTACAGGCCCCTTAGAGGGGATGCAAAGGAAAGTATCTGCTCAGCGAACCTACTTCAGTTGCATACTCATTTTTAACAGCGTTTCTCCTTTGAGATATGGAGATAGAACAGGGACTGACTAGGGGCACATTAGGTACTGTGAGTAAAGGGCAGGCTATGGCGCTTAAGCCTACCAAACACATATTGGATGTTCACCACCAGTGGTGATCCGCACCTGGTTTCTGCGTCTAAAACGCTTCCTACACTGAGAGGGAAGTGTTCTTTAGGAGGGATTCACTGCAGTGTTACGTCTGTTAAAGAAGGAAGCTTTTGGGACTGACTCTGTGGTAACCGCAATAGGCGCACATAGCTTTCCATTCACAGACGTCTAACCGTTAAACTATAGCATGTTCTGTTTAAGGGAAACTCCTTCAGGCGGAATGTCTCTTCTCACAGTGTCTTTCCAGTGGAGGAAAGATGATAGAACAAGGACGGACAGAGAGAACGTTGCAAACCGTGAGTGAAGTAGAGGGTAAGGCACTTAGGCCTCTATGATGCATACTGGAATTACAACACCGGTGATGTTCCACAGTGTCTACCTCTTCCCTTAAACACTTCCAATATATAAGGGAACTGTGCTACAGTAATTTTTCACGAAGGGGATGCATCTGTGCTCAGTTGAAAACTCTACAATGTGTCTGGGTAGCAATCATGAAGTGTCTCATACAGGCCCCTTGGAGGGGAGGCGTAGGAAGGTATCTGCTCAGGGAACCTACTTTAGGTGCGTACTCATTCATAACAGTGTTTCTCCTTTTGGAATGAAGATAGAACAGGGACGAACTAGGGGCACATTAGGTCCTTTGAGTAAAGGGCAAGCTATGGCGCTTAAGCCTGCCAAACACATATTGGAGGTTCACCACCAGTGGTGTTCCGCACTTAGTTTCTGCGTCTATAACGCTTCCAACACTGAGAGGGAAGTGTGCTTTAGGAGGGATTCACTGCAGTGTTACATCTGTTAAAGAAGAAAGCTTTGGGGACTGACTCTTTGGTAACCACAATAGGCGCACATAGCTTTCCAGTCTCTGACGTCTATCCGTTGGACTATAGCAAGTTCTGTGTAAGGGAAACATCTTCACGAGGAATGTCCCTTCTAACAGTGTCTTTCCAGTGGAGGAAAGAAGCTAGAACAAGGACGGAGCAGAGAGAATGTTACAACCCGTTGGTGAAGGAAAGGGTCAGGCATTTAGGCCTCTATGATGCATACTGGAAGTTCAACACTTGGGATGTTCCACAGTGTCTACCACTTCTCAAAACACTTCCAATATTTGAGGGAACTGTTCTACAGCAAGTTCTCACAACAGGGAAGCGTCTGTGCTCAGTTGGAAATTGTAGGCCGTGTCTGGGTAGCAGTCATGAAGTGTCTCATACAGACCCCTTAGAGGGGATTCGGAGGAAGGTATCTGCTCTGGGAACGTACTTCACGTGCTTACTCATTCGTAACAGTGTTTCTCCTTTGAAGATGAAGATAGAAAAGGGAAAGACTACGGGCACTTTAGGTACTGTGAGTAAAGGGCAGGCTATGGCGCTTAGCCTTACAAACACATATTGGATGTTCACCACCAGTGGTGATCCGCATTTATTTTCTGCTTCTAAAACGCTTCCAACACTGAGAGGGATGTGTGCTTTAGGACGGATTCACTGCAGTGTTAGGTCTTTTAAAGAAGGAAGCTTTTGGGACTGACTCTGTGGTAACCGCATTAGGCGCACATAGCTTTCCATTCAAAGACGTTTAACCATTGGACTATAGCAAATTCAGTTTAAGGGAAACTCCTTCATGCGGAATGTCATTTCTCACTTTGTCTTTCCAGTGGAGGAAAGAAGCTAGAACAAGGACGGAGCAGAGAGAATGTTACAACCCGTTGGTGAAGGAAAGGGTCAGGCATTTAGGCCTCTATGATGCATACTGGAAGTTCAACACTTGGGATGTTCCACAGTGTCTACCACTTCTCAAAACACTTCCAATATTTGAGGGAACTGTTCTACAGCAAGTTCTCACAACAGGGAAGCGTCTGTGCTCAGTTGGAAAGTGTAGGCAGTGTCTGGGTAGCAGTCATGAAGTGTCTCATACAGACCCCTTAGAGGGGATGCGGAGGAAGGTATCTGCTCTGGGAACGTACTTCACGTGCTTACTCATTCGTAACAGTGTTTCTCCTTTGATGCTGAAGATAGAAAAGGGAAAGACTACGGGCAAAGTAGGTACTGTGAGTAAAGGGCAGGCTAAGGCGCTTAGCCTGACAAACACATATTGGATGTTCACCACCAGTGGTTATCCGCACTTAGTTTCTGCATCTAAAACGCTTCCAACACTGAGAGGGAAGTGTGCTTTAGTAGGGATTCCCTGCAGTGTTAGGTCTTTTAAAGAAGGAAGCTTTTGGGACTGACTCTGTGGTAACCGCATTAGGCAACGTCTTTGAATGGAAAGCTATCTTAGTTTCTGCGTCTAAAACGCTTCCAACACTGAGAGGGAAGTGTGCTTTAGGAGGGATTCACTGCAGTGTTAGGTCTTTTAAAGAAGGAAGCTTTTGGGACTGACTCTGTGGTAACCGCATTAGGCGCACATAGCTTTCCATTCAAAGACGTCTAAACATTGGACTATAGCAACACATATTGGATGTTCACCACCAGTGGTGATCCGCACTTGGTTTCTGCGTCTAAAACGCTTCCTACACTGAGAGGGAAGTGTTCTTTAGGAGGGATTCACTGCAGTGTTACGTCTGTTAAAGAAGGAAGCTTTTGGGACTGACTCTGTGGTAACCGCAATAGGCGCACATAGCTTTCCATTCACAGACGTCTAACCGTTAGACTATAGCATGTTCTGTTTAAGGGAAACTCCTTCAGGCGGAATGTCACTTCTCACAGTGTCTTTCCAGTGGAGAAAAGATGATAGAACAAGGACGGACAGAGAGAACGTTGCAAACCGTGAGTGAAGTAGAGGGTAAGGCACTTAGGCCTCTATGATGCATACTGGAATTACAACACCGGTGATGTTCCACAGTGTCTACCTCTTCTCTTAAACACTTCCAATATATAAGGGAACTGTGCTACAGTAATTTTCCAGAAGGGGATGCATTTGTGCTCAGTTGAAAACTCTACAATGTGTCTGGGTAGCAATCATGAAGTGTCTCATACAGGCCCCTTGGAGGGGAGGCGTAGGAAGGTATCTGCTCAGGGAACCTACTTTAGGTGCGTACTCATTCATAACAGTGTTTCTCCTTTTGGAATGAAGATAGAACAGGGACGAACTAGGGGCACATTAGGTCCTTTGAGTAAAGGGCAAGCTATGGCGCTTAAGCCTGCCAAACACATATTGGAGGTTCACCACCAGTGGTGTTCCGCACTTAGTTTCTGCGTCTATAACGCTTCCAACACTGAGAGGGAAGTGTGCTTTAGGAGGGATTCACTGCAGTGTTACGTCTGTTAAAGAAGAAAGCTTTGGGGACTGTCTCTTTGGTAACCACAATAGGCGCACATAGCTTTCCAGTCTCTGACGTCTATCCGTTGGACTATAGCAAGTTCTGTGTAAGGGAAACATCTTCACGAGGAATGTCCCTTCTAACAGTGTCTTTCCAGTGGAGGAAAGAAGCTAGAACAAGGATGGAGCAGAGAGAATGTTACAACCCGTTGGTGAAGGAAAGGGTCAGGCATTTAGGCCTCTATGATGCATACTGGAAGTTCAACACTTGGGATGTTCCACAGTGTCCTCCACTTCTCAAAACACTTCCAATATTTGAGGGAACTGTTCTACAGCAAGTTCTCACAACAGGGAAGCGTCTGTGCTCAGTTGGAAAGTGTAGGCCGTGTCTGGGTAGCAGTCATGAAGTGTCTCATACAGACCCCTTAGAGGGGATTCGGAGGAAGGTATATGCTCTGGGAACGTACTTCACGTGCTTACTCATTCGTAACAGTGTTTCTCCTTTGAAGATGAAGATAGAAAAGGGAAAGACTACGGGCACATTAGGTACTGTGAGTAAAGGGCAGGCTATGGCGCTTAGCCTTACAAACACATATTGGATGTTCACCACCAGTGGTGATCCGCACTTATTTTCTGCTTCTAAAACGCTTCCAACACTGAGAGGGATGTGTGCTTTAGGAGGGATTCACTGCAGTGTTAGGTCTTTTAAAGAAGGAAGCTTTTGGGACTGACTCTGTGGTAACCGCATTAGGCGCACATAGCTTTCAATTCAAAGACGTTTAACCATTGGACTATAGCAAATTCCGTTTAAGGGAAACTCCTTCATGCGGAATGTCATTTCTCACTTTGTCTTTCCAGTGGAGGAAAGAAGATAGAACAAGGACGGAGCACAGAGAATATTAAACCCTTTGGTGAAGTAAAGGGTAAGGCATTTAGGCCTCTATGATGCATACTGGAAGTTCTACACCTGGGATGTTCCACAGCGTCTACCACCTCTCAAAACACTTCCAATATATGAGGGAACTGTGCTACAGTAAGTTCTCACGACAGGGATGCGTCTGTACTCAGTTGTGAACTCTAGGATGTGTCTGGTTAGCAATCATGAAGTCTCTCCTACAGGCCCCTTAGAGGGGATGCAAAGGAAAGTATCTGCTCAGCGAACCTACTTCAGTTGCATACTCATTCATAACAGCGTTTCTCCTTTGAGATATGGTGATAGAACAGGGACTGACTAGGGGCACATTATGGAACTGTGAGTAAAGGGCAAGCTATGGCGCTTAAGCCTGCCAAACACATATTGGAGGTTCACCACCAGTGGTGTTCCGCACTTAGTTTCTGCGTCTATAACGCTTCCAACACTGAGAGGGAAGTGTGCTTTAGGAGGGATTCACTGCAGTGTTACGTCTGTTAAAGAAGAAAGCTTTGGGGACTGACTCTTTGGTAACCACAATAGGCGCACATAGCTTTCCAGTCTCTGACGTCTATCCGTTGGACTATAGCAAGTTCTGTGTAAGGGAAACATCTTCATGAGGAATGTCCTTTCTAACAGTGTCTTTCCAGTGGAGGAAAGAAGATAGAACAAGGACGGAGCAGAGAGAATGTTACAGCCCGTTGGTGAAGGAAAGGGTCATGCATTTAGGCCTCTATGATGCATACTGGAAGTTCAACACTTGGGATGTTCCACAGTGTCTACCACTTCTCAAAACACTTCCAATATAGGAGGGAACTGTTCTACAGCAAGTTCTCACAACAGGGAAGCGTCTGTGCTCAGTTGGAAAGTGTAGGACGTGTCTGGGTAGCAATCATGAAGTGTCTCATACAGACCCCTTAGAGGGGATGCGGAGGAAGGTATCTGCTCTGGGAACCTACTTCAGGTACGTACTCATTCATAACAGTGTTTCTCCTTTGAAGATGAAGATAGAACAGGGAAGGACTACAGGCACATTAGGTTCTGTGAGTAAAGGGCAGGCTAAGGGTCTTAGCCTGACAAACACATATTGGATGTTCACCACCAGTGGTGATCCGCACTTAGTTTCTGCGTCTAAAACGCTTCCAACACTGAGAGGGATGTGTGCTTTAGGAGGGATTCACTGCAGTGTTAGGTCTTTTAAAGAAGGAAGCTTTTGGGACTGACTCTGTGGTAACCGCATTAGGCGCACATAGCTTTCCATTCAAAGACGTCTAACCATTGGACTATAGCAAATTCAATTTAAGGGAAACTCCTTCATGCGGAATGTCATTTCTCAATTTGTCTTTCCAGTGAAGGAAAGAAGATAGAACAAGGACGGAGCACAGAGAATATTAAACCCTTTGGTGAAGTAAAGGGTAAGGCATTTAGGCCTCTATGATGCATACTGGAAGTTCTACACCTGGGATGTTCCACAGCGTCTACCACCTCTCAAAACACTTCCAATATATGAGGGAACTGTGCTACAGTAAGTTCTCACGACAGGGATGCGTCTGTACTCAGTTGTGAACTCTAGGATGTGTCTGGTTAGCAATCATGAAGTCTCTCCTACAGGCCCCTTAGAGGGGATGCAAAGGAAAGTATCTGCTCAGCGAACCTACTTCAGTTGCATACTCATTCATAACAGCGTTTCTCCTTTGAGATATGGAGATAGAACAGGGACTGACTAGGGGCACATTAGGTACTGTGAGTAAAGGGCAGGCTATGGCGCTTAAGCCTACCAAACACATATTGGATGTTCACCACCAGTGGTGATCCGCACTTGGTTTCTGCGTCTAAAACGCTTCCTACACTGAGAGGGAAGTGTGCTTTAGGAGGGATTCACTGCAGTGTTACGTCTGTTAAAGAAGGAAGCTTTGGGGACTGACTCTGTGGTAACCGCAATAGGCGCACATAGCTTTCCATTCACAGACGTCTAACCGTTAGACTATAGCATGTTCTGTTTAAGGGAAACTCCTTCAGGCGGAATGTCACTTCTCACAGTGTCTTTCCAGTGGAGGAAAGATGATAGAACAAGGACGGACAGAGAGAACGTTGCAAACCGTGAGTGAAGTAGAGGGTAAGGCACTTAGGCCTCTAGGATGCATACTGGAATTACAACACCGGTGATGTTCCACAGTGTCTACCTCTTCTCTTAAACACTTCCAGTATATAAGGGAACTGTGCTACAATAATTTTTCACGAAGGGGATGCATCTGTGCTCAGTTGAAAACTCTACAATGTGTCTGGGTAGCAATCATGAAGTGTCTCATACAGGCCCCTTGGAGGGGAGGCGTAGGAAGGTATCTGCTCAGGGAACCTACTTTAGGTGCGTACTCATTCATAACAGTGTTTCTCCTTTTGGAATGAAGATAGAACAGGGACGAACTAGGGGCACATTAGGTCCTTTGAGTAAAGGGCAAGCTATGGCGCTGAAGCCTGCCAAACACATATTGGAGGTTCACCACCAGTGGTGTTCCGCACTTAGTTTCTGCGTCTATAACGCTTCCAACACTGAGAGGGAAGTGTGCTTTAGGAGGGATTCACTGCAGTGTTACGTCTGTTAAAGAAGAAAGCTTTGGGGACTGACTCTTTGGTAACCACAATAGGCGCACATAGCTTTCCAGTCTCTGACGTCTATCCGTTGGACTATAGCAAGTTCTGTGTAAGGGAAACATCTTCATGAGGAATGTCCCTTCTAACAGTGTCTTTCCAGTGGAGGAAAGAAGATAGAACAAGGACGGAGCAGAGAGAATGTTACAGCCCGTTGGTGAAGGAAAGGGTCATGCATTTAGGCCTCTATGATGCATACTGGAAGTTCAACACTTGGGATGTTCCACAGTGTCTACCACTTCTCAAAACACTTCCAATATAGGAGGGAACTGTTCTACAGCAAGTTCTCACAACAGGGAAGCGTCTGTGCTCAGTTGGAAAGTGTAGGACGTGTCTGGGTAGCAATCATGAAGTGTCTCATACAGACCCCTTAGAGGGGATGCGGAGGAAGGTATCTGCTCTGGGAACCTACTTCAGGTACGTACTCATTCATAACAGTGTTTCTCCTTTGAAGATGAAGATAGAACAGGGAAGGACTACAGGCACATTAGGTACTGTGAGTAAAGGGCAGGCTAAGGGTCTTAGCCTGACAAACACATATTGGATGTTCACCACCAGTGGTGATCCGCACTTAGTTTCTGCGTCTAAAACGCTTCCAACACTGAGAGGGATGTGTGCTTTAGGAGGGATTCACTGCAGTGTTAGGTCTTTTAAAGAAGGAAGCTTTTGGGACTGACTCTGTGGTAACCGCATTAGGCGCACATAGCTTTCCATTCAAAGACGTCTAACCATTGGACTATAGCAAATTCAATTTAAGGGAAACTCCTTCATGCGGAATGTCATTTCTCACTTTGTCTTTCCAGTGAAGGAAAGAAGATAGAACAAGGACGGAGCACAGAGAATATTAAACCCTTTGGTGAAGTAAAGGGTAAGGCATTTAGGCCTCTATGATGCATACTGGAAGTTCTACACCTGGGATGTTCCACAGCGTCTACCACCTCTCAAAACACTTCCAATATATGAGGGAACTGTGCTACAGTAAGTTCTCACGACAGGGATGCGTCTGTACTCAGTTGTGAACTCTAGGATGTGTCTGGTTAGCAATCATGAAGTCTCTCCTACAGGCCCCTTAGAGGGGATGCAAAGGAAAGTATCTGCTCAGCGAACCTACTTCAGTTGCATACTCATTCATAACAGCGTTTCTCCTTTGAGATATGGAGATAGAACAGGGACTGACTAGGGGCACATTAGGTACTGTGAGTAAAGGGCAGGCTATGGCGCTTAAGCCTACCAAACACATATTGGATGTTCACCACCAGTGGTGATCCGCACTTGGTTTCTGCGTCTAAAACGCTTCCTACACTGAGAGGGAAGTGTGCTTTAGGAGGGATTCACTGCAGTGTTACGTCTGTTAAAGAAGGAAGCTTTGGGGACTGACTCTGTGGTAACCGCAATAGGCGCACATAGCTTTCCATTCACAGACGTCTAACCGTTAGACTATAGCATGTTCTGTTTAAGGGAAACTCCTTCAGGCGGAATGTCACTTCTCACAGTGTCTTTCCAGTGGAGGAAAGATGATAGAACAAGGACGGACAGAGAGAACGTTGCAAACCGAGAGTGAAGTACAGGGTAAGGCACTTAGGCCTCTAGGATGCATACTGGAATTACAACACCGGTGATGTTCCACAGTGTCTACCTCTTCTCTTAAACACTTCCAGTATATAAGGGAACTGTGCTACAGTAATTTTTCACGAAGGGGATGCATCTGTGCTCAGTTGAAAACTCTACAATGTGTCTGGGTAGCAATCATGAAGTGTCACATACAGGCCCCTTGGAGGGGAGGCGTAGGAAGGTATCTGCTCAGGGAACCTACTTTAGGTGCGTACTCATTCATAACAGTGTTTCTCCTTTTGGAATGAAGATAGAACAGGGACGAACTAGGTGCACATTAGGTCCTTTGAGTAAAGGGCAGGCTATGGCGCTTAGCCTGACAAACACATATTGGATGTTCACCACCAGTGGTGATCCGCACTTAGTTTCTGCGTCTAAAACGCTTCCAACACTGAGAGGGAAGTGTGCTTTAGGAGGGATGCACTGCAGTGTTAGGTCTTTTAAAGAAGGAAGCTTTTGGGACTGACTCTGTGGTAACCGCATTAGGCGCACATAGCTTTCCATTCAAAGACGTCTAAACATTGGACTAAAGCAAGTTCAGTTTAAGGGAAACTCTTTCATGCGGAATGTCATTTCTCACTTTGTCTTTCCAGTGGAGGAAAGAAGATAGAACAAGGAAGAAGCACAGCGAATATTAAACCCTTTGGTGATGTAAAGGGTAAGGCATTTAGGCCTCTATGATGCATACTGGAAGTTCTACACCTGGGACGTTCCACAGCGTCTACCACCTATCAAAACACTTCCAATATATGAGGGAACTGTGCTACAGTAAGTTCTCACGACAGGGATGCGGCAGTACTCAGTTGGAAACTCTAGGACGTGTCGGGTTAGCAATCATGAAGTCTCTCCTACAGGCCCCTTAGAGGGGATGCAAAGGAAAGTATCTGCTCAGCGAACCTACTTCAGTTGCATGCTCATCTTTAACAGCGTTTCTCCTTTGAGATATGGAGATAGAACAGGGACTGACTAGGGGCACATTAGGTACTGTGAGTAAAGGGCAGGCTATGGCGCTTAAGCCTACCAAACACATATTGGATGTTCACCACCAGTGGTGATCCGCACTTGGTTTCTGCGTCTAAAACGCTTCCTACACTGAGAGGGAAGTGTTCTTTAGGAGGGATTCACTGCAGTGTTACGTCTGTTAAAGAAGGAAGCTTTTGGGACTGACTCTGTGGTAACCGCAATAGGCGCACATAGCTTTCCATTCACAGACGTCTAACCGTTAGACTATAGCATGTTCTGTTTAAGGGAAACTCCTTCAGGCGGAATGTAACTTCTCACAGTGTCTTTCCAGTGGAGAAAAGATGATAGAACAAGGACGGACAGAGAGAACGTTGCTAACCGTGAGTGAAGTAGAGGGTAAGGCACTTAGGCCTCTATGATGCATACTGGAATTACAACACCGGTGATGTTCCACAGTGTCTACCTCTTCTCTTAAACACTTCCAATATATAAGGGAACTGTGCTACAGTAATTTTTCACGAAGGGGATGCATCTGTGCTCAGTTGAAAACTTTACAATGTGTCTGGGTAGCAATCATGAAGTGTCTCATACAGGCCCCTTGGAGGGGAGGCGTAGGAAGGTATCTGCTCAGGGAACCTACTTTAGGTGCGTACTCATTCATAACAGTGTTTCTCCTTTTGGAATGAAGATAGAACAGGGACGAACTAGGGGCACATTAGGTCCTTTGAGTAAAGGGCAAGCTATGGCGCTTAAGCCTGCCAAACACATATTGGAGGTTCACCACCAGTGGTGTTCCGCACTTAGTTTCTGCGTCTATAACGCTTCCAACACTGAGAGGGAAGTGTGCTTTAGGAGGGATTCACTGCAGTGTTACGTCTGTTAAAGAAGAAAGCTTTGGGGACTGACTCTTTGGTAACCACAATAGGCGCACATAGCTTTCCAGTCTCTGAGGTCTATCCGTTGGACTATAGCAAGTTCTGTGTAAGGGAAACATCTTCATGAGGAATGTCCCTTCTAACAGTGTCTTTCCAGTGGAGGAAAGAAGATAGAACAAGGACGGAGCAGAGAGAATGTTACAGCCCGTTGATGAAGGAAAGGGTCATGCATTTAGGCCTCTATGATGCATACTGGAAGTTCAACACTTGGGATGTTCCACAGTGTCTACCACTTCTCAAAACACTTCCAATATAGGAGGGAACTGTTCTACAGCAAGTTCTCACAACAGGGAAGCGTCTGTGCTCAGTTGGAAAGTGTAGGCCGTGTCTGGGTAGCAGTCATGAAGTGTCTCATACAGACCCCTTAGAGGGGATGCGGAGGAAGGTATCTGCTCTGGGAACGTACTTCACGTGCTTACTCATTCGTAACAGTGTTTCTCCTTTGAAGATGAAGATAGAAAAGGGAAAGACTACGGGCACATTAGGTACTGTGAGTAAAGGGCAGGCTATGGCGCTTAGCCTGACAAACACATATTGGATGTTCACCACCAGTGGTGATCCGCACTTAGTTTCTGCTTCTAAAACGCTTCCAACACTGAGAGGGATGTGTGCTTTAGGAGGGATTCACTGCAGTGTTAGGTCTTTTAAAGAAGAAAGCTTTTGGGACTGACTCTGTGGTAACCGCATTAGGCAACGTCTTTGAATGGAAAGCTATCTTAGTTTCTGCGTCTAAAACGCTTCCAACACTGAGAGGGAAGTGTGCTTTAGGAGGGATTCACTGCAGTGTTAGGTCTTTTAAAGAAGGAAGCTTTTGGGACTGACTCTGTGGTAACCGCATTAGGCGCACATAGCTTTCCATTCAAAGACGTTTAACCATTGGACTATAGCAAATTCAGTTTAAGGGAAACTCCTTCATGAGGAATGTCATTTCTCACTTTGTCGTTCCAGTGGAGGAAAGAAGATAGAACAAGGACGGAGCACAGAGAATATTACACCCTTTGGTGAAGTAAAGGGTAAGGCATTTAGGCCTCTATGATGCATACTGGAAGTTCTACACCTGGGATGTTCCACAGCGTCTACCACCTCTCAAAACACTTCCAATATATGAGGGAACTGTGCTACAGTAAGTTCTCACGACAGGGATGCGTCTGTACTCAGTTGTGAACTCTAGGATGTGTCTGGTTAGCAATCATGAAGTCTCTCCTACAGGCCCCTTAGAGGGGATGCAAAGGAAAGTATCTGCTCAGCGAACCTACTTCAGTTGCATACTCATTCATAACAGCGTTTCTCCTTTGAGATATGGAGATAGAACAGGGACTGACTAGGGGCACATTAGGTACTGTGAGTAAAGGGCAGGCTATGGCGCTTGAGCCTACCAAACACATATTGGATGTTCACCACCAGTGGTGATCCGCACTTGGTTTCTGCGTCTAAAACGCTTCCTACACTGAGAGGGAAGTGTGCTTTAGGAGGGATTCGCTGCAGTGTTACGTCTGTTAAAGAAGGAAGCTTTGGGGACTGACTCTGTGGTAACCGCAATAGGCGCACATAGCTTTCCATTCACAGACGTCTAACCGTTAGACTATAGCATGTTCTGTTTAAGGGAAACTCCTTCAGGCGGAATGTCACTTCTCACAGTGTCTTTCCAGTGGAGGAAAGATGATAGAACAAGGACGGACAGAGAGAACGTTGCAAACCGTGAGTGAAGTAGAGGGTAAGGCACTTAGGCCTCTAGGATGCATACTGGAATTACAACACCGGTGATGTTCCACAGTGTCTACCTCTTCTCTTAAACACTTCCAGTATATAAGGGAACTGTGCTACAGTAATTTTTCACGAAGGGGATGCATCTGTGCTCAGTTGAAAACTCTACAATGTGTCTGGGTAGCAATCATGAAGTGTCTCATACAGGCCCCTTGGAGGGGAGGCGTAGGAAGGTATCTGCTCAGGGAACCTACTTTAGGTGCGTACTCATTCATAACAGTGTTTCTCCTTTTGGAATGAAGATAGAACAGGGACGAACTAGGGGCACATTAGGTCCTTTGAGTAAAGGGCAAGCTATGGCGCTTAAGCCTGCCAAACACATATTGGAGGTTCACCACCAGTGGTGTTCCGCACTTAGTTTCTGCGTCTATAACGCTTCCAACACTGAGAGGGACGTGTGCTTTAGGAGGGATTCACTGCAGTGTTACGTCTGTTAAAGAAGAAAGCTTTGGGGACTGACTCTTTGGTAACCACAATAGGCGCACATAGCTTTCCAGTCTCTGACGTCTATCCGTTGGACTATAGCAAGTTCTGTGTAAGGGAAACATCTTCATGAGGAATGTCCCTTCTAACAGTGTCTTTCCAGTGGAGGAAAGAAGCTAGAACAAGGACGGAGCAGAGAGAATGTTACAGCCCGTTGATGAAGGAAAGGGTCATGCATTTAGGCCTCTATGATGCATACTGGAAGTTCAACACTTGGGATGTTCCACAGTGTCTACCACTTCTCAAAACACTTCCAATATAGGAGGGAACTGTTCTACAGCAAGTTCTCACAACAGGGAAGCGTCTGTGCTCAGTTGGAAAGTGTAGGACGTGTCTGGGTAGCAATCATGAAGTGTCTCATACAGACCCCTTAGAGGGGATGCGGAGGAAGGTATCTGCTCTGGGAACCTACTTCAGGTACGTACTCATTCATAACAGTGTTTCTCCTTTGAAGATGAAGATAGAACAGGGAAGGACTACAGGCACATTAGGTACTGTGAGTAAAGGGCAGGCTAAGGGTCTTAGCCTGACAAACACATATTGGATGTTCACCACCAGTGGTGATCCGCACTTAGTTTCTGCGTCTAAAACGCTTCCAACACTGAGAGGGATGTGTGCTTTAGGAGGGATTCACTGCAGTGTTAGGTCTTTTAAAGAAGGAAGCTTTTGGGACTGACTCTGTGGTAACCGCATTAGGCGCACATAGCTTTCCATTCAAAGACGTCTAACCATTGGACTATAGCAAATTCAATTTAAGGGAAACTCCTTCATGCGGAATGTCATTTCTCAATTTGTCTTTCCAGTGAAGGAAAGAAGATAGAACAAGGACGGAGCACAGAGAATATTAAACCCTTTGGTGAAGTAAAGGGTAAGGCATTTAGGCCTCTATGATGCATACTGGAAGTTCTACACCTGGGATGTTCCACAGCGTCTACCACCTCTCAAAACACTTCCAATATATGAGGGAACTGTGCTACAGTAAGTTCTCACGACAGGGATGCGTCTGTACTCAGTTGTGAACTCTAGGATGTGTCTGGTTAGCAATCATGAAGTCTCTCCTACAGGCCCCTTAGAGGGGATGCAAAGGAAAGTATCTGCTCAGCGAACCTACTTCAGTTGCATACTCATTCATAACAGCGTTTCTCCTTTGAGATATGGAGATAGAACAGGGACTGACTAGGGGCACATTAGGTACTGTGAGTAAAGGGCAGGCTATGGCGCTTGAGCCTACCAAACACATATTGGATGTTCACCACCAGTGGTGATCCGCACTTGGTTTCTGCGTCTAAAACGCTTCCTACACTGAGAGGGAAGTGTGCTTTAGGAGGGATTCACTGCAGTGTTACGTCTGTTAAAGAAGGAAGCTTTGGGGACTGACTCTGTGGTAACCGCAATAGGCGCACATAGCTTTCCATTCACAGACGTCTAACCGTTAGACTATAGCATGTTCTGTTTAAGGGAAACTCCTTCAGGCGGAATGTCACTTCTCACAGTGTCTTTCCAGTGGAGGAAAGATGATAGAACAAGGACGGACAGAGAGAACGTTGCAAACCGTGAGTGAAGTAGAGGGTAAGGCACTTAGGCCTCTAGGATGCATACTGGAATTACAACACCGGTGATGTTCCACAGTGTCTACCTCTTATCTTAAACACTTCCAGTATATAAGGGAACTGTGCTACAGTAATTTTTCACGAGGGGGATGCATCTGTGCTCAGTTGAAAACTCTACAATGTGTCTGGGTAGCAATCATGAAGTGTCTCATACAGGCCCCTTGGAGGGGAGGCGTAGGAAGGTATCTGCTCAGGGAACCTACTTTAGGTGCGTACTCATTCATAACAGTGTTTCTCCTTTTGGAATGAAGATAGAACAGGGACGAACTAGGGGCACATTAGGTCCTTTGAGTAAAGGGCAGGCTATGGCGCTTAGCCTGACAAACACATATTGGATGTTCATCACCAGTGGTGATCCGCACTTAGTTTCTGCGTCTAAAACGCTTCCAACACTGAGAGGGAAGTGTGCTTTAGGAGGGATGCACTGCAGTGTTAGGTCTTTTAAAGAAGGAAGCTTTTGGGACTGACTCTGTGGTAACCGCATTAGGCGCACATAGCTTTCCATTCAAAGACGTCTAAACATTGGACTATAGCAAGTTCAGTTTAAGGGAAACTCCTTCATGCGGAATGTCATTTCTCACTTTGTCTTTCCAGTGGAGGAAAGAAGATAGAACAAGGACGGAGCACAGAGAATATTAAACCCTTTGGTGAAGTAAAGGGTAAGGCATTTAGGCCTCTATGATGCATACTGGAAGTTCTACACCTGGGATGTTCCACAGCGTCTACCACCTCTCAAAACACTTCCAATATATGAGGGAACTGTGCTACAGTAAGTTCTCACGACAGGGATGCGTCTGTACTCAGTTGGAAACTCTAGGACGTGTCGGGTTAGCAATCATGAAGTCTCTCCTACAGGCCCCTTAGAGGGGATGCAAAGGAAAGTATCTGCTCAGCGAACCTACTTCAGTTGCATGCTCATTTTTAACAGCGTTTCTCCTTTGAGATATGGAGATAGAACAGGGACTGACTAGGGGCACATTAGGTACTGTGAGTAAAGGGCAGGCTATGGCGCTTAAGCCTACCAAACACATATTGGATGTTCACCACCAGTGGTGATCCGCACTTGGTTTCTGCGTCTAAAACGCTTCCTACACTGAGAGGGAAGTGTTCTTTAGGAGGGATTCACTGCAGTGTTACGTCTGTTAAAGAAGGAAGCTTTTGGGACTGACTCTGTGGTAACCGCAATAGGCGCACATAGCTTTCCATTCACAGACGTCTAACCGTTAGACTATAGCATGTTCTGTTTAAGGGAAACTCCTTCAGGCGGAATGTCACTTCTCACAGTGTCTTTCCAGTGGAGAAAAGATGATAGAACAAGGACGGACAGAGAGAACGTTGCAAACCTTGAGTGAAGTAGAGGGTAAGGCACTTAGGCCTCTAGGATGCATACTGGAATTACAACACCGTTGATGTTCCACAGTGTCTACCTCTTCTCTTAAACACTTCCAATATATAAGGGAACTGTGCTACAGTAATTTTTCACGAAGGGGATGCATCTGTGCTCAGTTGAAAACTTTACAATGTGTCTGGGTAGCAATCATGAAGTGTCTCATACAGGCCCCTTGGAGGGGAGGCGTAGGAAGGTATCTGCTCAGGGAACCTACTTTAGGTGCGTACTCATTCATAACAGTGTTTCTCCTTTTGGAATGAAGATAGAACAGGGACGAACTAGGGGCACATTAGGTCCTTTGAGTAAAGGGCAAGCTATGGCGCTTAAGCCTGCCAAACACATATTGGAGGTTCACCACCAGTGGTGTTCCGCACTTAGTTTCTGCGTCTATAACGCTTCCAACACTGAGAGGGAAGTGTGCTTTAGGAGGGATTCACTGCAGTGTTACGTCTGTTAAAGAAGAAAGCTTTGGGGACTGACTCTTTGGTAACCACAATAGGCGCACATAGCTTTCCAGTCTCTGACGTCTATCCGTTGGACTATAGCAAGTTCTGTGTAAGGGAAACATCTTCATGAGGAATGTCCCTTCTAACAGTGTCTTTCCAGTGGAGGAAAGAAGCTAGAACAAGGACGGAGCAGAGAGAATGTTACAACCCGTTGGTGAAGGAAAGGGTCAGGCATTTAGGCCTCTATGATGCATACTGGAAGTTCAACACTTGGGATGTTCCACAGTGTCTACCACTTCTCAAAACACTTCCAATATTTGAGGGAACTGTTCTACAGCAAGTTCTCACAACAGGGAAGCGTCTGTGCTCAGTTGGAAAGTGTAGGACGTGTCTGGGTAGCAGTCATGAAGTGTCTCATACAGACCCCTTAGAGGGGATGCGGAGGAAGGTATCTGCTCTGGGAACGTACTTCACGTGCTTACTCATTCGTAACAGTGTTTCTCCTTTGAAGATGAAGACAGAAAAGGGAAAGACTACGGGCACAGTAGGTACTGTGAGTAAAGGGCAGGCTATGGCGCTTAGCCTGACAAACACATATTGGATGTTCACCACCAGTGGTGATCCGCACTTAGTTTCTGCTTCTAAAACGCTTCCAACACTGAGAGGGATGTGTGCTTTAGGAGGGATTCACTGCAGTGTTAGGTCTTTTAAAGAAGGAAGCTTTTGGGACTGACTCTGTGGTAACCGCATTAGGCGCACATAGCTTTCCATTCAAAGACGTTTAACCATTGGACTATAGCAACACATATTGGATGTTCACCACCAGTGGTGATCCGCACTTGGTTTCTGCGTCTAAAACGCTTCCTACACTGAGAGGGAAGTGTGCTTTAGGAGGGATTCACTGCAGTGTTACGTCTGTTAAAGAAGGTTGCTTTTGGGACTGACTCTGTGGTAACCGCAATAGGCGCACATAGCTTTCCATTCACAGACGTCTAACCGTTAGACTATAGCATGTTCTGTTTAAGGGAAACTCCTTCAGGCGGAATGTCACTTCTCACAGTGTCTTTCCAGTGGTGAAAAGATGATAGAACAAGGACGGACAGAGAGAACGTTGCAAACCGTGAGTGAAGTAGAGGGTAAGGCACTTAGGCCTCTATGATGCATACTGGAATTACAACACCGGTGATGTTCCACAGTGTCTACCTCTTCTCTTAAACACTTCCAATATATAAGGGAACTGTGCTACAGTAATTTTTCACGAAGGGGATGCATCTGTGCTCAGTTGAAAACTCTACAATGTGTCTGGGTAGCAATCATGAAGTGTCTCATACAGGCCCCTTGGAGGGGAGGCGTAGGAAGGTATCTGCTCAGGGAACCTACTTTAGGTGCGTACTCATTCATAACAGTGTTTCTCCTTTTGGAATGAAGATAGAACAGGGACGAACTAGGGGCACATTAGGTCCTTTGTGTAAAGGGCAATCTATGGCGCTAAAGCATGCCAAATACATATTGGAGGTTCACCACCAGTGGTGTTCCGCACTTAGTTTCTGCGTCTATAACGCTTCCACCACTGAGAGGGAAGTGTGCTTTAGGAGGGATTCACTGCAGTGTTACGTCTGTTAAAGAAGAAAGCTTTGGGGACTGACTCTTTGGTAACCACAATAGGCGCACATAGCTTTCCAGTCTCTGACGTCTATCCGTTGGACTATAGCAAGTTCTGTGTAAGGGAAACATCTTCACGAGGAATGTCCCTTCTAACAGTGTCTTTCCAGTGGAGGAAAGAAGCTAGAACAAGGACGGAGCAGAGAGAATGTTACAACCCGTTGGTGAAGGAAAGGGTCAGGCATTTAGGCCTCTATGATGCATACTGGAAGTTCAACACTTGGGATGTTCCACAGTGTCTACCACTTCTCAAAACACTTCCAATATTTGAGGGAACTGTTCTACAGCAAGTTCTCACAACAGGGAAGCGTCTGTGCTCAGTTGGAAAGTGTAGGCCGTGTCTGGGTAGCAGTCATGAAGTGTCTCATACAGACCCCTTAGAGGGGATGCGGAGGAAGGTATCTGCTCTGGGAACGTACTTCACGTGCTTACTCATTCGTAACAGTGTTTCTCCTTTGAAGATGAAGATAGAAAAGGGAAAGACTACGGGCACAGTAGGTACTGTGAGTAAAGGGCAGGCTATGGCGCTTAGCCTGACAAACACATATTGGATGTTCACCACCAGTGGTGATCCGCACTTAGTTTCTGCGTCTAAAACGCTTCCAACACTGAGAGGGAAGTGTGCTTTAGGAGGGATTCACTGCAGTGTTAGGTCTTTTAAAGAAGGAAGCTTTTGGGACTGACTCTGTGGTAACCGCATTAGGCGCACATAGCTTTCCATTCAAAGACGTCTAAACATTGGACTATAGCAACACATATTGGATGTTCACCACCAGTGGTGATCCGCACTTGGTTTCTGCGTCTAAAACGCTTCCTACACTGAGAGGGAAGTGTTCTTTAGGAGGGATTCACTGCAGTGTTACGTCTGTTAAAGAAGGAAGCTTTTGGGACTGACTCTGTGGTAACCGCAATAGGCGCACATAGCTTTCCATTCACAGACGTCTAACCGTTAGACTATAGCATGTTCTGTTTAAGGGAAACTCCTTCAGGCGGAATGTCACTTCTCACAGTGTCTTTCCAGTGGAGAAAAGATGATAGAACAAGGACGGACAGAGAGAACGTTGCAAACCGTGAGTGAAGTAGAGGGTAAGGCACTTAGGCCTCTATGATGCATACTGGAATTACAACACCGGTGATGTTCCACAGTGTCTACCTCTTCTCTTAAACACTTCCAATATATAAGGGAACTGTGCTACAGTAATTTTTCAAGAAGGGGATGCATTTGTGCTCAGTTGAAAACTCTACAATGTGTCTGGGTAGCAATCATGAAGTGTCTCATACAGGCCCCTTGGAGGGGAGGCGTAGGAAGGTATCTGCTCAGGGAACCTACTTTAGGTGCGTACTCATTCATAACAGTGTTTCTCCTTTTGGAATGAGAATAGAACAGGGACGAACTAGGGGCACATTAGGTCCTTTGAGTAAAGGGCAAGCTATGGCGCTTAAGCCTGCCAAACACATATTGGAGGTTCACCACCAGTGGTGTTCCGCACTTAGTTTCTGCGTCTATAACGCTTCCAACACTGAGAGGGAAGTGTGCTTTAGGAGGGATTCACTGCAGTGTTACGTCTGTTAAAGAAGAAAGCTTTGGGGACTGACTCTTTGGTAACCACAATAGGCGCACATAGCTTTCCAGTCTCTGACGTCTATCCGTTGGACTATAGCAAGTTCTGTGTAAGGGAAACATCTTCACGAGGAATGTCCCTTCTAACAGTGTCTTTCCAGTGGAGGAAAGAAGCTAGAACAAGGACGGAGCAGAGAGAATGTTACAACCCGTTGGTGAAGGAAAGGGTCAGGCATTTAGGCCTCTATGATGCATACTGGAAGTTCAACACTTGGGATGTTCCACAGTGTCTACCACTTCTCAAAACACTTCCAATATTTGAGGGAACTGTTCTACAGCAAGTTCTCACAACAGGGAAGCGTCTGTGCTCAGTTGGAAAGTGTAGGACGTGTCTGGGTAGCAGTCATGAAGTGTCTCATACAGACCCCTTAGAGGGGATGCGGAGGAAGGTATCTGCTCTGGGAACGTACTTCACGTGCTTACTCATTCGTAACAGTGTTTCTCCTTTGAAGATGAAGATAGAAAAAGGAAAGACTACGGGCACAGTAGGTACTGTGAGTAAAGGGCAGGCTATGGCGCTTAGCCTGACAAACACATATTGGATGTTCACACCAGTGGTGATCCGCACTTAGTTTCTGCGTCTAAAACGCTTCCAACACTGAGAGGGATGTGTGCTTTAGGAGGGATTCACTGCAGTGTTAGGTCTTTTAAAGAAGGAAGCTTTTGGGACTGACTCTGTGGTAACCGCATTAGGCGCACATAGCTTTCCATTCAAAGACGTTTAACCATTGGACTATAGCAAATTCCATTTAAGGGAAACTCCTTCATGCGGAATGTCATTTCTCACTTTGTCTTTCCAGTGGAGGAAAGAAGATAGAACAAGGACGGAGCACAGAGAATATTAAACCCTTTGGTGAAGTAAAGGGTAAGGCATTTAGGCCTCTATGATGCATACTGGAAGTTCTACACCTGGGATGTTCCACAGCGTCTACCACCTCTCAAAACACTTCCAATATATGAGGGAACTGTGCTACAGTAAGTTCTCACGACAGGGATGCGTCTGTACTCAGTTGGAAACTCTAGGACGTGTCGGGTTAGCAATCATGAAGTCTCTCCTACAGGCCCCTTAGAGGGGATGCAAAGGAAAGTATCTGCTCAGCGAACCTACTTCAGTTGCATGCTCATTTTTAACAGCGTTTCTCCTTTGAGATATGGAGATAGAACAGGGACTGACTAGGGGCACATTAGGTACTGGGAGTAAAGGGCAGGCTATGGCGCTTAAGCCTACCAAACACATATTGGATGTTCACCACCAGTGGTGATCCGCACTTAGTTTCTGCGTCTAAAACGCTTCCAACACTGAGAGGGATGTGTGCTTTAGGAGGGATTCACTGCAGTGTTAGGTCTTTTAAAGAAGGAAGCTTTTGGGACTGACTCTGTGGTAACCGCATTAGGCGCACATAGCTTTCCATTCAAAGACGTTTAACCATTGGACTATAGCAAATTCCGTTTAAGGGAAACTCCTTCATGCGGAATGTCATTTCTCACTTTGTCTTTCCAGTGGAGGAAAGAAGATAGAACAAGGACGGAGCACAGAGAATATTAAACCCTTTGGTGAAGTAAAGGGTAAGGCATTTAGGCCTCTATGATGCATACTGGAAGTTCTACACCTGGGATGTTCCACAGCGTCTACCACCTCTCAAAACACTTCCAATATATGAGGGAACTGTGCTACAGTAAGTTCTCACGACAGGGATGCGTCTGTACTCAGTTGGAAACTCTAGGACGTGTCGGGTTAGCAATCATGAAGTCTCTCCTACAGGCCCCTTAGAGGGGATGCAAAGGAAAGTATCTGCTCAGCGAACCTACTTCAGTTGCATGCTCATTTTTAACAGCGTTTCTCCTTTGAGATATGGAGATAGAACAGGGACTGACTAGGGGCACATTAGGTACTGTGAGTAAAGGGCAGGCTATGGCGCTTAAGCCTACCAAACACATATTGGATGTTCACCACCAGTGGTGATCCGCACTTGGTTTCTGCGTCTAAAACGCTTCCTACACTGAGAGGGAAGTGTGCTTTAGGAGGGATTCACTGCAGTGTTACGTCTGTTAAAGAAGGAAGCTTTGGGGACTGACTCTGTGGTAACCGCAATAGGCGCACATAGCTTTCCATTCACAGACGTCTAACCGTTAGACTATAGCATGTTCTGTTTAAGGGAAACTCCTTCAGGCGGAATGTCACTTCTCACAGTGTCTTTCCAGTGGAGGAAAGATGATAGAACAAGGACGGACAGAGAGAACGTTGCAAACCGTGAGTGAAGTAGAGGGTAAGGCACTTAGGCCTCTAGGATGCATACTGGAATTACAACACCGGTGATGTTCCACAGTGTCTACCTCTTCTCTTAAACACTTCCAATATATAAGGGAACTGTGCTACAGTAATTTTTCACGAAGGGGATGCATCTGTGCTCAGTTGAAAACTCTACAATGTGTCTGGGTAGCAATCATGAAGTGTCTCATACAGGCCCCTTGGAGGGGAGGCGTAGGAAGGTATCTGCTCAGGGAACCTACTTTAGGTGCGTACTCATTCATAACAGTGTTTCTCCTTTTGGAATGAAGATAGAACAGGGACGAACTAGGGGCACATTAGGTCCTTTGAGTAAAGGGCAAGCTATGGCGCTTAAGCCTGCCAAACACATATTGGAGGTTCACCACCAGTGGTGTTCCGCACTTAGTTTCTGCGTCTATAACGCTTCCAACACTGAGAGGGAAGTGTGCTTTAGGAGGGATTCACTGCAGTGTTACGTCTGTTAAAGAAGAAAGCTTTGGGGACTGACTCTTTGGTAACCACAATAGGCGCACATAGCTTTCCAGTCTCTGACGTCTATCCGTTGGACTATAGCAAGTTCTGTGTAAGGGAAACATCTTCATGAGGAATGTCCCTTCTAACAGTGTCTTTCCAGTGGAGGAAAGAAGCTAGAACAAGCACGGAGCAGAGAGAATGTTACAACCCGTTGGTGAAGGAAAGGGTCAGGCATTTAGGCCTCTATGATGCATACTGGAAGTTCAACACTTGGGATGTTCCACAGTGTCTACCACTTCTCAAAACACTTCCAATATTTGAGGGAACTGTTCTACAGCAAGTTCTCACAACAGGGAAGCGTCTGTGCTCAGTTGGAAAGTGTAGGCCGTGTCTGGGTAGCAGTCATGAAGTGTCTCATACAGACCCCTTAGAGGGGATGCGGAGGAAGGTATCTGCTCTGGGAACGTACTTCACGTGCTTACTCATTCGTAACAGTGTTTCTCCTTTGAAGATGAAGATAGAAAAGGGAAAGACTACGGGCACAGTAGGTACTGTGAGTAAAGGGCAGGCTATGGCGCTTAGCCTGACAAACACATATTGGATGTTCACCACCAGTGGTGATCCGCACTTAGTTTCTGCGTCTAAAACGCTTCCAACACTGAGAGGGAAGTGTGCTTCAGGAGGGATTCACTGCAGTGTTAGGTCTTTTAAAGAAGGAAGCTTTTGGGACTGACTCTGTGGTAACCGCATTAGGCGCACATAGCTTTCCATTCAAAGACGTTTAACCATTGGACTATAGCAACACATATTGGATGTTCACCACCAGTGGTGATCCGCACTTGGTTTCTGCGTCTAAAACGCTTCCTACACTGAGAGGGAAGTGTGCTTTAGGAGGGATTCACTGCAGTGTTACGTCTGTTAAAGAAGGTTGCTTTTGGGACTGACTCTGTGGTAACCGCAATAGGCGCACATAGCTTTCCATTCACAGACGTCTAACCGTTAGACTATAGCATGTTCTGTTTAAGGGAAACTCCTTCAGGCGGAATGTCACTTCTCACAGTGTCTTTCCAGTGGTGAAAAGATGATAGAACAAGGACGGACAGAGAGAACGTTGCAAACCGTGAGTGAAGTAGAGGGTAAGGCACTTAGGCCTCTAGGATGCATACTGGAATTACAACACCGGTGATGTTCCACAGTGTCTACCTCTTCTCTTAAACACTTCCAATATATAAGGGAACTGTGCTACAGTAATTTTTCAAGAAGGGGATGCATTTGTGCTCAGTTGAAAACTCTACAATGTGTCTGGGTAGCAATCATGAAGTGTCTCATACAGGCCCCTTGGAGGGGAGGCGTAGGAAGGTATCTGCTCAGGGAACCTACTTTAGGTGCGTACTCATTCATAACAGTGTTTCTCCTTTTGGAATGAAGATAGAACAGGGACGAACTAGGGGCACATTAGGTCCTTTGAGTAAAGGGCAAGCTATGGCGCTTAAGCCTGCCAAACACATATTGGAGGTTCACCACCAGTGGTGTTCCGCACTTAGTTTCTGCGTCTATAACGCTTCCAACACTGAGAGGGAAGTGTGCTTTAGGAGGGATTCACTGCAGTGTTACGTCTGTTAAAGAAGAAAGCTTTGGGGACTGACTCTTTGGTAACCACAATAGGCGCACATAGCTTTCCAGTCTCTGACGCCTATCCGTTGGACTATAGCAAGTTCTGTGTAAGGGAAACATCTTCACGAGGAATGTCCCTTCTAACAGTGTCTTTCCAGTGGAGGAAAGAAGCTAGAACAAGGACGGAGCAGAGAGAATGTTACAACCCGTTGGTGAAGGAAAGGGTCAGGCATTTAGGCCTCTATGATGCATACTGGAAGTTCAACACTTGGGATGTTCCACAGTGTCTACCACTTCTCAAAACACTTCCAATATTTGAGGGAACTGTTCTACAGCAAGTTCTCACAACAGGGAAGCGTCTGTGCTCAGTTGGAAAGTGTAGGCCGTGTCTGGGTAGCAGTCATGAAGTGTCTCATACAGACCCCTTAGAGGGGATGCGGAGGAAGGTATCTGCTCTGGGAACGTACTTCACGTGCTTACTCATTCGTAACAGTGTTTCTCCTTTGAAGATGAAGATAGAAAAAGGAAAGACTACGGGCACAGTAGGTACTGTGAGTAAAGGGCAGGCTATGGCGCTTAGCCTGACAAACACATATTGGATGTTCACCACCAGTGGTGATCCGCACTTAGTTTCTGCGTCTAAAACGCTTCCAACACTGAGAGGGATGTGTGCTTTAGGAGGGATTCACTGCAGTGTTAGGTCTTTTAAAGAAGGAAGCTTTTGGGACTGACTCTGTGGTAACCGCATTAGGCGCACATAGCTTTCCATTCAAAGACGTTTAACCATTGGACTATAGCAAATTCCGTTTAAGGGAAACTCCTTCATGCGGAATGTCATTTCTCACTTTGTCTTTCCAGTGGAGGAAAGAAGATAGAACAAGGACGGAGCACAGAGAATATTAAACCCTTTGGTGAAGTAAAGGGTAAGGCATTTAGGCCTCTATGATGCATACTGGAAGTTCTACACCTGGGATGTTCCACAGCGTCTACCACCTCTCAAAACACTTCCAATATATGAGGGAACTGTGCTACAGTAAGTTCTCACGACAGGGATGCGTCTGTACTCAGTTGGAAACTCTAGGACGTGTCGGGTTAGCAATCATGAAGTCTCTCCTACAGGCCCCTTAGAGGGGATGCAAAGGAAAGTATCTGCTCAGCGAACCTACTTCAGTTGCATGCTCATTTTTAACAGCGTTTCTCCTTTGAGATATGGAGATAGAACAGGGACTGACTAGGGGCACATTAGGTACTGGGAGTAAAGGGCAGGCTATGGCGCTTAAGCCTACCAAACACATATTGGATGTTCACCACCAGTGGTGATCCGCACTTGGTTTCTGCGTCTAAAACGCTTCCTACACTGAGAGGGAAGTGTGCTTTAGGAGGGATTCACTGCAGTGTTACGTCTGTTAAAGAAGGAAGCTTTTGGGACTGACTCTGTGGTAACCGCAATAGGCGCACATAGCTTTCCATTCACAGACGTCTAACCGTTAGACTATAGCATGTTCTGTTTAAGGGAAACTCCTTCAGGCGGAATGTCACTTCTCACAGTGTCTTTCCAGTGGTGAAAAGATGATAGAACAAGGACGGACAGAGAGAACGTTGCAAACCGTGAGTGAAGTAGAGGGTAAGGCACTTAGGCCTCTAGGATGCATACTGGAATTACAACACCGGTGATGTTCCACAGTGTCTACCTCTTCTCTTAAACACTTCCAATATATAAGGGAACTGTGCTACAGTAATTTTTCAAGAAGGGGATGCATTTGTGCTCAGTTGAAAACTCTACAATGTGTCTGGGTAGCAATCATGAAGTGTCTCATACAGGCCCCTTGGAGGGGAGGCGTAGGAAGGTATCTGCTCAGGGAACCTACTTTAGGTGCGTACTCATTCATAACAGTGTTTCTCCTTTTGGAATGAAGATAGAACAGGGACGAACTAGGGGCACATTAGGTCCTTTGAGTAAAGGGCAAGCTATGGCGCTTAAGCCTGCCAAACACATATTGGAGGTTCACCACCAGTGGTGTTCCGCACTTAGTTTCTGCGTCTATAACGCTTCCAACACTGAGAGGGAAGTGTGCTTTAGGAGGGATTCACTGCAGTGTTACGTCTGTTAAAGAAGAAAGCTTTGGGGACTGACTCTTTGGTAACCACAATAGGCGCACATAGCTTTCCAGTCTCTGACGCCTATCCGTTGGACTATAGCAAGTTCTGTGTAAGGGAAACATCTTCACGAGGAATGTCCCTTCTAACAGTGTCTTTCCAGTGGAGGAAAGAAGCTAGAACAAGGACGGAGCAGAGAGAATGTTACAACCCGTTGGTGAAGGAAAGGGTCAGGCATTTAGGCCTCTATGATGCATACTGGAAGTTCAACACTTGGGATGTTCCACAGTGTCTACCACTTCTCAAAACACTTCCAATATTTGAGGGAACTGTTCTACAGCAAGTTCTCACAACAGGGAAGCGTCTGTGCTCAGTTGGAAAGTGTAGGCCGTGTCTGGGTAGCAGTCATGAAGTGTCTCATACAGACCCCTTAGAGGGGATGCGGAGGAAGGTATCTGCTCTGGGAACGTACTTCACGTGCTTACTCATTCGTAACAGTGTTTCTCCTTTGAAGATGAAGATAGAAAAAGGAAAGACTACGGGCAGAGTAGGTACTGTGAGTAAAGGGCAGGCTATGGCGCTTAGCCTGACAAACACATATTGGATGTTCACCACCAGTGGTGATCCGCACTTAGTTTCTGCGTCTAAAACGCTTCCAACACTGAGAGGGATGTGTGCTTTAGGAGGGATTCACTGCAGTGTTAGGTCTTTTAAAGAAGGAAGCTTTTGGGACTGACTCTGTGGTAACCGCATTAGGCGCACATAGCTTTCCTTTCAAAGACGTTTAACCATTGGACTATAGCAAATTCCGTTTAAGGGAAACTCCTTCATGCGGAATGTCATTTCTCACTTTGTCTTTCCAGTGGAGGAAAGAAGATAGAACAAGGACGGAGCACAGAGAATATTAAACCCTTTGGTGAAGTAAAGGGTAAGGCATTTAGGCCTCTATGATGCATACTGGAAGTTCTACACCTGGGATGTTCCACAGCGTCTACCACCTCTCAAAACACTTCCAATATATGAGGGAACTGTGCTACAGTAAGTTCTCACGACAGGGATGCGTCTGTACTCAGTTGGAAACTCTAGGACGTGTCGGGTTAGCAATCATGAAGTCTCTCCTACAGGCCCCTTAGAGGGGATGCAAAGGAAAGTATCTGCTCAGCGAACCTACTTCAGTTGCATGCTCATTTTTAACAGCGTTTCTCCTTTGAGATATGGAGATAGAACAGGGACTGACTAGGGGCACATTAGGTACTGGGAGTAAAGGGCAGGCTATGGCGCTTAAGCCTACCAAACACATATTGGATGTTCACCACCAGTGGTGATCCGCACTTGGTTTCTGCGTCTAAAACGCTTCCTACACTGAGAGGGAAGTGTTCTTTAGGAGGGATTCACTGCAGTGTTACGTCTGTTAAAGAAGGAAGCTTTTGGGACTGACTCTGTGTAACCGCAATAGGCGCACATAGCTTTCCATTCACAGACGTCTAACCGTTAGACTATAGCATGTTCTGTTTAAGGGAAACTCCTTCAGGCGGAATGTCACTTCTCACAGTGTCTTTCCAGTGGTGAAAAGATGATAGAACAAGGACGGACAGAGAGAACGTTGCAAACCGTGAGTGAAGTAGAGGGTAAGGCACTTAGGCCTCTAGGATGCATACTGGAATTACAACACCGGTGATGTTCCACAGTGTCTACCTCTTCTCTTAAACACTTCCAATATATAAGGGAACTGTGCTACAGTAATTTTTCAAGAAGGGGATGCATTTGTGCTCAGTTGAAAACTCTACAATGTGTCTGGGTAGCAATCATGAAGTGTCTCATACAGGCCCCTTGGAGGGGAGGCGTAGGAAGGTATCTGCTCAGGGAACCTACTTTAGGTGCGTACTCATTCATAACAGTGTTTCTCCTTTTGGAATGAAGATAGAACAGGGACGAACTAGGGGCACATTAGGTCCTTTGAGTAAAGAGCAAGCTATGGCGCTTAAGCCTGCCAAACACATATTGGAGGTTCACCACCAGTGGTGTTCCGCACTTAGTTTCTGCGTCTATAACGCTTCCAACACTGAGAGGGAAGTGTGCTTTAGGAGGGATTCACTGCAGTGTTACGTCTGTTAAAGAAGAAAGCTTTGGGGACTGACTCTTTGGTAACCACAATAGGCGCACATAGCTTTCCAGTCTCTGACGCCTATCCGTTGGACTATAGCAAGTTCTGTGTAAGGGAAACATCTTCACGAGGAATGTCCCTTCTAACAGTGTCTTTCCAGTGGAGGAAAGAAGCTAGAACAAGGACGGAGCAGAGAGAATGTTACAACCCGTTGGTGAAGGAAAGGGTCAGGCATTTAGGCCTCTATGATGCATACTGGAAGTTCAACACT
This sequence comes from Neogale vison, assembly GCF_020171115.1. Classification (NCBI taxonomy): domain Eukaryota; kingdom Metazoa; phylum Chordata; class Mammalia; order Carnivora; family Mustelidae; genus Neogale; species Neogale vison. The sequence goes on from NC_058104.1 coordinate 46,555,940, forward strand.
TGGGATGTTCCACAGTGTCTACCACTTCTCAAAACACTTCCAATATTTGAGGGAACTGTTCTACAGCAAGTTCTCACAACAGGGAAGCGTCTGTGCTCAGTTGGAAAGTGTAGGCCGTGTCTGGGTAGCAGTCATGAAGTGTCTCATACAGACCCCTTAGAGGGGATGCGGAGGAAGGTATCTGCTCTGGGAACGTACTTCACGTGCTTACTCATTCGTAACAGTGTTTCTCCTTTGAAGATGAAGATAGAAAAAGGAAAGACTACGGGCACAGTAGGTACTGTGAGTAAAGGGCAGGCTATGGCGCTTAGGCTGACAAACACATATTGGATGTTCACCACCAGTGGTGATCCGCACTTAGTTTCTGCGTCTAAAACGCTTCCAACACTGAGAGGGATGTGTGCTTTAGGAGGGATTCACTGCAGTGTTAGGTCTTTTAAAGAAGGAAGCTTTTGGGACTGACTCTGTGGTAACCGCATTAGGCGCACATAGCTTTCCATTCAAAGACGTTTAACCATTGGACTATAGCAAATTCCGTTTAAGGGAAACTCCTTCATGCGGAATGTCATTTCTCACTTTGTCTTTCCAGTGGAGGAAAGAAGATAGAACAAGGACGGAGCACAGAGAATATTAAACCCTTTGGTGAAGTAAAGGGTAAGGCATTTAGGCCTCTATGATGCATACTGGAAGTTCTACACCTGGGATGTTCCACAGCGTCTACCACCTCTCAAAACACTTCCAATATATGAGGGAACTGTGCTACAGTAAGTTCTCACGACAGGGATGCGTCTGTACTCAGTTGGAAACTCTAGGACGTGTCGGGTTAGCAATCATGAAGTCTCTCCTACAGGCCCCTTAGAGGGGATGCAAAGGAAAGTATCTGCTCAGCGAACCTACTTCAGTTGCATGCTCATTTTTAACAGCGTTTCTCCTTTGAGATATGGAGATAGAACAGGGACTGACTAGGGGCACATTAGGTACTGTGAGTAAAGGGCAGGCTATGGCGCTTAAGCCTACCAATCACATATTGGATGTTCACCACCAGTGGTGATCCGCACTTGGTTTCTGCGTCTAAAACGCTTCCTACACTGAGAGGGAAGTGTGCTTTAGGAGGGATTCACTGCAGTGTTACGTCTGTTAAAGAAGGAAGCTTTGGGGACTGACTCTGTGGTAACCGCAATAGGCGCACATAGCTTTCCATTCACAGACGTCTAACCGTTAGACTATAGCATGTTCTGTTTAAGGGAAACTCCTTCAGGCGGAATGTCACTTCTCACAGTGTCTTTCCAGTGGAGGAAAGATGATAGAACAAGGACGGACAGAGAGAACGTTGCAAACCGTGAGTGAAGTAGAGGGTAAGGCACTTAGGCCTCTAGGATGCATACTGGAATTACAACACCGGTGATGTTCCACAGTGTCTACCTCTTCTCTTAAACACTTCCAATATATAAGGGAACTGTGCTACAGTAATTTTTCACGAAGGGGATGCATCTGTGCTCAGTTGAAAACTCTACAATGTGTCTGGGTAGCAATCATGAAGTGTCTCATACAGGCCCCTTGGAGGGGAGGCGTAGGAAGGTATCTGCTCAGGGAACCTACTTCAGGTGCGTACTCATTCATAACAGTGTTTCTCCTTTTGGAATGAAGATAGAACAGGGACGAACTAGGGGCACATTAGGTCCTTTGAGTAAAGGGCAAGCTATGGCGCTTAAGCCTGCCAAACACATATTGGAGGTTCACCACCAGTGGTGTTCCGCACTTAGTTTCTGCGTCTATAACGCTTCCAACACTGAGAGGGAAGTGTGCTTTAGGAGGGATTCACTGCAGTGTTACGTCTGTTAAAGAAGAAAGCTTTGGGGACTGACTCTTTGGTAACCACAATAGGCGCACATAGCTTTCCAGTCTCTGACGTCTATCCGTTGGACTATAGCAAGTTCTGTGTAAGGGAAACATCTTCATGAGGAATGTCCCTTCTAACAGTGTCTTTCCAGTGGAGGAAAGAAGCTAGAACAAGGACGGAGCAGAGAGAATGTTACAACCCGTTGGTGAAGGAAAGGGTCAGGCATTTAGGCCTCTATGATGCATACTGGAAGTTCAACACTTGGGATGTTCCACAGTGTCTACCACTTCTCAAAACACTTCCAATATTTGAGGGAACTGTTCTACAGCAAGTTCTCACAACAGGGAAGCGTCTGTGCTCAGTTGGAAAGTGTAGGCCGTGTCTGGGTAGCAGTCATGAAGTGTCTCATACAGACCCCTTAGAGGGGATGCGGAGGAAGGTATCTGCTCTGGGAACGTACTTCACGTGCTTACTCATTCGTAACAGTGTTTCTCCTTTGAAGATGAAGATAGAAAAGGGAAAGACTACGGGCACAGTAGGTACTGTGAGTAAAGGGCAGGCTATGGCGCTTAGCCTGACAAACACATATTGGATGTTCACCACCAGTGGTGATCCGCACTTAGTTTCTGCGTCTAAAACGCTTCCAACAATGAGAGGGAAGTGTGCTTTAGGAGGGATTCACTGCAGTGTTAGGTCTTTTAAAGAAGGAAGCTTTTGGGACTGACTCTGTGGTAACCGCATTAGGCGCACATAGCTTTCCATTCAAAGACGTTTAACCATTGGACTATAGCAACACATATTGGATGTTCACCACCAGTGGTGATCCGCACTTGGTTTCTGCGTCTAAAACGCTTCCTACACTGAGAGGGAAGTGTGCTTTAGGAGGGATTCACTGCAGTGTTACGTCTGTTAAAGAAGGAAGCTTTTGGTACTGACTCTGTGGTAACCGCAATAGGCGCACATAGCTTTCCATTCACAGACGTCTAACCGTTAGACTATAGCATGTTCTGTTTAAGGGAAACTCCTTCAGGCGGAATGTCACTTCTCACAGTGTCTTTCCAGTGGAGAAAAGATGATAGAACAAGGACGGACAGAGAGCACGTTGCAAACCGTGAGTGAAGTACAGGGTAAGGCACTTAGGCCTCTATGATGCATACTGGAATTACAACACCGGTGATGTTCCACAGTGTCTACCTCTTCTCTTAAACACTTCCAATATATAAGGGAACTGTGCTACAGTAATTTTTCAAGAAGGGGATGCATCTGTGCTCAGTTGAAAACTCTATAATGTGTCTGGGTAGCAATCATGAAGTGTCTCATACAGGCCCCTTGGAGGGGAGGCGTAGGAAGGTATCTGCTCAGGGAACCTACTTTAGGTGCGTACTCATTCATAACAGTGTTTCTCCTTTTGGAATGAAGATAGAACAGGGACGAACTAGGGGCACATTAGGTCCTTTGAGTAAAGGGCAAGCTATGGCGCTAAAGCCTGCCAAACACATATTGGAGGTTCACCACCAGTGGTGTTCCGCACTTAGTTTCTGCGTCTATAACGCTTCCAACACTGAGAGGGAAGTGTGCTTTAGGAGGGATTCACTGCAGTGTTACGTCTGTTAAAGAAGAAAGCTTTGGGGACTGACTCTTTGGTAACCACAATAGGCGCACATAGCTTTCCAGTCTCTGACGTCTATCCGTTGGACTATAGCAAGTTCTGTGTAAGGGAAACATCTTCACGAGGAATGTCCCTTCTAACAGTGTCTTTCCAGTGGAGGAAAGAAGCTAGAACAAGGACGGAGCAGAGAGAATGTTACAACCCGTTGGTGAAGGAAAGGGTCAGGCATTTAGGCCTCTATGATGCATACTGGAAGTTCAACACTTGGGATGTTCCACAGTGTCTACCACTTCTCAAAACACTTCCAATATTTGAGGGAACTGTTCTACAGCAAGTTCTCACAACAGGGAAGCGTCTGTGCTCAGTTGGAAAGTGTAGGCCGTGTCTGGGTAGCAGTCATGAAGTGTCTCATACAGACCCCTTAGAGGGGATGCGGAGGAAGGTATCTGCTCTGGGAACGTACTTCACGTGCTTACTCATTCGTAACAGTGTTTCTCCTTTGAAGATGAAGATAGAAAAAGGAAAGACTACGGGCACAGTAGGTACTGTGAGTAAAGGGCAGGCTATGGCGCTTAGGCTGACAAACACATATTGGATGTTCACCACCAGTGGTGATCCGCACTTAGTTTCTGCGTCTAAAACGCTTCCAACACTGAGAGGGATGTGTGCTTTAGGAGGGATTCACTGCAGTGTTAGGTCTTTTAAAGAAGGAAGCTTTTGGGACTGACTCTGTGGTAACCGCATTAGGCGCACATAGCTTTCCATTCAAAGACGTTTAACCATTGGACTATAGCAAATTCCGTTTAAGGGAAACTCCTTCATGCGGAATGTCATTTCTCACTTTGTCTTTCCAGTGGAGGAAAGAAGATAGAACAAGGACGGAGCACAGAGAATATTAAACCCTTTGGTGAAGTAAAGGGTAAGGCATTTAGGCCTCTATGATGCATACTGGAAGTTCTACACCTGGGATGTTCCACAGCGTCTACCACCTCTCAAAACACTTCCAATATATGAGGGAACTGTGCTACAGTAAGTTCTCACGACAGGGATGCGTCTGTACTCAGTTGGAAACTCTAGGACGTGTCGGGTTAGCAATCATGAAGTCTCTCCTACAGGCCCCTTAGAGGGGATGCAAAGGAAAGTATCTGCTCAGCGAACCTACTTCAGTTGCATGCTCATTTTTAACAGCGTTTCTCCTTTGAGATATGGAGATAGAACAGGGACTGACTAGGGGCACATTAGGTACTGTGAGTAAAGGGCAGGCTATGGCGCTTAAGCCTACCAATCACATATTGGATGTTCACCACCAGTGGTGATCCGCACTTGGTTTCTGCGTCTAAAACGCTTCCTACACTGAGAGGGAAGTGTGCTTTAGGAGGGATTCACTGCAGTGTTACGTCTGTTAAAGAAGGAAGCTTTGGGGACTGACTCTGTGGTAACCGCAATAGGCGCACATAGCTTTCCATTCACAGACGTCTAACCGTTAGACTATAGCATGTTCTGTTTAAGGGAAACTCCTTCAGGCGGAATGTCACTTCTCACAGTGTCTTTCCAGTGGAGGAAAGATGATAGAACAAGGACGGACAGAGAGAACGTTGCAAACCGTGAGTGAAGTAGAGGGTAAGGCACTTAGGCCTCTAGGATGCATACTGGAATTACAACACCGGTGATGTTCCACAGTGTCTACCTCTTCTCTTAAACACTTCCAATATATAAGGGAACTGTGCTACAGTAATTTTTCACGAAGGGGATGCATCTGTGCTCAGTTGAAAACTCTACAATGTGTCTGGGTAGCAATCATGAAGTGTCTCATACAGGCCCCTTGGAGGGGAGGCGTAGGAAGGTATCTGCTCAGGGAACCTACTTCAGGTGCGTACTCATTCATAACAGTGTTTCTCCTTTTGGAATGAAGATAGAACAGGGACGAACTAGGGGCACATTAGGTCCTTTGAGTAAAGGGCAAGCTATGGCGCTTAAGCCTGCCAAACACATATTGGAGGTTCACCACCAGTGGTGTTCCGCACTTAGTTTCTGCGTCTATAACGCTTCCAACACTGAGAGGGAAGTGTGCTTTAGGAGGGATTCACTGCAGTGTTACGTCTGTTAAAGAAGAAAGCTTTGGGGACTGACTCTTTGGTAACCACAATAGGCGCACATAGCTTTCCAGTCTCTGACGTCTATCCGTTGGACTATAGCAAGTTCTGTGTAAGGGAAACATCTTCATGAGGAATGTCCCTTCTAACAGTGTCTTTCCAGTGGAGGAAAGAAGCTAGAACAAGCACGGAGCAGAGAGAATGTTACAACCCGTTGGTGAAGGAAAGGGTCAGGCATTTAGGCCTCTATGATGCATACTGGAAGTTCAACACTTGGGATGTTCCACAGTGTCTACCACTTCTCAAAACACTTCCAATATTTGAGGGAACTGTTCTACAGCAAGTTCTCACAACAGGGAAGCGTCTGTGCTCAGTTGGAAAGTGTAGGACGTGTCTGGGTAGCAGTCATGAAGTGTCTCATACAGACCCCTTAGAGGGGATGCGGAGGAAGGTATCTGCTCTGGGAACGTACTTCACGTGCTTACTGATTCGTAACAGTGTTTCTCCTTTGAAGATGAAGATAGAAAAGGGAAAGACTACGGGCACAGTAGGTACTGTGAGTAAAGGGCAGGCTATGGCGCTTAGCCTGACAAACACATATTGGATGTTCACCACCAGTGGTGATCCGCACTTAGTTTCTGCGTCTAAAACGCTTCCAACACTGAGAGGGAAGTGTGCTTTAGGAGGGATTCACTGCAGTGTTAGGTCTTTTAAAGAAGGAAGCTTTTGGGACTGACTCTGTGGTAACCGCATTAGGCGCACATAGCTTTCCATTCAAAGACGTCTAAACATTGGACTATAGCAACACATATTGGATGTTCACCACCAGTGGTGATCCGCACTTGGTTTCTGCGTCTAAAACGCTTCCTACACTGAGAGGGAAGTGTGCTTTAGGAGGGATTCACTGCAGTGTTACGTCTGTTAAAGAAGGTTGCTTTTGGGACTGACTCTGTGGTAACCGCAATAGGCGCACATAGCTTTCCATTCACAGACGTCTAACCGTTAGACTATAGCATGTTCTGTTTAAGGGAAACTCCTTCAGGCGGAATGTCACTTCTCACAGTGTCTTTCCAGTGGAGAAAAGATGATAGAACAAGGACGGACAGAGAGAACGTTGCAAACCGTGAGTGAAGTAGAGGGTAAGGCACTTAGGCCTCTATGATGCATACTGGAATTACAACACCGGTGATGTTCCACAGTGTCTACCTCTTCTCTTAAACACTTCCAATATATAAGGGAACTGTGCTACAGTAATTTTTCACGAAGGGGATGCATCTGTGCTCAGTTGAAAACTCTACAATGTGTCTGGGTAGCAATCATGAAGTGTCTCATACAGGCCCCTTGGAGGGGAGGCGTAGGAAGGTATCTGCTCAGGGAACCTACTTTAGGTGCGTACTCATTCATAACAGTGTTTCTCCTTTTGGAATGAAGATAGAACAGGGACGAACTAGGGGCACATTAGGTCCTTTGTGTAAAGGGCAATCTATGGCGCTAAAGCATGCCAAATACATATTGGAGGTTCACCACCAGTGGTGTTCCGCACTTAGTTTCTGCGTCTATAACGCTTCCAACACTGAGAGGGAAGTGTGCTTTAGGAGGGATTCACTGCAGTGTTACGTCTGTTAAAGAAGAAAGCTTTGGGGACTGACTCTTTGGTAACCACAATAGGCGCACATAGCTTTCCAGTCTCTGACGTCTATCCGTTGGACTATAGCAAGTTCTGTGTAAGGGAAACATCTTCACGAGGAATGTCCCTTCTAACAGTGTCTTTCCAGTGGAGGAAAGAAGCTAGAACAAGGACGGAGCAGAGAGAATGTTACAACCCGTTGGTGAAGGAAAGGGTCAGGCATTTAGGCCTCTATGATGCATACTGGAAGTTCAACACTTGGGATGTTCCACAGTGTCTACCACTTCTCAAAACACTTCCAATATTTGAGGGAACTGTTCTACAGCAAGTTCTCACAACAGGGAAGCGTCTGTGCTCAGTTGGAAAGTGTAGTCCGTGTCTGGGTAGCAGTCATGAAGTGTCTCATACAGACCCCTTAGAGGGGATGCGGAGGAAGGTATCTGCTCTGGGAACGTACTTCACGTGCTTACTCATTCGTAACAGTGTTTCTCCTTTGAAGATGAAGATAGAAAAGGGAAAGACTACGGGCACAGTAGGTACTGTGAGTAAAGGGCAGGCTATGGCGCTTAGCCTGACAAACACATATTGGATGTTCACCACCAGTGGTGATCCGCACTTAGTTTCTGCGTCTAAAACGCTTCCAACACTGAGAGGGAAGTGTGCTTTAGGAGGGATTCACTGCAGTGTTAGGTCTTTTAAAGAAGGAAGCTTTTGGAACTGACTCTGTGGTAACCGCATTAGGCGCACATAGCTTTCCATTCAAAGACGTCTAAACATTGGACTATAGCAACACATATTGGATGTTCACCACCAGTGGTGATCCGCACTTGGTTTCTGCGTCTAAAACGCTTCCTACACTGAGAGGGAAGTGTGCTTTAGGAGGGATTCACTGCAGTGTTACGTCTGTTAAAGAAGGTTGCTTTTGGGACTGACTCTGTGGTAACCGCAATAGGCGCACATAGCTTTCCATTCACAGACGTCTAACCGTTAGACTATAGCATGTTCTGTTTAAGGGAAACTCCTTCAGGCGGAATGTCACTTCTCACAGTGTCTTTCCAGTGGTGAAAAGATGATAGAACAAGGACGGACAGAGAGAACGTTGCAAACCGTGAGTGAAGTAGAGGGTAAGGCACTTAGGCCTCTAGGATGCATACTGGAATTACAACACCGGTGATGTTCCACAGTGTCTACCTCTTCTCTTAAACACTTCCAATATATAAGGGAACTGTGCTACAGTAATTTTTCAAGAAGGAGATGCATTTGTGCTCAGTTGAAAACTCTACAATGTGTCTGGGTAGCAATCATGAAGTGTCTCATACAGGCCCCTTGGAGGGGAGGCGTAGGAAGGTATCTGCTCAGGGAACCTACTTTAGGTGCGTACTCATTCATAACAGTGTTTCTCCTTTTGGAATGAAGATAGAACAGGGACGAACTAGGGGCACATTAGGTCCTTTGAGTAAAGGGCAAGCTATGGCGCTTAAGCCTGCCAAACACATATTGGAGGTTCACCACCAGTGGTGTTCCGCACTTAGTTTCTGCGTCTATAATGCTTCCAACACTGAGAGGGAAGTGTGCTTTAGGAGGGATTCACTGCAGTGTTACGTCTGTTAAAGAAGAAAGCTTTGGGGACTGACTCTTTGGTAACCACAATAGGCGCACATAGCTTTCCAGTCTCTGACGCCTATCCGTTGGACTATAGCAAGTTCTGTGTAAGGGAAACATCTTCACGAGGAATGTCCCTTCTAACAGTGTCTTTCCAGTGGAGGAAAGAAGCTAGAACAAGGACGGAGCAGAGAGAATGTTACAACCCGTTGGTGAAGGAAAGGGTCAGGCATTTAGGCCTCTATGATGCATACTGGAAGTTCAACACTTGGGATGTTCCACAGTGTCTACCACTTCTCAAAACACTTCCAATATTTGAGGGAACTGTTCTACAGCAAGTTCTCACAACAGGGAAGCGTCTGTGCTCAGTTGGAAAGTGTAGGCCGTGTCTGGGTAGCAGTCATGAAGTGTCTCATACAGACCCCTTAGAGGGGATGCGGAGGAAGGTATCTGCTCTGGGAACGTACTTCACGTGCTTACTCATTCGTAACAGTGTTTCTCCTTTGAAGATGAAGACAGAAAAGGGAAAGACTACGGGCACAGTAGGTACTGTGAGTAAAGGGCAGGCTATGGCGCTTAGCCTGACAAACACATATTGGATGTTCACCACCAGTGGTGATCCGCACTTAGTTTCTGCGTCTAAAACGCTTCCAACACTGAGAGGGATGTGTGCTTTAGGAGGGATTCACTGCAGTGTTAGGTCTTTTAAAGAAGGAAGCTTTTGGGACTGACTCTGTGGTAACCGCATTAGGCGCACATAGCTTTCCATTCAAAGACGTTTAACCATTGGACTATAGCAAATTCCGTTTAAGGGAAACTCCTTCATGAGGAATGTCATTTCTCACTTTGTCTTTCCAGTGGAGGAAAGAAGATAGAACAAGGACGGAGCACAGAGAATATTAAACCCTTTGGTGAAGTAAAGGGTAAGGCATTTAGGCCTCTATGATGCATACTGGAAGTTCTACACCTGGGATGTTCCACAGCGTCTACCACCTCTCAAAACACTTCCAATATATGAGGGAACTGTGCTACAGTAAGTTCTCACGACAGGGATGCGTCTGTACTCAGTTGGAAACTCTAGGACGTGTCGGGTTAGCAATCATGAAGTCTCTCCTACAGGCCCCTTAGAGGGGATGCAAAGGAAAGTATCTGCTCAGCGAACCTACTTCAGTTGCATGCTCATTTTTAACAGCGTTTCTCCTTTGAGATATGGAGATAGAACAGGGACTGACTAGGGGCACATTAGGTACTGTGAGTAAAGGGCAGGCTATGGCGCTTAAGCCTACCAAACACATATTGGATGTTCACCACCAGTGGTGATCCGCACTTGGTTTCTGCGTCTAAAACGCTTCCTACACTGAGAGGGAAGTGTGCTTTAGGAGGGATTCACTCCAGTGTTACGTCTGTTAAAGAAGGAAGCTTTGGGGACTGACTCTGTGGTAACCGCAATAGGCGCACATAGCTTTCCATTCACAGACGTCTAACCGTTAGACTATAGCATGTTCTGTTTAAGGGAAACTCCTTCAGGCGGAATGTCACTTCTCACAGTGTCTTTCCAGTGGAGGAAAGATGATAGAACAAGGACGGACAGAGAGAACGTTGCAAACCGTGAGTGAAGTAGAGGGTAAGGCACTTAGGCCTCTAGGATGCATACTAGAATTACAACACCGGTGATGTTCCACAGTGTCTACCTCTTCTCTTAAACACTTCCAGTATATAAGGGAACTGTGCTACAGTAATTTTTCACGAAGGGGATGCATCTGTGCTCAGTTGAAAACTCTACAATGTGTCTGGGTAGCAATCATGAAGTGTCTCATACAGGCCCCTTGGAGGGGAGGCGTAGGAAGGTATCCACTCAGGGAACCTACTTTAGGTGCGTACTCATTCATAACAGTGTTTCTCCTTTTGGAATGAAGATAGAACAGGGACGAACTAGGGGCACATTAGGTCCTTTGAGTAAAGGGCAAGCTATGGCGCTTAAGCCTGCCAAACACATATTGGAGGTTCACCACCAGTGGTGTTCCGCACTTAGTTTCTGCGTCTATAACGCTTCCAACACTGAGAGGGAAGTGTGCTTTAGGAGGGATTCACTGCAGTGTTACGTCTGTTAAAGAAGAAAGCTTTGGGGACTGACTCTTTGGTAACCACAATAGGCGCACATAGCTTTCCAGTCTCTGACGTCTATCCGTTGGACTATAGCAAGTTCTGTGTAAGGGAAACATCTTCATGAGGAATGTCCCTTCTAACAGTGTCTTTCCAGTGGAGGAAAGAAGATAGAACAAGGACGGAGCAGAGAGAATGTTACAGCCCGTTGGTGAAGGAAAGGGTCATGCATTTAGGCCTCTATGATGCATACTGGAAGTTCAACACTTGGGATGTTCCACAGTGTCTACCACTTCTCAAAACACTTCCAATATAGGAGGGAACTGTTCTACAGCAAGTTCTCACAACAGGGAAGCGTCTGTGCTCAGTTGGAAAGTGTAGGACGTGTCTGGGTAGCAGTCATGAAGTGTCTCATACAGACCCCTTAGAGGGGATGCGGAGGAAGGTATCTGCGCTGGGAACGTACTTCACGTGCTTACTGATTCGTAACAGTGTTTCTCCTTTGAAGATGAAGATAGAAAAGGGAAAGACTACGGGCACAGTAGGTACTGTGAGTAAAGGGCAGGCTATGGCGCTTAGCCTGACAAACACATATTGGATATTCACCACCAGTGGTGATCCGCACTTAATTTCTGCGTCTAAAACGCTTCCCACACTGAGAGGGATGTGTGCTTTAGGAGGGATTCACTGCAGTGTTAGGTCTTTTAAAGAAGGAAGCTTTTGGGACTGACTCTATGGTAACCGCATTAGGCGCACATAGCTTTCCATTCAAAGACGTTTAACCATTGGACTCTAGCAAATTCAGTTTAAGGGAAACTCCTTCATGCGGCATGTCATTTCTCACTTTGTCTTTCCAGTGGAGGAAAGAAGATAGAACAAGGACGGAGCACAGAGAATGTTAAACCCTTTGGTGAAGTACAGGGTAAGGCATTTAGGCCTCTATGATGCATACTGGAAGTTCTACACCTGGGATGTTCCACAGCGTCTACCACCTCTCAAAACACTTCCAATATATGAGGGAACTGTGCTACAGTAAGTTCTCACGACAGGGATGCGTCTGTACTCAGTTGGAAACTCTAGGATGTGTCGGGTTAGCAATCATGAAGTCTCTCCTACAGGCCCCTTAGAGGGGATGCAAAGGAAAGTATCTGCTCAGCGAACCTACTTCAGTTGCATACTCATTTTTAACAGCGTTTCTCCTTTGAGATATGGAGATAGAACAGGGACTGACTAGGGGCACATTAGGTACTGTGAGTAAAGGGCAGGCTATGGCGCTTAAGCCTACCAAACACATATTGGATGTTCACCACCAGTGGTGATCCGCACCTGGTTTCTGCGTCTAAAACGCTTCCTACACTGAGAGGGAAGTGTTCTTTAGGAGGGATTCACTGCAGTGTTACGTCTGTTAAAGAAGGAAGCTTTTGGGACTGACTCTGTGGTAACCGCAATAGGCGCACATAGCTTTCCATTCACAGACGTCTAACCGTTAAACTATAGCATGTTCTGTTTAAGGGAAACTCCTTCAGGCGGAATGTCTCTTCTCACAGTGTCTTTCCAGTGGAGGAAAGATGATAGAACAAGGACGGACAGAGAGAACGTTGCAAACCGTGAGTGAAGTAGAGGGTAAGGCACTTAGGCCTCTATGATGCATACTGGAATTACAACACCGGTGATGTTCCACAGTGTCTACCTCTTCCCTTAAACACTTCCAATATATAAGGGAACTGTGCTACAGTAATTTTTCACGAAGGGGATGCATCTGTGCTCAGTTGAAAACTCTACAATGTGTCTGGGTAGCAATCATGAAGTGTCTCATACAGGCCCCTTGGAGGGGAGGCGTAGGAAGGTATCTGCTCAGGGAACCTACTTTAGGTGCGTACTCATTCATAACAGTGTTTCTCCTTTTGGAATGAAGATAGAACAGGGACGAACTAGGGGCACATTAGGTCCTTTGAGTAAAGGGCAAGCTATGGCGCTTAAGCCTGCCAAACACATATTGGAGGTTCACCACCAGTGGTGTTCCGCACTTAGTTTCTGCGTCTATAACGCTTCCAACACTGAGAGGGAAGTGTGCTTTAGGAGGGATTCACTGCAGTGTTACATCTGTTAAAGAAGAAAGCTTTGGGGACTGACTCTTTGGTAACCACAATAGGCGCACATAGCTTTCCAGTCTCTGACGTCTATCCGTTGGACTATAGCAAGTTCTGTGTAAGGGAAACATCTTCACGAGGAATGTCCCTTCTAACAGTGTCTTTCCAGTGGAGGAAAGAAGCTAGAACAAGGACGGAGCAGAGAGAATGTTACAACCCGTTGGTGAAGGAAAGGGTCAGGCATTTAGGCCTCTATGATGCATACTGGAAGTTCAACACTTGGGATGTTCCACAGTGTCTACCACTTCTCAAAACACTTCCAATATTTGAGGGAACTGTTCTACAGCAAGTTCTCACAACAGGGAAGCGTCTGTGCTCAGTTGGAAATTGTAGGCCGTGTCTGGGTAGCAGTCATGAAGTGTCTCATACAGACCCCTTAGAGGGGATTCGGAGGAAGGTATCTGCTCTGGGAACGTACTTCACGTGCTTACTCATTCGTAACAGTGTTTCTCCTTTGAAGATGAAGATAGAAAAGGGAAAGACTACGGGCACTTTAGGTACTGTGAGTAAAGGGCAGGCTATGGCGCTTAGCCTTACAAACACATATTGGATGTTCACCACCAGTGGTGATCCGCATTTATTTTCTGCTTCTAAAACGCTTCCAACACTGAGAGGGATGTGTGCTTTAGGACGGATTCACTGCAGTGTTAGGTCTTTTAAAGAAGGAAGCTTTTGGGACTGACTCTGTGGTAACCGCATTAGGCGCACATAGCTTTCCATTCAAAGACGTTTAACCATTGGACTATAGCAAATTCAGTTTAAGGGAAACTCCTTCATGCGGAATGTCATTTCTCACTTTGTCTTTCCAGTGGAGGAAAGAAGCTAGAACAAGGACGGAGCAGAGAGAATGTTACAACCCGTTGGTGAAGGAAAGGGTCAGGCATTTAGGCCTCTATGATGCATACTGGAAGTTCAACACTTGGGATGTTCCACAGTGTCTACCACTTCTCAAAACACTTCCAATATTTGAGGGAACTGTTCTACAGCAAGTTCTCACAACAGGGAAGCGTCTGTGCTCAGTTGGAAAGTGTAGGCAGTGTCTGGGTAGCAGTCATGAAGTGTCTCATACAGACCCCTTAGAGGGGATGCGGAGGAAGGTATCTGCTCTGGGAACGTACTTCACGTGCTTACTCATTCGTAACAGTGTTTCTCCTTTGATGCTGAAGATAGAAAAGGGAAAGACTACGGGCAAAGTAGGTACTGTGAGTAAAGGGCAGGCTAAGGCGCTTAGCCTGACAAACACATATTGGATGTTCACCACCAGTGGTTATCCGCACTTAGTTTCTGCATCTAAAACGCTTCCAACACTGAGAGGGAAGTGTGCTTTAGTAGGGATTCCCTGCAGTGTTAGGTCTTTTAAAGAAGGAAGCTTTTGGGACTGACTCTGTGGTAACCGCATTAGGCAACGTCTTTGAATGGAAAGCTATCTTAGTTTCTGCGTCTAAAACGCTTCCAACACTGAGAGGGAAGTGTGCTTTAGGAGGGATTCACTGCAGTGTTAGGTCTTTTAAAGAAGGAAGCTTTTGGGACTGACTCTGTGGTAACCGCATTAGGCGCACATAGCTTTCCATTCAAAGACGTCTAAACATTGGACTATAGCAACACATATTGGATGTTCACCACCAGTGGTGATCCGCACTTGGTTTCTGCGTCTAAAACGCTTCCTACACTGAGAGGGAAGTGTTCTTTAGGAGGGATTCACTGCAGTGTTACGTCTGTTAAAGAAGGAAGCTTTTGGGACTGACTCTGTGGTAACCGCAATAGGCGCACATAGCTTTCCATTCACAGACGTCTAACCGTTAGACTATAGCATGTTCTGTTTAAGGGAAACTCCTTCAGGCGGAATGTCACTTCTCACAGTGTCTTTCCAGTGGAGAAAAGATGATAGAACAAGGACGGACAGAGAGAACGTTGCAAACCGTGAGTGAAGTAGAGGGTAAGGCACTTAGGCCTCTATGATGCATACTGGAATTACAACACCGGTGATGTTCCACAGTGTCTACCTCTTCTCTTAAACACTTCCAATATATAAGGGAACTGTGCTACAGTAATTTTCCAGAAGGGGATGCATTTGTGCTCAGTTGAAAACTCTACAATGTGTCTGGGTAGCAATCATGAAGTGTCTCATACAGGCCCCTTGGAGGGGAGGCGTAGGAAGGTATCTGCTCAGGGAACCTACTTTAGGTGCGTACTCATTCATAACAGTGTTTCTCCTTTTGGAATGAAGATAGAACAGGGACGAACTAGGGGCACATTAGGTCCTTTGAGTAAAGGGCAAGCTATGGCGCTTAAGCCTGCCAAACACATATTGGAGGTTCACCACCAGTGGTGTTCCGCACTTAGTTTCTGCGTCTATAACGCTTCCAACACTGAGAGGGAAGTGTGCTTTAGGAGGGATTCACTGCAGTGTTACGTCTGTTAAAGAAGAAAGCTTTGGGGACTGTCTCTTTGGTAACCACAATAGGCGCACATAGCTTTCCAGTCTCTGACGTCTATCCGTTGGACTATAGCAAGTTCTGTGTAAGGGAAACATCTTCACGAGGAATGTCCCTTCTAACAGTGTCTTTCCAGTGGAGGAAAGAAGCTAGAACAAGGATGGAGCAGAGAGAATGTTACAACCCGTTGGTGAAGGAAAGGGTCAGGCATTTAGGCCTCTATGATGCATACTGGAAGTTCAACACTTGGGATGTTCCACAGTGTCCTCCACTTCTCAAAACACTTCCAATATTTGAGGGAACTGTTCTACAGCAAGTTCTCACAACAGGGAAGCGTCTGTGCTCAGTTGGAAAGTGTAGGCCGTGTCTGGGTAGCAGTCATGAAGTGTCTCATACAGACCCCTTAGAGGGGATTCGGAGGAAGGTATATGCTCTGGGAACGTACTTCACGTGCTTACTCATTCGTAACAGTGTTTCTCCTTTGAAGATGAAGATAGAAAAGGGAAAGACTACGGGCACATTAGGTACTGTGAGTAAAGGGCAGGCTATGGCGCTTAGCCTTACAAACACATATTGGATGTTCACCACCAGTGGTGATCCGCACTTATTTTCTGCTTCTAAAACGCTTCCAACACTGAGAGGGATGTGTGCTTTAGGAGGGATTCACTGCAGTGTTAGGTCTTTTAAAGAAGGAAGCTTTTGGGACTGACTCTGTGGTAACCGCATTAGGCGCACATAGCTTTCAATTCAAAGACGTTTAACCATTGGACTATAGCAAATTCCGTTTAAGGGAAACTCCTTCATGCGGAATGTCATTTCTCACTTTGTCTTTCCAGTGGAGGAAAGAAGATAGAACAAGGACGGAGCACAGAGAATATTAAACCCTTTGGTGAAGTAAAGGGTAAGGCATTTAGGCCTCTATGATGCATACTGGAAGTTCTACACCTGGGATGTTCCACAGCGTCTACCACCTCTCAAAACACTTCCAATATATGAGGGAACTGTGCTACAGTAAGTTCTCACGACAGGGATGCGTCTGTACTCAGTTGTGAACTCTAGGATGTGTCTGGTTAGCAATCATGAAGTCTCTCCTACAGGCCCCTTAGAGGGGATGCAAAGGAAAGTATCTGCTCAGCGAACCTACTTCAGTTGCATACTCATTCATAACAGCGTTTCTCCTTTGAGATATGGTGATAGAACAGGGACTGACTAGGGGCACATTATGGAACTGTGAGTAAAGGGCAAGCTATGGCGCTTAAGCCTGCCAAACACATATTGGAGGTTCACCACCAGTGGTGTTCCGCACTTAGTTTCTGCGTCTATAACGCTTCCAACACTGAGAGGGAAGTGTGCTTTAGGAGGGATTCACTGCAGTGTTACGTCTGTTAAAGAAGAAAGCTTTGGGGACTGACTCTTTGGTAACCACAATAGGCGCACATAGCTTTCCAGTCTCTGACGTCTATCCGTTGGACTATAGCAAGTTCTGTGTAAGGGAAACATCTTCATGAGGAATGTCCTTTCTAACAGTGTCTTTCCAGTGGAGGAAAGAAGATAGAACAAGGACGGAGCAGAGAGAATGTTACAGCCCGTTGGTGAAGGAAAGGGTCATGCATTTAGGCCTCTATGATGCATACTGGAAGTTCAACACTTGGGATGTTCCACAGTGTCTACCACTTCTCAAAACACTTCCAATATAGGAGGGAACTGTTCTACAGCAAGTTCTCACAACAGGGAAGCGTCTGTGCTCAGTTGGAAAGTGTAGGACGTGTCTGGGTAGCAATCATGAAGTGTCTCATACAGACCCCTTAGAGGGGATGCGGAGGAAGGTATCTGCTCTGGGAACCTACTTCAGGTACGTACTCATTCATAACAGTGTTTCTCCTTTGAAGATGAAGATAGAACAGGGAAGGACTACAGGCACATTAGGTTCTGTGAGTAAAGGGCAGGCTAAGGGTCTTAGCCTGACAAACACATATTGGATGTTCACCACCAGTGGTGATCCGCACTTAGTTTCTGCGTCTAAAACGCTTCCAACACTGAGAGGGATGTGTGCTTTAGGAGGGATTCACTGCAGTGTTAGGTCTTTTAAAGAAGGAAGCTTTTGGGACTGACTCTGTGGTAACCGCATTAGGCGCACATAGCTTTCCATTCAAAGACGTCTAACCATTGGACTATAGCAAATTCAATTTAAGGGAAACTCCTTCATGCGGAATGTCATTTCTCAATTTGTCTTTCCAGTGAAGGAAAGAAGATAGAACAAGGACGGAGCACAGAGAATATTAAACCCTTTGGTGAAGTAAAGGGTAAGGCATTTAGGCCTCTATGATGCATACTGGAAGTTCTACACCTGGGATGTTCCACAGCGTCTACCACCTCTCAAAACACTTCCAATATATGAGGGAACTGTGCTACAGTAAGTTCTCACGACAGGGATGCGTCTGTACTCAGTTGTGAACTCTAGGATGTGTCTGGTTAGCAATCATGAAGTCTCTCCTACAGGCCCCTTAGAGGGGATGCAAAGGAAAGTATCTGCTCAGCGAACCTACTTCAGTTGCATACTCATTCATAACAGCGTTTCTCCTTTGAGATATGGAGATAGAACAGGGACTGACTAGGGGCACATTAGGTACTGTGAGTAAAGGGCAGGCTATGGCGCTTAAGCCTACCAAACACATATTGGATGTTCACCACCAGTGGTGATCCGCACTTGGTTTCTGCGTCTAAAACGCTTCCTACACTGAGAGGGAAGTGTGCTTTAGGAGGGATTCACTGCAGTGTTACGTCTGTTAAAGAAGGAAGCTTTGGGGACTGACTCTGTGGTAACCGCAATAGGCGCACATAGCTTTCCATTCACAGACGTCTAACCGTTAGACTATAGCATGTTCTGTTTAAGGGAAACTCCTTCAGGCGGAATGTCACTTCTCACAGTGTCTTTCCAGTGGAGGAAAGATGATAGAACAAGGACGGACAGAGAGAACGTTGCAAACCGTGAGTGAAGTAGAGGGTAAGGCACTTAGGCCTCTAGGATGCATACTGGAATTACAACACCGGTGATGTTCCACAGTGTCTACCTCTTCTCTTAAACACTTCCAGTATATAAGGGAACTGTGCTACAATAATTTTTCACGAAGGGGATGCATCTGTGCTCAGTTGAAAACTCTACAATGTGTCTGGGTAGCAATCATGAAGTGTCTCATACAGGCCCCTTGGAGGGGAGGCGTAGGAAGGTATCTGCTCAGGGAACCTACTTTAGGTGCGTACTCATTCATAACAGTGTTTCTCCTTTTGGAATGAAGATAGAACAGGGACGAACTAGGGGCACATTAGGTCCTTTGAGTAAAGGGCAAGCTATGGCGCTGAAGCCTGCCAAACACATATTGGAGGTTCACCACCAGTGGTGTTCCGCACTTAGTTTCTGCGTCTATAACGCTTCCAACACTGAGAGGGAAGTGTGCTTTAGGAGGGATTCACTGCAGTGTTACGTCTGTTAAAGAAGAAAGCTTTGGGGACTGACTCTTTGGTAACCACAATAGGCGCACATAGCTTTCCAGTCTCTGACGTCTATCCGTTGGACTATAGCAAGTTCTGTGTAAGGGAAACATCTTCATGAGGAATGTCCCTTCTAACAGTGTCTTTCCAGTGGAGGAAAGAAGATAGAACAAGGACGGAGCAGAGAGAATGTTACAGCCCGTTGGTGAAGGAAAGGGTCATGCATTTAGGCCTCTATGATGCATACTGGAAGTTCAACACTTGGGATGTTCCACAGTGTCTACCACTTCTCAAAACACTTCCAATATAGGAGGGAACTGTTCTACAGCAAGTTCTCACAACAGGGAAGCGTCTGTGCTCAGTTGGAAAGTGTAGGACGTGTCTGGGTAGCAATCATGAAGTGTCTCATACAGACCCCTTAGAGGGGATGCGGAGGAAGGTATCTGCTCTGGGAACCTACTTCAGGTACGTACTCATTCATAACAGTGTTTCTCCTTTGAAGATGAAGATAGAACAGGGAAGGACTACAGGCACATTAGGTACTGTGAGTAAAGGGCAGGCTAAGGGTCTTAGCCTGACAAACACATATTGGATGTTCACCACCAGTGGTGATCCGCACTTAGTTTCTGCGTCTAAAACGCTTCCAACACTGAGAGGGATGTGTGCTTTAGGAGGGATTCACTGCAGTGTTAGGTCTTTTAAAGAAGGAAGCTTTTGGGACTGACTCTGTGGTAACCGCATTAGGCGCACATAGCTTTCCATTCAAAGACGTCTAACCATTGGACTATAGCAAATTCAATTTAAGGGAAACTCCTTCATGCGGAATGTCATTTCTCACTTTGTCTTTCCAGTGAAGGAAAGAAGATAGAACAAGGACGGAGCACAGAGAATATTAAACCCTTTGGTGAAGTAAAGGGTAAGGCATTTAGGCCTCTATGATGCATACTGGAAGTTCTACACCTGGGATGTTCCACAGCGTCTACCACCTCTCAAAACACTTCCAATATATGAGGGAACTGTGCTACAGTAAGTTCTCACGACAGGGATGCGTCTGTACTCAGTTGTGAACTCTAGGATGTGTCTGGTTAGCAATCATGAAGTCTCTCCTACAGGCCCCTTAGAGGGGATGCAAAGGAAAGTATCTGCTCAGCGAACCTACTTCAGTTGCATACTCATTCATAACAGCGTTTCTCCTTTGAGATATGGAGATAGAACAGGGACTGACTAGGGGCACATTAGGTACTGTGAGTAAAGGGCAGGCTATGGCGCTTAAGCCTACCAAACACATATTGGATGTTCACCACCAGTGGTGATCCGCACTTGGTTTCTGCGTCTAAAACGCTTCCTACACTGAGAGGGAAGTGTGCTTTAGGAGGGATTCACTGCAGTGTTACGTCTGTTAAAGAAGGAAGCTTTGGGGACTGACTCTGTGGTAACCGCAATAGGCGCACATAGCTTTCCATTCACAGACGTCTAACCGTTAGACTATAGCATGTTCTGTTTAAGGGAAACTCCTTCAGGCGGAATGTCACTTCTCACAGTGTCTTTCCAGTGGAGGAAAGATGATAGAACAAGGACGGACAGAGAGAACGTTGCAAACCGAGAGTGAAGTACAGGGTAAGGCACTTAGGCCTCTAGGATGCATACTGGAATTACAACACCGGTGATGTTCCACAGTGTCTACCTCTTCTCTTAAACACTTCCAGTATATAAGGGAACTGTGCTACAGTAATTTTTCACGAAGGGGATGCATCTGTGCTCAGTTGAAAACTCTACAATGTGTCTGGGTAGCAATCATGAAGTGTCACATACAGGCCCCTTGGAGGGGAGGCGTAGGAAGGTATCTGCTCAGGGAACCTACTTTAGGTGCGTACTCATTCATAACAGTGTTTCTCCTTTTGGAATGAAGATAGAACAGGGACGAACTAGGTGCACATTAGGTCCTTTGAGTAAAGGGCAGGCTATGGCGCTTAGCCTGACAAACACATATTGGATGTTCACCACCAGTGGTGATCCGCACTTAGTTTCTGCGTCTAAAACGCTTCCAACACTGAGAGGGAAGTGTGCTTTAGGAGGGATGCACTGCAGTGTTAGGTCTTTTAAAGAAGGAAGCTTTTGGGACTGACTCTGTGGTAACCGCATTAGGCGCACATAGCTTTCCATTCAAAGACGTCTAAACATTGGACTAAAGCAAGTTCAGTTTAAGGGAAACTCTTTCATGCGGAATGTCATTTCTCACTTTGTCTTTCCAGTGGAGGAAAGAAGATAGAACAAGGAAGAAGCACAGCGAATATTAAACCCTTTGGTGATGTAAAGGGTAAGGCATTTAGGCCTCTATGATGCATACTGGAAGTTCTACACCTGGGACGTTCCACAGCGTCTACCACCTATCAAAACACTTCCAATATATGAGGGAACTGTGCTACAGTAAGTTCTCACGACAGGGATGCGGCAGTACTCAGTTGGAAACTCTAGGACGTGTCGGGTTAGCAATCATGAAGTCTCTCCTACAGGCCCCTTAGAGGGGATGCAAAGGAAAGTATCTGCTCAGCGAACCTACTTCAGTTGCATGCTCATCTTTAACAGCGTTTCTCCTTTGAGATATGGAGATAGAACAGGGACTGACTAGGGGCACATTAGGTACTGTGAGTAAAGGGCAGGCTATGGCGCTTAAGCCTACCAAACACATATTGGATGTTCACCACCAGTGGTGATCCGCACTTGGTTTCTGCGTCTAAAACGCTTCCTACACTGAGAGGGAAGTGTTCTTTAGGAGGGATTCACTGCAGTGTTACGTCTGTTAAAGAAGGAAGCTTTTGGGACTGACTCTGTGGTAACCGCAATAGGCGCACATAGCTTTCCATTCACAGACGTCTAACCGTTAGACTATAGCATGTTCTGTTTAAGGGAAACTCCTTCAGGCGGAATGTAACTTCTCACAGTGTCTTTCCAGTGGAGAAAAGATGATAGAACAAGGACGGACAGAGAGAACGTTGCTAACCGTGAGTGAAGTAGAGGGTAAGGCACTTAGGCCTCTATGATGCATACTGGAATTACAACACCGGTGATGTTCCACAGTGTCTACCTCTTCTCTTAAACACTTCCAATATATAAGGGAACTGTGCTACAGTAATTTTTCACGAAGGGGATGCATCTGTGCTCAGTTGAAAACTTTACAATGTGTCTGGGTAGCAATCATGAAGTGTCTCATACAGGCCCCTTGGAGGGGAGGCGTAGGAAGGTATCTGCTCAGGGAACCTACTTTAGGTGCGTACTCATTCATAACAGTGTTTCTCCTTTTGGAATGAAGATAGAACAGGGACGAACTAGGGGCACATTAGGTCCTTTGAGTAAAGGGCAAGCTATGGCGCTTAAGCCTGCCAAACACATATTGGAGGTTCACCACCAGTGGTGTTCCGCACTTAGTTTCTGCGTCTATAACGCTTCCAACACTGAGAGGGAAGTGTGCTTTAGGAGGGATTCACTGCAGTGTTACGTCTGTTAAAGAAGAAAGCTTTGGGGACTGACTCTTTGGTAACCACAATAGGCGCACATAGCTTTCCAGTCTCTGAGGTCTATCCGTTGGACTATAGCAAGTTCTGTGTAAGGGAAACATCTTCATGAGGAATGTCCCTTCTAACAGTGTCTTTCCAGTGGAGGAAAGAAGATAGAACAAGGACGGAGCAGAGAGAATGTTACAGCCCGTTGATGAAGGAAAGGGTCATGCATTTAGGCCTCTATGATGCATACTGGAAGTTCAACACTTGGGATGTTCCACAGTGTCTACCACTTCTCAAAACACTTCCAATATAGGAGGGAACTGTTCTACAGCAAGTTCTCACAACAGGGAAGCGTCTGTGCTCAGTTGGAAAGTGTAGGCCGTGTCTGGGTAGCAGTCATGAAGTGTCTCATACAGACCCCTTAGAGGGGATGCGGAGGAAGGTATCTGCTCTGGGAACGTACTTCACGTGCTTACTCATTCGTAACAGTGTTTCTCCTTTGAAGATGAAGATAGAAAAGGGAAAGACTACGGGCACATTAGGTACTGTGAGTAAAGGGCAGGCTATGGCGCTTAGCCTGACAAACACATATTGGATGTTCACCACCAGTGGTGATCCGCACTTAGTTTCTGCTTCTAAAACGCTTCCAACACTGAGAGGGATGTGTGCTTTAGGAGGGATTCACTGCAGTGTTAGGTCTTTTAAAGAAGAAAGCTTTTGGGACTGACTCTGTGGTAACCGCATTAGGCAACGTCTTTGAATGGAAAGCTATCTTAGTTTCTGCGTCTAAAACGCTTCCAACACTGAGAGGGAAGTGTGCTTTAGGAGGGATTCACTGCAGTGTTAGGTCTTTTAAAGAAGGAAGCTTTTGGGACTGACTCTGTGGTAACCGCATTAGGCGCACATAGCTTTCCATTCAAAGACGTTTAACCATTGGACTATAGCAAATTCAGTTTAAGGGAAACTCCTTCATGAGGAATGTCATTTCTCACTTTGTCGTTCCAGTGGAGGAAAGAAGATAGAACAAGGACGGAGCACAGAGAATATTACACCCTTTGGTGAAGTAAAGGGTAAGGCATTTAGGCCTCTATGATGCATACTGGAAGTTCTACACCTGGGATGTTCCACAGCGTCTACCACCTCTCAAAACACTTCCAATATATGAGGGAACTGTGCTACAGTAAGTTCTCACGACAGGGATGCGTCTGTACTCAGTTGTGAACTCTAGGATGTGTCTGGTTAGCAATCATGAAGTCTCTCCTACAGGCCCCTTAGAGGGGATGCAAAGGAAAGTATCTGCTCAGCGAACCTACTTCAGTTGCATACTCATTCATAACAGCGTTTCTCCTTTGAGATATGGAGATAGAACAGGGACTGACTAGGGGCACATTAGGTACTGTGAGTAAAGGGCAGGCTATGGCGCTTGAGCCTACCAAACACATATTGGATGTTCACCACCAGTGGTGATCCGCACTTGGTTTCTGCGTCTAAAACGCTTCCTACACTGAGAGGGAAGTGTGCTTTAGGAGGGATTCGCTGCAGTGTTACGTCTGTTAAAGAAGGAAGCTTTGGGGACTGACTCTGTGGTAACCGCAATAGGCGCACATAGCTTTCCATTCACAGACGTCTAACCGTTAGACTATAGCATGTTCTGTTTAAGGGAAACTCCTTCAGGCGGAATGTCACTTCTCACAGTGTCTTTCCAGTGGAGGAAAGATGATAGAACAAGGACGGACAGAGAGAACGTTGCAAACCGTGAGTGAAGTAGAGGGTAAGGCACTTAGGCCTCTAGGATGCATACTGGAATTACAACACCGGTGATGTTCCACAGTGTCTACCTCTTCTCTTAAACACTTCCAGTATATAAGGGAACTGTGCTACAGTAATTTTTCACGAAGGGGATGCATCTGTGCTCAGTTGAAAACTCTACAATGTGTCTGGGTAGCAATCATGAAGTGTCTCATACAGGCCCCTTGGAGGGGAGGCGTAGGAAGGTATCTGCTCAGGGAACCTACTTTAGGTGCGTACTCATTCATAACAGTGTTTCTCCTTTTGGAATGAAGATAGAACAGGGACGAACTAGGGGCACATTAGGTCCTTTGAGTAAAGGGCAAGCTATGGCGCTTAAGCCTGCCAAACACATATTGGAGGTTCACCACCAGTGGTGTTCCGCACTTAGTTTCTGCGTCTATAACGCTTCCAACACTGAGAGGGACGTGTGCTTTAGGAGGGATTCACTGCAGTGTTACGTCTGTTAAAGAAGAAAGCTTTGGGGACTGACTCTTTGGTAACCACAATAGGCGCACATAGCTTTCCAGTCTCTGACGTCTATCCGTTGGACTATAGCAAGTTCTGTGTAAGGGAAACATCTTCATGAGGAATGTCCCTTCTAACAGTGTCTTTCCAGTGGAGGAAAGAAGCTAGAACAAGGACGGAGCAGAGAGAATGTTACAGCCCGTTGATGAAGGAAAGGGTCATGCATTTAGGCCTCTATGATGCATACTGGAAGTTCAACACTTGGGATGTTCCACAGTGTCTACCACTTCTCAAAACACTTCCAATATAGGAGGGAACTGTTCTACAGCAAGTTCTCACAACAGGGAAGCGTCTGTGCTCAGTTGGAAAGTGTAGGACGTGTCTGGGTAGCAATCATGAAGTGTCTCATACAGACCCCTTAGAGGGGATGCGGAGGAAGGTATCTGCTCTGGGAACCTACTTCAGGTACGTACTCATTCATAACAGTGTTTCTCCTTTGAAGATGAAGATAGAACAGGGAAGGACTACAGGCACATTAGGTACTGTGAGTAAAGGGCAGGCTAAGGGTCTTAGCCTGACAAACACATATTGGATGTTCACCACCAGTGGTGATCCGCACTTAGTTTCTGCGTCTAAAACGCTTCCAACACTGAGAGGGATGTGTGCTTTAGGAGGGATTCACTGCAGTGTTAGGTCTTTTAAAGAAGGAAGCTTTTGGGACTGACTCTGTGGTAACCGCATTAGGCGCACATAGCTTTCCATTCAAAGACGTCTAACCATTGGACTATAGCAAATTCAATTTAAGGGAAACTCCTTCATGCGGAATGTCATTTCTCAATTTGTCTTTCCAGTGAAGGAAAGAAGATAGAACAAGGACGGAGCACAGAGAATATTAAACCCTTTGGTGAAGTAAAGGGTAAGGCATTTAGGCCTCTATGATGCATACTGGAAGTTCTACACCTGGGATGTTCCACAGCGTCTACCACCTCTCAAAACACTTCCAATATATGAGGGAACTGTGCTACAGTAAGTTCTCACGACAGGGATGCGTCTGTACTCAGTTGTGAACTCTAGGATGTGTCTGGTTAGCAATCATGAAGTCTCTCCTACAGGCCCCTTAGAGGGGATGCAAAGGAAAGTATCTGCTCAGCGAACCTACTTCAGTTGCATACTCATTCATAACAGCGTTTCTCCTTTGAGATATGGAGATAGAACAGGGACTGACTAGGGGCACATTAGGTACTGTGAGTAAAGGGCAGGCTATGGCGCTTGAGCCTACCAAACACATATTGGATGTTCACCACCAGTGGTGATCCGCACTTGGTTTCTGCGTCTAAAACGCTTCCTACACTGAGAGGGAAGTGTGCTTTAGGAGGGATTCACTGCAGTGTTACGTCTGTTAAAGAAGGAAGCTTTGGGGACTGACTCTGTGGTAACCGCAATAGGCGCACATAGCTTTCCATTCACAGACGTCTAACCGTTAGACTATAGCATGTTCTGTTTAAGGGAAACTCCTTCAGGCGGAATGTCACTTCTCACAGTGTCTTTCCAGTGGAGGAAAGATGATAGAACAAGGACGGACAGAGAGAACGTTGCAAACCGTGAGTGAAGTAGAGGGTAAGGCACTTAGGCCTCTAGGATGCATACTGGAATTACAACACCGGTGATGTTCCACAGTGTCTACCTCTTCTCTTAAACACTTCCAGTATATAAGGGAACTGTGCTACAGTAATTTTTCACGAAGGGGATGCATCTGTGCTCAGTTGAAAACTCTACAATGTGTCTGGGTAGCAATCATGAAGTGTCTCATACAGGCCCCTTGGAGGGGAGGCGTAGGAAGGTATCTGCTCAGGGAACCTACTTTAGGTGCGTACTCATTCATAACAGTGTTTCTCCTTTTGGAATGAAGATAGAACAGGGACGAACTAGGGGCACATTAGGTCCTTTGAGTAAAGGGCAGGCTATGGCGCTTAGCCTGACAAACACATATTGGATGTTCATCACCAGTGGTGATCCGCACTTAGTTTCTGCGTCTAAAACGCTTCCAACACTGAGAGGGAAGTGTGCTTTAGGAGGGATGCACTGCAGTGTTAGGTCTTTTAAAGAAGGAAGCTTTTGGGACTGACTCTGTGGTAACCGCATTAGGCGCACATAGCTTTCCATTCAAAGACGTCTAAACATTGGACTATAGCAAGTTCAGTTTAAGGGAAACTCCTTCATGCGGAATGTCATTTCTCACTTTGTCTTTCCAGTGGAGGAAAGAAGATAGAACAAGGACGGAGCACAGAGAATATTAAACCCTTTGGTGAAGTAAAGGGTAAGGCATTTAGGCCTCTATGATGCATACTGGAAGTTCTACACCTGGGATGTTCCACAGCGTCTACCACCTCTCAAAACACTTCCAATATATGAGGGAACTGTGCTACAGTAAGTTCTCACGACAGGGATGCGTCTTTACTCAGTTGGAAACTCTAGGACGTGTCGGGTTAGCAATCATGAAGTCTCTCCTACAGGCCCCTTAGAGGGGATGCAAAGGAAAGTATCTGCTCAGCGAACCTACTTCAGTTGCATGCTCATTTTTAACAGCGTTTCTCCTTTGAGATATGGAGATAGAACAGGGACTGACTAGGGGCACATTAGGTACTGTGAGTAAAGGGCAGGCTATGGCGCTTAAGCCTACCAAACACATATTGGATGTTCACCACCAGTGGTGATCCGCACTTGGTTTCTGCGTCTAAAACGCTTCCTACACTGAGAGGGAAGTGTTCTTTAGGAGGGATTCACTGCAGTGTTACGTCTGTTAAAGAAGGAAGCTTTTGGGACTGACTCTGTGGTAACCGCAATAGGCGCACATAGCTTTCCATTCACAGACGTCTAACCGTTAGACTATAGCATGTTCTGTTTAAGGGAAACTCCTTCAGGCGGAATGTCACTTCTCACAGTGTCTTTCCAGTGGAGAAAAGATGATAGAACAAGGACGGACAGAGAGAACGTTGCAAACCTTGAGTGAAGTAGAGGGTAAGGCACTTAGGCCTCTAGGATGCATACTGGAATTACAACACCGTTGATGTTCCACAGTGTCTACCTCTTCTCTTAAACACTTCCAATATATAAGGGAACTGTGCTACAGTAATTTTTCACGAAGGGGATGCATCTGTGCTCAGTTGAAAACTTTACAATGTGTCTGGGTAGCAATCATGAAGTGTCTCATACAGGCCCCTTGGAGGGGAGGCGTAGGAAGGTATCTGCTCAGGGAACCTACTTTAGGTGCGTACTCATTCATAACAGTGTTTCTCCTTTTGGAATGAAGATAGAACAGGGACGAACTAGGGGCACATTAGGTCCTTTGAGTAAAGGGCAAGCTATGGCGCTTAAGCCTGCCAAACACATATTGGAGGTTCACCACCAGTGGTGTTCCGCACTTAGTTTCTGCGTCTATAACGCTTCCAACACTGAGAGGGAAGTGTGCTTTAGGAGGGATTCACTGCAGTGTTACGTCTGTTAAAGAAGAAAGCTTTGGGGACTGACTCTTTGGTAACCACAATAGGCGCACATAGCTTTCCAGTCTCTGACGTCTATCCGTTGGACTATAGCAAGTTCTGTGTAAGGGAAACATCTTCATGAGGAATGTCCCTTCTAACAGTGTCTTTCCAGTGGAGGAAAGAAGCTAGAACAAGGACGGAGCAGAGAGAATGTTACAACCCGTTGGTGAAGGAAAGGGTCAGGCATTTAGGCCTCTATGATGCATACTGGAAGTTCAACACTTGGGATGTTCCACAGTGTCTACCACTTCTCAAAACACTTCCAATATTTGAGGGAACTGTTCTACAGCAAGTTCTCACAACAGGGAAGCGTCTGTGCTCAGTTGGAAAGTGTAGGACGTGTCTGGGTAGCAGTCATGAAGTGTCTCATACAGACCCCTTAGAGGGGATGCGGAGGAAGGTATCTGCTCTGGGAACGTACTTCACGTGCTTACTCATTCGTAACAGTGTTTCTCCTTTGAAGATGAAGACAGAAAAGGGAAAGACTACGGGCACAGTAGGTACTGTGAGTAAAGGGCAGGCTATGGCGCTTAGCCTGACAAACACATATTGGATGTTCACCACCAGTGGTGATCCGCACTTAGTTTCTGCTTCTAAAACGCTTCCAACACTGAGAGGGATGTGTGCTTTAGGAGGGATTCACTGCAGTGTTAGGTCTTTTAAAGAAGGAAGCTTTTGGGACTGACTCTGTGGTAACCGCATTAGGCGCACATAGCTTTCCATTCAAAGACGTTTAACCATTGGACTATAGCAAATTCAGTTTAAGGGAAACTCCTTCATGCGGAATGTCATTTCTCACTTTGTCTTTCCAGTGGAGGAAAGAAGATAGAACAAGGACGGAGCACAGAGAATATTAAACCCTTTGGTGAAGTAAAGGGTAAGGCATTTAGGCCTCTATGATGCATACTGGAAGTTCTACACCTGGGATGTTCCACAGCGTCTACCACCTCTCAAAACACTTCCAATATATGAGGGAACTGTGCTACAGTAAGTTCTCACGACAGGGATGCGTCTGTACTCAGTTGGAAACTCTAGGACGTGTCGGGTTAGCAATCATGAAGTCTCTCCTACAGGCCCCTTAGAGGGGATGCAAAGGAAAGTATCTGCTCAGCGAACCTACTTCAGTTGCATGCTCATTTTTAACAGCGTTTCTCCTTTGAGATATGGAGATAGAACAGGGACTGACTAGGGGCACATTAGGTACTGTGAGTAAAGGGCAGGCTATGGCGCTTAAGCCTACCAAACACATATTGGATGTTCACCACCAGTGGTGATCCGCACTTGGTTTCTGCGTCTAAAACGCTTCCTACACTGAGAGGGAAGTGTGCTTTAGGAGGGATTCACTGCAGTGTTACGTCTGTTAAAGAAGGAAGCTTTGGGGACTGACTCTGTGGTAACCGCAATAGGCGCACATAGCTTTCCATTCACAGACGTCTAACCGTTAGACTATAGCATGTTCTGTTTAAGGGAAACTCCTTCAGGCGGAATGTCACTTCTCACAGTGTCTTTCCAGTGGAGGAAAGATGATAGAACAAGGACGGACAGAGAGAACGTTGCAAACCGTGAGTGAAGTAGAGGGTAAGGCACTTAGGCCTCTAGGATGCATACTGGAATTACAACACCGGTGATGTTCCACAGTGTCTACCTCTTCTCTTAAACACTTCCAGTATATAAGGGAACTGTGCTACAGTAATTTTTCACGAAGGGGATGCATCTGTGCTCAGTTGAAAACTCTACAATGTGTCTGGGTAGCAATCATGAAGTGTCTCATACAGGCCCCTTGGAGGGGAGGCGTAGGAAGGTATCTGCTCAGGGAACCTACTTTAGGTGCGTACTCATTCATAACAGTGTTTCTCCTTTTGGAATGAAGATAGAACAGGGACGAACTAGGGGCACATTAGGTCCTTTGAGTAAAGGGCAAGCTATGGCGCTTAAGCCTGCCAAACACATATTGGAGGTTCACCACCAGTGGTGTTCCGCACTTAGTTTCTGCGTCTATAACGCTTCCAACACTGAGAGGGAAGTGTGCTTTAGGAGGGATTCACTGCAGTGTTACGTCTGTTAAAGAAGAAAGCTTTGGGGACTGACTCTTTGGTAACCACAATAGGCGCACATAGCTTTCCAGTCTCTGACGTCTATCCGTTGGACTATAGCAAGTTCTGTGTAAGGGAAACATCTTCATGAGGAATGTCCCTTCTAACAGTGTCTTTCCAGTGGAGGAAAGAAGCTAGAACAAGGACGGAGCAGAGAGAATGTTACAACCCGTTGGTGAAGGAAAGGGTCAGGCATTTAGGCCTCTATGATGCATACTGGAAGTTCAACACTTGGGATGTTCCACAGTGTCTACCACTTCTCAAAACACTTCCAATATTTGAGGGAACTGTTCTACAGCAAGTTCTCACAACAGGGAAGCGTCTGTGCTCAGTTGGAAAGTGTAGGACGTGTCTGGGTAGCAGTCATGAAGTGTCTCATACAGACCCCTTAGAGGGGATGCGGAGGAAGGTATCTGCTCTGGGAACGTACTTCACGTGCTTACTCATTCGTAACAGTGTTTCTCCTTTGAAGATGAAGACAGAAAAGGGAAAGACTACGGGCACAGTAGGTACTGTGAGTAAAGGGCAGGCTATGGCGCTTAGCCTGACAAACACATATTGGATGTTCACCACCAGTGGTGATCCGCACTTAGTTTCTGCTTCTAAAACGCTTCCAACACTGAGAGGGATGTGTGCTTTAGGAGGGATTCACTGCAGTGTTAGGTCTTTTAAAGAAGGAAGCTTTTGGGACTGACTCTGTGGTAACCGCATTAGGCGCACATAGCTTTCCATTCAAAGACGTTTAACCATTGGACTATAGCAAATTCAGTTTAAGGGAAACTCCTTCATGCGGAATGTCATTTCTCACTTTGTCTTTCCAGTGGAGGAAAGAAGATAGAACAAGGACGGAGCACAGAGAATATTAAACCCTTTGGTGAAGTAAAGGGTAAGGCATTTAGGCCTCTATGATGCATACTGGAAGTTCTACACCTGGGATGTTCCACAGCGTCTACCACCTCTCAAAACACTTCCAATATATGAGGGAACTGTGCTACAGTAAGTTCTCACGACAGGGATGCGTCTGTACTCAGTTGGAAACTCTAGGACGTGTCGGGTTAGCAATCATGAAGTCTCTCCTACAGGCCCCTTAGAGGGGATGCAAAGGAAAGTATCTGCTCAGCGAACCTACTTCAGTTGCATGCTCATTTTTAACAGCGTTTCTCCTTTGAGATATGGAGATAGAACAGGGACTGACTAGGGGCACATTAGGTACTGTGAGTAAAGGGCAGGCTATGGCGCTTAAGCCTACCAAACACATATTGGATGTTCACCACCAGTGGTGATCCGCACTTGGTTTCTGCGTCTAAAACGCTTCCTACACTGAGAGGGAAGTGTGCTTTAGGAGGGATTCACTGCAGTGTTACGTCTGTTAAAGAAGGAAGCTTTGGGGACTGACTCTGTGGTAACCGCAATAGGCGCACATAGCTTTCCATTCACAGACGTCTAACCGTTAGACTATAGCATGTTCTGTTTAAGGGAAACTCCTTCAGGCGGAATGTCACTTCTCACAGTGTCTTTCCAGTGGAGGAAAGATGATAGAACAAGGACGGACAGAGAGAACGTTGCAAACCGTGAGTGAAGTAGAGGGTAAGGCACTTAGGCCTCTAGGATGCATACTGGAATTACAACACCGGTGATGTTCCACAGTGTCTACCTCTTCTCTTAAACACTTCCAGTATATAAGGGAACTGTGCTACAGTAATTTTTCACGAAGGGGATGCATCTGTG
Organism: Neogale vison; assembly: GCF_020171115.1. NCBI lineage: Eukaryota > Metazoa > Chordata > Mammalia > Carnivora > Mustelidae > Neogale > Neogale vison. The sequence goes on from NC_058104.1 coordinate 46,588,007, forward strand.
CTCAGTTGAAAACTCTACAATGTGTCTGGGTAGCAATCATGAAGTGTCTCATACAGGCCCCTTGGAGGGGAGGCGTAGGAAGGTATCTGCTCAGGGAACCTACTTTAGGTGCGTACTCATTCATAACAGTGTTTCTCCTTTTGGAATGAAAATAGAACAGGGACGAACTAGGGGCACATTAGGTCCTTTGAGTAAAGGGCAAGCTATGGCGCTTAAGCCTGCCAAACACATATTGGAGGTTCACCACCAGTGGTGTTCCGCACTTAGTTTCTGCGTCTATAACGCTTCCAACACTGAGAGGGAAGTGTGCTTTAGGAGGGATTCACTGCAGTGTTACGTCTGTTAAAGAAGAAAGCTTTGGGGACTGACTCTTTGGTAACCACAATAGGCGCACATAGCTTTCCAGTCTCTGACGTCTATCCGTTGGACTATAGCAAGTTCTGTGTAAGGGAAACATCTTCATGAGGAATGTCCCTTCTAACAGTGTCTTTCCAGTGGAGGAAAGAAGATAGAACAAGGACGGAGCAGAGAGAATGTTACAGCCCGTTGGTGAAGGAAAGGGTCATGCATTTAGGCCTCTATGATGCATACTGGAAGTTCAACACTTGGGATGTTCCACAGTGTCTACCACTTCTCAAAACACTTCCAATATAGGAGGGAACTGTTCTACAGCAAGTTCTCACAACAGGGAAGCGTCTGTGCTCAGTTGGAAAGTGTAGGACGTGTCTGGGTAGCAATCATGAAGTGTCTCATACAGACCCCTTAGAGGGGATGCGGAGGAAGGTATCTGCTCTGGGAACGTACTTCACGTGCTTACTCATTCGTAACAGTGTTTCTCCTTTGAAGATGAAGATAGAAAAGGGAAAGACTACGGGCACATTAGGTACTGTGAGTAAAGGGCAGGCTATGGCGCTTAGCCTGACAAACACATATTGGATGTTCACCACCAGTGGTGATCCGCACTTAGTTTCTGCTTCTAAAACGCTTCCAACACTGAGAGGGATGTGTGCTTTAGGAGGGATTCACTGCAGTGTTAGGTCTTTTAAAGAAGGAAGCTTTTGGGACTGACTCTGTGGTAACCGCATTAGGCAACGTCTTTGAATGGAAAGCTATCTTAGTTTCTGCGTCTAAAACGCTTCCAACACTGAGAGGGAAGTGTGCTTTAGGAGGGATTCACTGCAGTGTTAGGTCTTTTAAAGAAGGAAGCTTTTGGGACTGACTCTGTGGTAACCGCATTAGGCGCACATAGCTTTCCATTCAAAGACGTTTAACCATTGGACTATAGCAAATTCAGTTTAAGGGAAACTCCTTCATGAGGAATGTCATTTCTCACTTTGTCGTTCCAGTGGAGGAAAGAAGATAGAACAAGGACGGAGCACAGAGAATATTACACCCTTTGGTGAAGTAAAGGGTAAGGCATTTAGGCCTCTATGATGCATACTGGAAGTTCTACACCTGGGATGTTCCACAGCGTCTACCACCTCTCAAAACACTTCCAATATATGAGGGAACTGTGCTACAGTAAGTTCTCACGACAGGGATGCGTCTGTACTCAGTTGTGAACTCTAGGATGTGTCTGGTTAGCAATCATGAAGTCTCTCCTACAGGCCCCTTAGAGGGGATGCAAAGGAAAGTATCTGCTCAGCGAACCTACTTCAGTTGCATACTCATTCATAACAGCGTTTCTCCTTTGAGATATGGAGATAGAACAGGGACTGACTAGGGGCACATTAGGTACTGTGAGTAAAGGGCAGGCTATGGCGCTTGAGCCTACCAAACACATATTGGATGTTCACCACCAGTGGTGATCCGCACTTGGTTTCTGCGTCTAAAACGCTTCCTACACTGAGAGGGAAGTGTGCTTTAGGAGGGATTCGCTGCAGTGTTACGTCTGTTAAAGAAGGAAGCTTTGGGGACTGACTCTGTGGTAACCGCAATAGGCGCACATAGCTTTCCATTCACAGACGTCTAACCGTTAGACTATAGCATGTTCTGTTTAAGGGAAACTCCTTCAGGCGGAATGTCACTTCTCACAGTGTCTTTCCAGTGGAGGAAAGATGATAGAACAAGGACGGACAGAGAGAACGTTGCAAACCGTGAGTGAAGTAGAGGGTAAGGCACTTAGGCCTCTAGGATGCATACTGGAATTACAACACCGGTGATGTTCCACAGTGTCTACCTCTTCTCTTAAACACTTCCAGTATATAAGGGAACTGTGCTACAGTAATTTTTCACGAAGGGGATGCATCTGTGCTCAGTTGAAAACTCTACAATGTGTCTGGGTAGCAATCATGAAGTGTCTCATACAGGCCCCTTGGAGGGGAGGCGTAGGAAGGTATCTGCTCAGGGAACCTACTTTAGGTGCGTACTCATTCATAACAGTGTTTCTCCTTTTGGAATGAAGATAGAACAGGGACGAACTAGGGGCACATTAGGTCCTTTGAGTAAAGGGCAAGCTATGGCGCTTAAGCCTGCCAAACACATATTGGAGGTTCACCACCAGTGGTGTTCCGCACTTAGTTTCTGCGTCTATAACGCTTCCAACACTGAGAGGGACGTGTGCTTTAGGAGGGATTCACTGCAGTGTTACGTCTGTTAAAGAAGAAAGCTTTGGGGACTGACTCTTTGGTAACCACAATAGGCGCACATAGCTTTCCAGTTTCTGACGTCTATCCGTTGGACTATAGCAAGTTCTGTGTAAGGGAAACATCTTCATGAGGAATGTCCCTTCTAACAGTGTCTTTCCAGTGGAGGAAAGAAGCTAGAACAAGGACGGAGCAGAGAGAATGTTACAGCCCGTTGATGAAGGAAAGGGTCATGCATTTAGGCCTCTATGATGCATACTGGAAGTTCAACACTTGGGATGTTCCACAGTGTCTACCACTTCTCAAAACACTTCCAATATAGGAGGGAACTGTTCTACAGCAAGTTCTCACAACAGGGAAGCGTCTGTGCTCAGTTGGAAAGTGTAGGACGTGTCTGGGTAGCAATCATGAAGTGTCTCATACAGACCCCTTAGAGGGGATGCGGAGGAAGGTATCTGCTCTGGGAACCTACTTCAGGTACGTACTCATTCATAACAGTGTTTCTCCTTTGAAGATGAAGATAGAACAGGGAAGGACTACAGGCACATTAGGTACTGTGAGTAAAGGGCAGGCTAAGGGTCTTAGCCTGACAAACACATATTGGATGTTCACCACCAGTGGTGATCCGCACTTAGTTTCTGCGTCTAAAACGCTTCCAACACTGAGAGGGATGTGTGCTTTAGGAGGGATTCACTGCAGTGTTAGGTCTTTTAAAGAAGGAAGCTTTTGGGACTGACTCTGTGGTAACCGCATTAGGCGCACATAGCTTTCCATTCAAAGACGTCTAACCATTGGACTATAGCAAATTCAATTTAAGGGAAACTCCTTCATGCGGAATGTCATTTCTCAATTTGTCTTTCCAGTGAAGGAAAGAAGATAGAACAAGGACGGAGCACAGAGAATATTAAACCCTTTGGTGAAGTAAAGGGTAAGGCATTTAGGCCTCTATGATGCATACTGGAAGTTCTACACCTGGGATGTTCCACAGCGTCTACCACCTCTCAAAACACTTCCAATATATGAGGGAACTGTGCTACAGTAAGTTCTCACGACAGGGATGCGTCTGTACTCAGTTGTGAACTCTAGGATGTGTCTGGTTAGCAATCATGAAGTCTCTCCTACAGGCCCCTTAGAGGGGATGCAAAGGAAAGTATCTGCTCAGCGAACCTACTTCAGTTGCATACTCATTCATAACAGCGTTTCTCCTTTGAGATATGGAGATAGAACAGGGACTGACTAGGGGCACATTAGGTACTGTGAGTAAAGGGCAGGCTATGGCGCTTGAGCCTACCAAACACATATTGGATGTTCACCACCAGTGGTGATCCGCACTTGGTTTCTGCGTCTAAAACGCTTCCTACACTGAGAGGGAAGTGTGCTTTAGGAGGGATTCACTGCAGTGTTACGTCTGTTAAAGAAGGAAGCTTTGGGGACTGACTCTGTGGTAACCGCAATAGGCGCACATAGCTTTCCATTCACAGACGTCTAACCGTTAGACTATAGCATGTTCTGTTTAAGGGAAACTCCTTCAGGCGGAATGTCACTTCTCACAGTGTCTTTCCAGTGGAGGAAAGATGATAGAACAAGGACGGACAGAGAGAACGTTGCAAACCGTGAGTGAAGTAGAGGGTAAGGCACTTAGGCCTCTAGGATGCATACTGGAATTACAACACCGGTGATGTTCCACAGTGTCTACCTCTTCTCTTAAACACTTCCAGTATATAAGGGAACTGTGCTACAGTAATTTTTCACGAAGGGGATGCATCTGTGCTCAGTTGAAAACTCTACAATGTGTCTGGGTAGCAATCATGAAGTGTCTCATACAGGCCCCTTGGAGGGGAGGCGTAGGAAGGTATCTGCTCAGGGAACCTACTTTAGGTGCGTACTCATTCATAACAGTGTTTCTCCTTTTGGAATGAAGATAGAACGGGGACGAACTAGGGGCACATTAGGTCCTTTGAGTAAAGGGCAGGCTATGGCGCTTAGCCTGACAAACACATATTGGATGTTCATCACCAGTGGTGATCCGCACTTAGTTTCTGCGTCTAAAACGCTTCCAACACTGAGAGGGAAGTGTGCTTTAGGAGGGATGCACTGCAGTGTTAGGTCTTTTAAAGAAGGAAGCTTTTGGGACTGACTCTGTGGTAACCGCATTAGGCGCACATAGCTTTCCATTCAAAGACGTCTAAACATTGGACTATAGCAAGTTCAGTTTAAGGGAAACTCCTTCATGCGGAATGTCATTTCTCACTTTGTCTTTCCAGTGGAGGAAAGAAGATAGAACAAGGACGGAGCACAGAGAATATTAAACCCTTTGGTGAAGTAAAGGGTAAGGCATTTAGGCCTCTATGATGCATACTGGAAGTTCTACACCTGGGATGTTCCACAGCGTCTACCACCTCTCAAAACACTTCCAATATATGAGGGAACTGTGCTACAGTAAGTTCTCACGACAGGGATGCGTCTGTACTCAGTTGGAAACTCTAGGACGTGTCGGGTTAGCAATCATGAAGTCTCTCCTACAGGCCCCTTAGAGGGGATGCAAAGGAAAGTATCTGCTCAGCGAACCTACTTCAGTTGCATGCTCATTTTTAACAGCGTTTCTCCTTTGAGATATGGAGATAGAACAGGGACTGACTAGGGGCACATTAGGTACTGTGAGTAAAGGGCAGGCTATGGCGCTTAAGCCTACCAAACACATATTGGATGTTCACCACCAGTGGTGATCCGCACTTGGTTTCTGCGTCTAAAACGCTTCCTACACTGAGAGGGAAGTGTTCTTTAGGAGGGATTCACTGCAGTGTTACGTCTGTTAAAGAAGGAAGCTTTTGGGACTGACTCTGTGGTAACCGCAATAGGCGCACATAGCTTTCCATTCACAGACGTCTAACCGTTAGACTATAGCATGTTCTGTTTAAGGGAAACTCCTTCAGGCGGAATGTCACTTCTCACAGTGTCTTTCCAGTGGAGAAAAGATGATAGAACAAGGACGGACAGAGAGAACGTTGCAAACCTTGAGTGAAGTAGAGGGTAAGGCACTTAGGCCTCTAGGATGCATACTGGAATTACAACACCGTTGATGTTCCACAGTGTCTACCTCTTCTCTTAAACACTTCCAATATATAAGGGAACTGTGCTACAGTAATTTTTCACGAAGGGGATGCATCTGTGCTCAGTTGAAAACTTTACAATGTGTCTGGGTAGCAATCATGAAGTGTCTCATACAGGCCCCTTGGAGGGGAGGCGTAGGAAGGTATCTGCTCAGGGAACCTACTTTAGGTGCGTACTCATTCATAACAGTGTTTCTCCTTTTGGAATGAAGATAGAACAGGGACGAACTAGGGGCACATTAGGTCCTTTGAGTAAAGGGCAAGCTATGGCGCTTAAGCCTGCCAAACACATATTGGAGGTTCACCACCAGTGGTGTTCCGCACTTAGTTTCTGCGTCTATAACGCTTCCAACACTGAGAGGGAAGTGTGCTTTAGGAGGGATTCACTGCAGTGTTACGTCTGTTAAAGAAGAAAGCTTTGGGGACTGACTCTTTGGTAACCACAATAGGCGCACATAGCTTTCCAGTCTCTGACGTCTATCCGTTGGACTATAGCAAGTTCTGTGTAAGGGAAACATCTTCACGAGGAATGTCCCTTCTAACAGTGTCTTTCCAGTGGAGGAAAGAAGCTAGAACAAGGACGGAGCAGAGAGAATGTTACAACCCGTTGGTGAAGGAAAGGGTCAGGCATTTAGGCCTCTATGATGCATACTGGAAGTTCAACACTTGGGATGTTCCACAGTGTCTACCACTTCTCAAAACACTTCCAATATTTGAGGGAACTGTTCTACAGCAAGTTCTCACAACAGGGAAGCGTCTGTGCTCAGTTGGAAAGTGTAGGACGTGTCTGGGTAGCAGTCATGAAGTGTCTCATACAGACCCCTTAGAGGGGATGCGGAGGAAGGTATCTGCTCTGGGAACGTACTTCACGTGCTTACTCATTCGTAACAGTGTTTCTCCTTTGAAGATGAAGACAGAAAAGGGAAAGACTACGGGCACAGTAGGTACTGTGAGTAAAGGGCAGGCTATGGCGCTTAGCCTGACAAACACATATTGGATGTTCACCACCAGTGGTGATCCGCACTTAGTTTCTGCTTCTAAAACGCTTCCAACACTGAGAGGGATGTGTGCTTTAGGAGGGATTCACTGCAGTGTTAGGTCTTTTAAAGAAGGAAGCTTTTGGGACTGACTCTGTGGTAACCGCATTAGGCGCACATAGCTTTCCATTCAAAGACGTTTAACCATTGGACTATAGCAAATTCAGTTTAAGGGAAACTCCTTCATGCGGAATGTCATTTCTCACTTTGTCTTTCCAGTGGAGGAAAGAAGATAGAACAAGGACGGAGCACAGAGAATATTAAACCCTTTGGTGAAGTAAAGGGTAAGGCATTTAGGCCTCTATGATGCATACTGGAAGTTCTACACCTGGGATGTTCCACAGCGTCTACCACCTCTCAAAACACTTCCAATATATGAGGGAACTGTGCTACAGTAAGTTCTCACGACAGGGATGCGTCTGTACTCAGTTGGAAACTCTAGGACGTGTCGGGTTAGCAATCATGAAGTCTCTCCTACAGGCCCCTTAGAGGGGATGCAAAGGAAAGTATCTGCTCAGCGAACCTACTTCAGTTGCATGCTCATTTTTAACAGCGTTTCTCCTTTGAGATATGGAGATAGAACAGGGACTGACTAGGGGCACATTAGGTACTGTGAGTAAAGGGCAGGCTATGGCGCTTAAGCCTACCAAACACATATTGGATGTTCACCACCAGTGGTGATCCGCACTTGGTTTCTGCGTCTAAAACGCTTCCTACACTGAGAGGGAAGTGTGCTTTAGGAGGGATTCACTGCAGTGTTACGTCTGTTAAAGAAGGAAGCTTTGGGGACTGACTCTGTGGTAACCGCAATAGGCGCACATAGCTTTCCATTCACAGACGTCTAACCGTTAGACTATAGCATGTTCTGTTTAAGGGAAACTCCTTCAGGCGGAATGTCACTTCTCACAGTGTCTTTCCAGTGGAGGAAAGATGATAGAACAAGGACGGACAGAGAGAACGTTGCAAACCGTGAGTGAAGTAGAGGGTAAGGCACTTAGGCCTCTAGGATGCATACTGGAATTACAACACCGGTGATGTTCCACAGTGTCTACCTCTTCTCTTAAACACTTCCAGTATATAAGGGAACTGTGCTACAGTAATTTTTCACGAAGGGGATGCATCTGTGCTCAGTTGAAAACTCTACAATGTGTCTGGGTAGCAATCATGAAGTGTCTCATACAGGCCCCTTGGAGGGGAGGCGTAGGAAGGTATCTGCTCAGGGAACCTACTTTAGGTGCGTACTCATTCATAACAGTGTTTCTCCTTTTGGAATGAAGATAGAACAGGGACGAACTAGGGGCACATTAGGTCCTTTGAGTAAAGGGCAAGCTATGGCGCTTAAGCCTGCCAAACACATATTGGAGGTTCACCACCAGTGGTGTTCCGCACTTAGTTTCTGCGTCTATAACGCTTCCAACACTGAGAGGGAAGTGTGCTTTAGGAGGGATTCACTGCAGTGTTACGTCTGTTAAAGAAGAAAGCTTTGGGGACTGACTCTTTGGTAACCACAATAGGCGCACATAGCTTTCCAGTCTCTGACGTCTATCCGTTGGACTATAGCAAGTTCTGTGTAAGGGAAACATCTTCATGAGGAATGTCCCTTCTAACAGTGTCTTTCCAGTGGAGGAAAGAAGCTAGAACAAGGACGGAGCAGAGAGAATGTTACAACCCGTTGGTGAAGGAAAGGGTCAGGCATTTAGGCCTCTATGATGCATACTGGAAGTTCAACACTTGGGATGTTCCACAGTGTCTACCACTTCTCAAAACACTTCCAATAATTGAGGGAACTGTTCTACAGCAAGTTCTCACAACAGGGAAGCGTCTGTGCTCAGTTGGAAAGTGTAGGACGTGTCTGGGTAGCAGTCATGAAGTGTCTCATACAGACCCCTTAGAGGGGATGCGGAGGAAGGTATCTGCTCTGGGAACGTACTTCACGTGCTTACTCATTCGTAACAGTGTTTCTCCTTTGAAGATGAAGACAGAAAAGGGAAAGACTACGGGCACAGTAGGTACTGTGAGTAAAGGGCAGGCTATGGCGCTTAGCCTGACAAACACATATTGGATGTTCACCACCAGTGGTGATCCGCACTTAGTTTCTGCTTCTAAAACGCTTCCAACACTGAGAGGGATGTGTGCTTTAGGAGGGATTCACTGCAGTGTTAGGTCTTTTAAAGAAGGAAGCTTTTGGGACTGACTCTGTGGTAACCGCATTAGGCGCACATAGCTTTCCATTCAAAGACGTTTAACCATTGGACTATAGCAAATTCAGTTTAAGGGAAACTCCTTCATGCGGAATGTCATTTCTCACTTTGTCTTTCCAGTGGAGGAAAGAAGATAGAACAAGGACGGAGCACAGAGAATATTAAACCCTTTGGTGAAGTAAAGGGTAAGGCATTTAGGCCTCTATGATGCATACTGGAAGTTCTACACCTGGGATGTTCCACAGCGTCTACCACCTCTCAAAACACTTCCAATATATGAGGGAACTGTGCTACAGTAAGTTCTCACGACAGGGATGCGTCTGTACTCAGTTGGAAACTCTAGGACGTGTCGGGTTAGCAATCATGAAGTCTCTCCTACAGGCCCCTTAGAGGGGATGCAAAGGAAAGTATCTGCTCAGCGAACCTACTTCAGTTGCATGCTCATTTTTAACAGCGTTTCTCCTTTGAGATATGGAGATAGAACAGGGACTGACTAGGGGCACATTAGGTACTGTGAGTAAAGGGCAGGCTATGGCGCTTAAGCCTACCAAACACATATTGGATGTTCACCACCAGTGGTGATCCGCACTTGGTTTCTGCGTCTAAAACGCTTCCTACACTGAGAGGGAAGTGTGCTTTAGGAGGGATTCACTGCAGTGTTACGTCTGTTAAAGAAGGAAGCTTTGGGGACTGACTCTGTGGTAACCGCAATAGGCGCACATAGCTTTCCATTCACAGACGTCTAACCGTTAGACTATAGCATGTTCTGTTTAAGGGAAACTCCTTCAGGCGGAATGTCACTTCTCACAGTGTCTTTCCAGTGGAGGAAAGATGATAGAACAAGGACGGACAGAGAGAACGTTGCAAACCGTGAGTGAAGTAGAGGGTAAGGCACTTAGGCCTCTAGGATGCATACTGGAATTACAACACCGGTGATGTTCCACAGTGTCTACCTCTTCTCTTAAACACTTCCAGTATATAAGGGAACTGTGCTACAGTAATTTTTCACGAAGGGGATGCATCTGTGCTCAGTTGAAAACTCTACAATGTGTCTGGGTAGCAATCATGAAGTGTCTCATACAGGCCCCTTGGAGGGGAGGCGTAGGAAGGTATCTGCTCAGGGAACCTACTTTAGGTGCGTACTCATTCATAACAGTGTTTCTCCTTTTGGAATGAAAATAGAACAGGGACGAACTAGGGGCACATTAGGTCCTTTGAGTAAAGGGCAAGCTATGGCGCTTAAGCCTGCCAAACACATATTGGAGGTTCACCACCAGTGGTGTTCCGCACTTAGTTTCTGCGTCTATAACGCTTCCAACACTGAGAGGGAAGTGTGCTTTAGGAGGGATTCACTGCAGTGTTACGTCTGTTAAAGAAGAAAGCTTTGGGGACTGACTCTTTGGTAACCACAATAGGCGCACATAGCTTTCCAGTCTCTGACGTCTATCCGTTGGACTATAGCAAGTTCTGTGTAAGGGAAACATCTTCATGAGGAATGTCCCTTCTAACAGTGTCTTTCCAGTGGAGGAAAGAAGATAGAACAAGGACGGAGCAGAGAGAATGTTACAGCCCGTTGGTGAAGGAAAGGGTCATGCATTTAGGCCTCTATGATGCATACTGGAAGTTCAACACTTGGGATGTTCCACAGTGTCTACCACTTCTCAAAACACTTCCAATATAGGAGGGAACTGTTCTACAGCAAGTTCTCACAACAGGGAAGCGTCTGTGCTCAGTTGGAAAGTGTAGGACGTGTCTGGGTAGCAATCATGAAGTGTCTCATACAGACCCCTTAGAGGGGATGCGGAGGAAGGTATCTGCTCTGGGAACCTACTTCAGGTACGTACTCATTCATAACAGTGTTTCTCCTTTGAAGATGAAGATAGAACAGGGAAGGACTACAGGCACATTAGGTACTGTGAGTAAAGGGCAGGCTAAGGGTCTTAGCCTGACAAACACATATTGGATGTTCACCACCAGTGGTGATCCGCACTTAGTTTCTGCGTCTAAAACGCTTCCAACACTGAGAGGGATGTGTGCTTTAGGAGGGATTCACTGCAGTGTTAGGTCTTTTAAAGAAGGAAGCTTTTGGGACTGACTCTGTGGTAACCGCATTAGGCGCACATAGCTTTCCATTCAAAGACGTCTAACCATTGGACTATAGCAAATTCAATTTAAGGGAAACTCCTTCATGCGGAATGTCATTTCTCACTTTGTCTTTCCAGTGAAGGAAAGAAGATAGAACAAGGACGGAGCACAGAGAATATTAAACCCTTTGGTGAAGTAAAGGGTAAGGCATTTAGGCCTCTATGATGCATACTGGAAGTTCTACACCTGGGATGTTCCACAGCGTCTACCACCTCTCAAAACACTTCCAATATATGAGGGAACTGTGCTACAGTAAGTTCTCACGACAGGGATGCGTCTGTACTCAGTTGTGAACTCTAGGATGTGTCTGGTTAGCAATCATGAAGTCTCTCCTACAGGCCCCTTAGAGGGGATGCAAAGGAAAGTATCTGCTCAGCGAACCTACTTCAGTTGCATACTCATTCATAACAGCGTTTCTCCTTTGAGATATGGAGATAGAACAGGGACTGACTAGGGGCACATTAGGTACTGTGAGTAAAGGGCAGGCTATGGCGCTTAAGCCTACCAAACACATATTGGATGTTCACCACCAGTGGTGATCCTCACTTGGTTTCTGCGTCTAAAACGCTTCCTACACTGAGAGGGAAGTGTTCTTTAGGAGGGATTCACTGCAGTGTTACGTCTGTTAAAGAAGGAAGCTTTTGGGACTGACTCTGTGGTAACCGCAATAGGCGCACATAGCTTTCCATTCACAGACGTCTAACCGTTAGACTATAGCATGTTCTGTTTAAGGGAAACTCCTTCAGGCGGAATGTCACTTCTCACAGTGTCTTTCCAGTGGAGAAAAGATGATAGAACAAGGACGGACAGAGAGAACGTTGCAAACCTTGAGTGAAGTAGAGGGTAAGGCACTTAGGCCTCTAGGATGCATACTGGAATTACAACACCGTTGATGTTCCACAGTGTCTACCTCTTCTCTTAAACACTTCCAATATATAAGGGAACTGTGCTACAGTAATTTTTCACGAAGGGGATGCATCTGTGCTCAGTTGAAAACTTTACAATGTGTCTGGGTAGCAATCATGAAGTGTCTCATACAGGCCCCTTGGAGGGGAGGCGTAGGAAGGTATCTGCTCAGGGAACCTACTTTAGGTGCGTACTCATTCATAACAGTGTTTCTCCTTTTGGAATGAAGATAGAACAGGGACGAACTAGGGGCACATTAGGTCCTTTGAGTAAAGGGCAAGCTATGGCGCTTAAGCCTGCCAAACACATATTGGAGGTTCACCACCAGTGGTGTTCCGCACTTAGTTTCTGCGTCTATAACGCTTCCAACACTGAGAGGGAAGTGTGCTTTAGGAGGGATTCACTGCAGTGTTACGTCTGTTAAAGAAGAAAGCTTTGGGGACTGACTCTTTGGTAACCACAATAGGCGCACATAGCTTTCCAGTCTCTGACGTCTATCCGTTGGACTATAGCAAGTTCTGTGTAAGGGAAACATCTTCATGAGGAATGTCCCTTCTAACAGTGTCTTTCCAGTGGAGGAAAGAAGCTAGAACAAGGACGGAGCAGAGAGAATGTTACAACCCGTTGGTGAAGGAAAGGGTCAGGCATTTAGGCCTCTATGATGCATACTGGAAGTTCAACACTTGGGATGTTCCACAGTGTCTACCACTTCTCAAAACACTTCCAATATTTGAGGGAACTGTTCTACAGCAAGTTCTCACAACAGGGAAGCGTCTGTGCTCAGTTGGAAAGTGTAGGACGTGTCTGGGTAGCAGTCATGAAGTGTCTCATACAGACCCCTTAGAGGGGATGCGGAGGAAGGTATCTGCTCTGGGAACGTACTTCACGTGCTTACTCATTCGTAACAGTGTTTCTCCTTTGAAGATGAAGACAGAAAAGGGAAAGACTACGGGCACAGTAGGTACTGTGAGTAAAGGGCAGGCTATGGCGCTTAGCCTGACAAACACATATTGGATGTTCACCACCAGTGGTGATCCGCACTTAGTTTCTGCTTCTAAAACGCTTCCAACACTGAGAGGGATGTGTGCTTTAGGAGGGATTCACTGCAGTGTTAGGTCTTTTAAAGAAGGAAGCTTTTGGGACTGACTCTGTGGTAACCGCATTAGGCGCACATAGCTTTCCATTCAAAGACGTTTAACCATTGGACTATAGCAAATTCAGTTTAAGGGAAACTCCTTCATGCGGAATGTCATTTCTCACTTTGTCTTTCCAGTGGAGGAAAGAAGATAGAACAAGGACGGAGCACAGAGAATATTAAACCCTTTGGTGAAGTAAAGGGTAAGGCATTTAGGCCTCTATGATGCATACTGGAAGTTCTACACCTGGGATGTTCCACAGCGTCTACCACCTCTCAAAACACTTCCAATATATGAGGGAACGGTGCTACAGTAAGTTCTCACGACAGGGATGCGTCTGTACTCAGTTGGAAACTCTAGGACGTGTCGGGTTAGCAATCATGAAGTCTCTCCTACAGGCCCCTTAGAGGGGATGCAAAGGAAAGTATCTGCTCAGCGAACCTACTTCAGTTGCATGCTCATTTTTAACAGCGTTTCTCCTTTGAGATATGGAGATAGAACAGGGACTGACTAGGGGCACATTAGGTACTGTGAGTAAAGGGCAGGCTATGGCGCTTAAGCCTACCAAACACATATTGGATGTTCACCACCAGTGGTGATCCGCACTTGGTTTCTGCGTCTAAAACGCTTCCTACACTGAGAGGGAAGTGTGCTTTAGGAGGGATTCACTGCAGTGTTACGTCTGTTAAAGAAGGAAGCTTTGGGGACTGACTCTGTGGTAACCGCAATAGGCGCACATAGCTTTCCATTCACAGACGTCTAACCGTTAGACTATAGCATGTTCTGTTTAAGGGAAACTCCTTCAGGCGGAATGTCACTTCTCACAGTGTCTTTCCAGTGGAGGAAAGATGATAGAACAAGGACGGACAGAGAGAACGTTGCAAACCGTGAGTGAAGTAGAGGGTAAGGCACTTAGGCCTCTAGGATGCATACTGGAATTACAACACCGGTGATGTTCCACAGTGTCTACCTCTTCTCTTAAACACTTCCAGTATATAAGGGAACTGTGCTACAGTAATTTTTCACGAAGGGGATGCATCTGTGCTCAGTTGAAAACTCTACAATGTGTCTGGGTAGCAATCATGAAGTGTCTCATACAGGCCCCTTGGAGGGGAGGCGTAGGAAGGTATCTGCTCAGGGAACCTACTTTAGGTGCGTACTCATTCATAACAGTGTTTCTCCTTTTGGAATGAAGATAGAACAGGGACGAACTAGGGGCACATTAGGTCCTTTGAGTAAAGGGCAAGCTATGGCGCTTAAGCCTGCCAAACACATATTGGAGGTTCACCACCAGTGGTGTTCCGCACTTAGTTTCTGCGTCTATAACGCTTCCAACACTGAGAGGGAAGTGTGCTTTAGGAGGGATTCACTGCAGTGTTACGTCTGTTAAAGAAGAAAGCTTTGGGGACTGACTCTTTGGTAACCACAATAGGCGCACATAGCTTTCCAGTCTCTGACGTCTATCCGTTGGACTATAGCAAGTTCTGTGTAAGGGAAACATCTTCATGAGGAATGTCCCTTCTAACAGTGTCTTTCCAGTGGAGGAAAGAAGCTAGAACAAGGACGGAGCAGAGAGAATGTTACAACCCGTTGGTGAAGGAAAGGGTCAGGCATTTAGGCCTCTATGATGCATACTGGAAGTTCAACACTTGGGATGTTCCACAGTGTCTACCACTTCTCAAAACACTTCCAATAATTGAGGGAACTGTTCTACAGCAAGTTCTCACAACAGGGAAGCGTCTGTGCTCAGTTGGAAAGTGTAGGACGTGTCTGGGTAGCAGTCATGAAGTGTCTCATACAGACCCCTTAGAGGGGATGCGGAGGAAGGTATCTGCTCTGGGAACGTACTTCACGTGCTTACTCATTCGTAACAGTGTTTCTCCTTTGAAGATGAAGACAGAAAAGGGAAAGACTACGGGCACAGTAGGTACTGTGAGTAAAGGGCAGGCTATGGCGCTTAGCCTGACAAACACATATTGGATGTTCACCACCAGTGGTGATCCGCACTTAGTTTCTGCTTCTAAAACGCTTCCAACACTGAGAGGGATGTGTGCTTTAGGAGGGATTCACTGCAGTGTTAGGTCTTTTAAAGAAGGAAGCTTTTGGGACTGACTCTGTGGTAACCGCATTAGGCGCACATAGCTTTCCATTCAAAGACGTTTAACCATTGGACTATAGCAAATTCAGTTTAAGGGAAACTCCTTCATGCGGAATGTCATTTCTCACTTTGTCTTTCCAGTGGAGGAAAGAAGATAGAACAAGGACGGAGCACAGAGAATATTAAACCCTTTGGTGAAGTAAAGGGTAAGGCATTTAGGCCTCTATGATGCATACTGGAAGTTCTACACCTGGGATGTTCCACAGCGTCTACCACCTCTCAAAACACTTCCAATATATGAGGGAACTGTGCTACAGTAAGTTCTCACGACAGGGATGCGTCTGTACTCAGTTGGAAACTCTAGGACGTGTCGGGTTAGCAATCATGAAGTCTCTCCTACAGGCCCCTTAGAGGGGATGCAAAGGAAAGTATCTGCTCAGCGAACCTACTTCAGTTGCATGCTCATTTTTAACAGCGTTTCTCCTTTGAGATATGGAGATAGAACAGGGACTGACTAGGGGCACATTAGGTACTGTGAGTAAAGGGCAGGCTATGGCGCTTAAGCCTACCAAACACATATTGGATGTTCACCACCAGTGGTGATCCGCACTTGGTTTCTGCGTCTAAAACGCTTCCTACACTGAGAGGGAAGTGTGCTTTAGGAGGGATTCACTGCAGTGTTACGTCTGTTAAAGAAGGAAGCTTTGGGGACTGACTCTGTGGTAACCGCAATAGGCGCACATAGCTTTCCATTCACAGACGTCTAACCGTTAGACTATAGCATGTTCTGTTTAAGGGAAACTCCTTCAGGCGGAATGTCACTTCTCACAGTGTCTTTCCAGTGGAGGAAAGATGATAGAACAAGGACGGACAGAGAGAACGTTGCAAACCGTGAGTGAAGTAGAGGGTAAGGCACTTAGGCCTCTAGGATGCATACTGGAATTACAACACCGTTGATGTTCCACAGTGTCTACCTCTTCTCTTAAACACTTCCAGTATATAAGGGAACTGTGCTACAGTAATTTTTCACGAAGGGGATGCATCTGTGCTCAGTTGAAAACTCTACAATGTGTCTGGGTAGCAATCATGAAGTGTCTCATACAGGCCCCTTGGAGGGGAGGCGTAGGAAGGTATCTGCTCAGGGAACCTACTTTAGGTGCGTACTCATTCATAACAGTGTTTCTCCTTTTGGAATGAAAATAGAACAGGGACGAACTAGGGGCACATTAGGTCCTTTGAGTAAAGGGCAAGCTATGGCGCTTAAGCCTGCCAAACACATATTGGAGGTTCACCACCAGTGGTGTTCCGCACTTAGTTTCTGCGTCTATAACGCTTCCAACACTGAGAGGGAAGTGTGCTTTAGGAGGGATTCACTGCAGTGTTACGTCTGTTAAAGAAGAAAGCTTTGGGGACTGACTCTTTGGTAACCACAATAGGCGCACATAGCTTTCCAGTCTCTGACGTCTATCCGTTGGACTATAGCAAGTTCTGTGTAAGGGAAACATCTTCATGAGGAATGTCCCTTCTAACAGTGTCTTTCCAGTGGAGGAAAGAAGATAGAACAAGGACGGAGCAGAGAGAATGTTACAGCCCGTTGGTGAAGGAAAGGGTCATGCATTTAGGCCTCTATGATGCATACTGGAAGTTCAACACTTGGGATGTTCCACAGTGTCTACCACTTCTCAAAACACTTCCAATATTTGAGGGAACTGTTCTACAGCAAGTTCTCACAACAGGGAAGCGTCTGTGCTCAGTTGGAAAGTGTAGGACGTGTCTGGGTAGCAGTCATGAAGTGTCTCATACAGACCCCTTAGAGGGGATGCGGAGGAAGGTATCTGCTCTGGGAACGTACTTCACGTGCTTACTCATTCGTAACAGTGTTTCTCCTTTGAAGATGAAGACAGAAAAGGGAAAGACTACGGGCACAGTAGGTACTGTGAGTAAAGGGCAGGCTATGGCGCTTAGCCTGACAAACACATATTGGATGTTCACCACCAGTGGTGATCCGCACTTAGTTTCTGCTTCTAAAACGCTTCCAACACTGAGAGGGATGTGTGCTTTAGGAGGGATTCACTGCAGTGTTAGGTCTTTTAAAGAAGGAAGCTTTTGGGACTGACTCTGTGGTAACCGCATTAGGCGCACATAGCTTTCCATTCAAAGACGTTTAACCATTGGACTATAGCAAATTCAGTTTAAGGGAAACTCCTTCATGCGGAATGTCATTTCTCACTTTGTCTTTCCAGTGGAGGAAAGAAGATAGAACAAGGACGGAGCACAGAGAATATTAAACCCTTTGGTGAAGTAAAGGGTAAGGCATTTAGGCCTCTATGATGCATACTGGAAGTTCTACACCTGGGATGTTCCACAGCGTCTACCACCTCTCAAAACACTTCCAATATATGAGGGAACTGTGCTACAGTAAGTTCTCACGACAGGGATGCGTCTGTACTCAGTTGGAAACTCTAGGACGTGTCGGGTTAGCAATCATGAAGTCTCTCCTACAGGCCCCTTAGAGGGGATGCAAAGGAAAGTATCTGCTCAGCGAACCTACTTCAGTTGCATGCTCATTTTTAACAGCGTTTCTCCTTTGAGATATGGAGATAGAACAGGGACTGACTAGGGGCACATTAGGTACTGTGAGTAAAGGGCAGGCTATGGCGCTTAAGCCTACCAAACACATATTGGATGTTCACCACCAGTGGTGATCCGCACTTGGTTTCTGCGTCTAAAACGCTTCCTACACTGAGAGGGAAGTGTGCTTTAGGAGGGATTCACTGCAGTGTTACGTCTGTTAAAGAAGGAAGCTTTGGGGACTGACTCTGTGGTAACCGCAATAGGCGCACATAGCTTTCCATTCACAGACGTCTAACCGTTAGACTATAGCATGTTCTGTTTAAGGGAAACTCCTTCAGGCGGAATGTCACTTCTCACAGTGTCTTTCCAGTGGAGGAAAGATGATAGAACAAGGACGGACAGAGAGAACGTTGCAAACCGTGAGTGAAGTAGAGGGTAAGGCACTTAGGCCTCTAGGATGCATACTGGAATTACAACACCGGTGATGTTCCACAGTGTCTACCTCTTCTCTTAAACACTTCCAGTATATAAGGGAACTGTGCTACAGTAATTTTTCACGAAGGGGATGCATCTGTGCTCAGTTGAAAACTCTACAATGTGTCTGGGTAGCAATCATGAAGTGTCTCATACAGGCCCCTTGGAGGGGAGGCGTAGGAAGGTATCTGCTCAGGGAACCTACTTTAGGTGCGTACTCATTCATAACAGTGTTTCTCCTTTTGGAATGAAGATAGAACAGGGACGAACTAGGGGCACATTAGGTCCTTTGAGTAAAGGGCAAGCTATGGCGCTTAAGCCTGCCAAACACATATTGGAGGTTCACCACCAGTGGTGTTCCGCACTTAGTTTCTGCGTCTATAACGCTTCCAACACTGAGAGGGAAGTGTGCTTTAGGAGGGATTCACTGCAGTGTTACGTCTGTTAAAGAAGAAAGCTTTGGGGACTGACTCTTTGGTAACCACAATAGGCGCACATAGCTTTCCAGTCTCTGACGTCTATCCGTTGGACTATAGCAAGTTCTGTGTAAGGGAAACATCTTCATGAGGAATGTCCCTTCTAACAGTGTCTTTCCAGTGGAGGAAAGAAGCTAGAACAAGGACGGAGCAGAGAGAATGTTACAACCCGTTGGTGAAGGAAAGGGTCAGGCATTTAGGCCTCTATGATGCATACTGGAAGTTCAACACTTGGGATGTTCCACAGTGTCTACCACTTCTCAAAACACTTCCAATAATTGAGGGAACTGTTCTACAGCAAGTTCTCACAACAGGGAAGCGTCTGTGCTCAGTTGGAAAGTGTAGGACGTGTCTGGGTAGCAGTCATGAAGTGTCTCATACAGACCCCTTAGAGGGGATGCGGAGGAAGGTATCTGCTCTGGGAACGTACTTCACGTGCTTACTCATTCGTAACAGTGTTTCTCCTTTGAAGATGAAGACAGAAAAGGGAAAGACTACGGGCACAGTAGGTACTGTGAGTAAAGGGCAGGCTATGGCGCTTAGCCTGACAAACACATATTGGATGTTCACCACCAGTGGTGATCCGCACTTAGTTTCTGCTTCTAAAACGCTTCCAACACTGAGAGGGATGTGTGCTTTAGGAGGGATTCACTGCAGTGTTAGGTCTTTTAAAGAAGGAAGCTTTTGGGACTGACTCTGTGGTAACCGCATTAGGCGCACATAGCTTTCCATTCAAAGACGTTTAACCATTGGACTATAGCAAATTCAGTTTAAGGGAAACTCCTTCATGCGGAATGTCATTTCTCACTTTGTCTTTCCAGTGGAGGAAAGAAGATAGAACAAGGACGGAGCACAGAGAATATTAAACCCTTTGGTGAAGTAAAGGGTAAGGCATTTAGGCCTCTATGATGCATACTGGAAGTTCTACACCTGGGATGTTCCACAGCGTCTACCACCTCTCAAAACACTTCCAATATATGAGGGAACTGTGCTACAGTAAGTTCTCACGACAGGGATGCGTCTGTACTCAGTTGGAAACTCTAGGACGTGTCGGGTTAGCAATCATGAAGTCTCTCCTACAGGCCCCTTAGAGGGGATGCAAAGGAAAGTATCTGCTCAGCGAACCTACTTCAGTTGCATGCTCATTTTTAACAGCGTTTCTCCTTTGAGATATGGAGATAGAACAGGGACTGACTAGGGGCACATTAGGTACTGTGAGTAAAGGGCAGGCTATGGCGCTTAAGCCTACCAAACACATATTGGATGTTCACCACCAGTGGTGATCCGCACTTGGTTTCTGCGTCTAAAACGCTTCCTACACTGAGAGGGAAGTGTGCTTTAGGAGGGATTCACTGCAGTGTTACGTCTGTTAAAGAAGGAAGCTTTGGGGACTGACTCTGTGGTAACCGCAATAGGCGCACATAGCTTTCCATTCACAGACGTCTAACCGTTAGACTATAGCATGTTCTGTTTAAGGGAAACTCCTTCAGGCGGAATGTCACTTCTCACAGTGTCTTTCCAGTGGAGGAAAGATGATAGAACAAGGACGGACAGAGAGAACGTTGCAAACCGTGAGTGAAGTAGAGGGTAAGGCACTTAGGCCTCTAGGATGCATACTGGAATTACAACACCGGTGATGTTCCACAGTGTCTACCTCTTCTCTTAAACACTTCCAGTATATAAGGGAACTGTGCTACAGTAATTTTTCACGAAGGGGATGCATCTGTGCTCAGTTGAAAACTCTACAATGTGTCTGGGTAGCAATCATGAAGTGTCTCATACAGGCCCCTTGGAGGGGAGGCGTAGGAAGGTATCTGCTCAGGGAACCTACTTTAGGTGCGTACTCATTCATAACAGTGTTTCTCCTTTTGGAATGAAAATAGAACAGGGACGAACTAGGGGCACATTAGGTCCTTTGAGTAAAGGGCAAGCTATGGCGCTTAAGCCTGCCAAACACATATTGGAGGTTCACCACCAGTGGTGTTCCGCACTTAGTTTCTGCGTCTATAACGCTTCCAACACTGAGAGGGAAGTGTGCTTTAGGAGGGATTCACTGCAGTGTTACGTCTGTTAAAGAAGAAAGCTTTGGGGACTGACTCTTTGGTAACCACAATAGGCGCACATAGCTTTCCAGTCTCTGACGTCTATCCGTTGGACTATAGCAAGTTCTGTGTAAGGGAAACATCTTCATGAGGAATGTCCCTTCTAACAGTGTCTTTCCAGTGGAGGAAAGAAGATAGAACAAGGACGGAGCAGAGAGAATGTTACAGCCCGTTGGTGAAGGAAAGGGTCATGCATTTAGGCCTCTATGATGCATACTGGAAGTTCAACACTTGGGATGTTCCACAGTGTCTACCACTTCTCAAAACACTTCCAATATAGGAGGGAACTGTTCTACAGCAAGTTCTCACAACAGGGAAGCGTCTGTGCTCAGTTGGAAAGTGTAGGACGTGTCTGGGTAGCAATCATGAAGTGTCTCATACAGACCCCTTAGAGGGGATGCGGAGGAAGGTATCTGCTCTGGGAACCTACTTCAGGTACGTACTCATTCATAACAGTGTTTCTCCTTTGAAGATGAAGATAGAACAGGGAAGGACTACAGGCACATTAGGTACTGTGAGTAAAGGGCAGGCTAAGGGTCTTAGCCTGACAAACACATATTGGATGTTCACCACCAGTGGTGATCCGCACTTAGTTTCTGCGTCTAAAACGCTTCCAACACTGAGAGGGATGTGTGCTTTAGGAGGGATTCACTGCAGTGTTAGGTCTTTTAAAGAAGGAAGCTTTTGGGACTGACTCTGTGGTAACCGCATTAGGCGCACATAGCTTTCCATTCAAAGACGTCTAACCATTGGACTATAGCAAATTCAATTTAAGGGAAACTCCTTCATGCGGAATGTCATTTCTCACTTTGTCTTTCCAGTGAAGGAAAGAAGATAGAACAAGGACGGAGCACAGAGAATATTAAACCCTTTGGTGAAGTAAAGGGTAAGGCATTTAGGCCTCTATGATGCATACTGGAAGTTCTACACCTGGGATGTTCCACAGCGTCTACCACCTCTCAAAACACTTCCAATATATGAGGGAACTGTGCTACAGTAAGTTCTCACGACAGGGATGCGTCTGTACTCAGTTGTGAACTCTAGGATGTGTCTGGTTAGCAATCATGAAGTCTCTCCTACAGGCCCCTTAGAGGGGATGCAAAGGAAAGTATCTGCTCAGCGAACCTACTTCAGTTGCATACTCATTCATAACAGCGTTTCTCCTTTGAGATATGGAGATAGAACAGGGACTGACTAGGGGCACATTAGGTACTGTGAGTAAAGGGCAGGCTATGGCGCTTAAGCCTACCAAACACATATTGGATGTTCACCACCAGTGGTGATCCGCACTTGGTTTCTGCGTCTAAAACGCTTCCTACACTGAGAGGGAAGTGTGCTTTAGGAGGGATTCACTGCAGTGTTACGTCTGTTAAAGAAGGAAGCTTTGGGGACTGACTCTGTGGTAACCGCAATAGGCGCACATAGCTTTCCATTCACAGACGTCTAACCGTTAGACTATAGCATGTTCTGTTTAAGGGAAACTCCTTCAGGCGGAATGTCACTTCTCACAGTGTCTTTCCAGTGGAGGAAAGATGATAGAACAAGGACGGACAGAGAGAACGTTGCAAACCGTGAGTGAAGTAGAGGGTAAGGCACTTAGGCCTCTAGGATGCATACTGGAATTACAACACCGGTGATGTTCCACAGTGTCTACCTCTTCTCTTAAACACTTCCAGTATATAAGGGAACTGTGCTACAGTAATTTTTCACGAAGGGGATGCATCTGTGCTCAGTTGAAAACTCTACAATGTGTCTGGGTAGCAATCATGAAGTGTCTCATACAGGCCCCTTGGAGGGGAGGCGTAGGAAGGTATCTGCTCAGGGAACCTACTTTAGGTGCGTACTCATTCATAACAGTGTTTCTCCTTTTGGAATGAAGATAGAACAGGGACGAACTAGGGGCACATTAGGTCCTTTGAGTAAAGGGCAAGCTATGGCGCTTAAGCCTGCCAAACACATATTGGAGGTTCACCACCAGTGGTGTTCCGCACTTAGTTTCTGCGTCTATAACGCTTCCAACACTGAGAGGGAAGTGTGCTTTAGGAGGGATTCACTGCAGTGTTACGTCTGTTAAAGAAGAAAGCTTTGGGGACTGACTCTTTGGTAACCACAATAGGCGCACATAGCTTTCCAGTCTCTGACGTCTATCCGTTGGACTATAGCAAGTTCTGTGTAAGGGAAACATCTTCATGAGGAATGTCCCTTCTAACAGTGTCTTTCCAGTGGAGGAAAGAAGATAGAACAAGGACGGAGCAGAGAGAATGTTACAGCCCGTTGGTGAAGGAAAGGGTCATGCATTTAGGCCTCTATGATGCATACTGGAAGTTCAACACTTGGGATGTTCCACAGTGTCTACCACTTCTCAAAACACTTCCAATATAGGAGGGAACTGTTCTACAGCAAGTTCTCACAACAGGGAAGCGTCTGTGCTCAGTTGGAAAGTGTAGGACGTGTCTGGGTAGCAATCATGAAGTGTCTCATACAGACCCCTTAGAGGGGATGCGGAGGAAGGTATCTGCTCTGGGAACCTACTTCAGGTACGTACTCATTCATAACAGTGTTTCTCCTTTGAAGATGAAGATAGAACAGGGAAGGACTACAGGCACATTAGGTACTGTGAGTAAAGGGCAGGCTAAGGGTCTTAGCCTGACAAACACATATTGGATGTTCACCACCAGTGGTGATCCGCACTTAGTTTCTGCGTCTAAAACGCTTCCAACACTGAGAGGGATGTGTGCTTTAGGAGGGATTCACTGCAGTGTTAGGTCTTTTAAAGAAGGAAGCTTTTGGGACTGACTCTGTGGTAACCGCATTAGGCGCACATAGCTTTCCATTCAAAGACGTCTAACCATTGGACTATAGCAAATTCAATTTAAGGGAAACTCCTTCATGCGGAATGTCATTTCTCACTTTGTCTTTCCAGTGAAGGAAAGAAGATAGAACAAGGACGGAGCACAGAGAATATTAAACCCTTTGGTGAAGTAAAGGGTAAGGCATTTAGGCCTCTATGATGCATACTGGAAGTTCTACACCTGGGATGTTCCACAGCGTCTACCACCTCTCAAAACACTTCCAATATATGAGGGAACTGTGCTACAGTAAGTTCTCACGACAGGGATGCGTCTGTACTCAGTTGTGAACTCTAGGATGTGTCTGGTTAGCAATCATGAAGTCTCTCCTACAGGCCCCTTAGAGGGGATGCAAAGGAAAGTATCTGCTCAGCGAACCTACTTCAGTTGCATACTCATTCATAACAGCGTTTCTCCTTTGAGATATGGAGATAGAACAGGGACTGACTAGGGGCACATTAGGTACTGTGAGTAAAGGGCAGGCTATGGCGCTTAAGCCTACCAAACACATATTGGATGTTCACCACCAGTGGTGATCCGCACTTGGTTTCTGCGTCTAAAACGCTTCCTACACTGAGAGGGAAGTGTTCTTTAGGAGGGATTCACTGCAGTGTTACGTCTGTTAAAGAAGGAAGCTTTTGGGACTGACTCTGTGGTAACCGCAATAGGCGCACATAGCTTTCCATTCACAGACGTCTAACCGTTAGACTATAGCATGTTCTGTTTAAGGGAAACTCCTTCAGGCGGAATGTCACTTCTCACAGTGTCTTTCCAGTGGAGAAAAGATGATAGAACAAGGACGGACAGAGAGAACGTTGCAAACCGTGAGTGAAGTAGAGGGTAAGGCACTTAGGCCTCTAGGATGCATACTGGAATTACAACACCGGTGATGTTCCACAGTGTCTACCTCTTCTCTTAAACACTTCCAATATATAAGGGAACTGTGCTACAGTAATTGTTCACGAAGGGGATGCATCTGTGCTCAGTTGAAAACTTTACAATGTGTCTGGGTAGCAATCATGAAGTGTCTCATACAGGCCCCTTGGAGGGGAGGCGTAGGAAGGTATCTGCTCAGGGAACCTACTTTAGGTGCGTACTCATTCATAACAGTGTTTCTCCTTTTGGAATGAAGATAGAACAGGGACGAACTAGGGGCACATTAGGTCCTTTGAGTAAAGGGCAAGCTATGGCGCTTAAGCCTGCCAAACACATATTGGAGGTTCACCACCAGTGGTGTTCCGCACTTAGTTTCTGCGTCTATAACGCTTCCAACACTGAGAGGGAAGTGTGCTTTAGGAGGGATTCACTGCAGTGTTACGTCTGTTAAAGAAGAAAGCTTTGGGGACTGACTCTTTGGTAACCACAATAGGCGCACATAGCTTTCCAGTCTCTGACGTCTATCCGTTGGACTATAGCAAGTTCTGTGTAAGGGAAACATCTTCATGAGGAATGTCCCTTCTAACAGTGTCTTTCCAGTGGAGGAAAGAAGCTAGAACAAGGACGGAGCAGAGAGAATGTTACAACCCGTTGGTGAAGGAAAGGGTCAGGCATTTAGGCCTCTATGATGCATACTGGAAGTTCAACACTTGGGATGTTCCACAGTGTCTACCACTTCTCAAAACACTTCCAATATTTGAGGGAACTGTTCTACAGCAAGTTCTCACAACAGGGAAGCGTC
The DNA here is from genome assembly GCF_020171115.1 of Neogale vison. Lineage (NCBI taxonomy): Eukaryota > Metazoa > Chordata > Mammalia > Carnivora > Mustelidae > Neogale > Neogale vison. The sequence continues at coordinate 46,613,378 of NC_058104.1, forward strand.
TGTGCTTAGTTGGAAAGTGTAGGCCGTGTCTGGGTAGCAGTCATGAAGTGTCTCATACAGACCCCTTAGAGGGGATGCGGAGGAAGGTATCTGCTCTGGGAACGTACTTCACGTGCTTACTCATTCGTAACAGTGTTTCTCCTTTGAAGATGAAGATAGAAAAGGGAAAGACTACGGGCACAGTAGGTACTGTGAGTAAAGGGCAGGCTATGGCGCTTAGCCTGACAAACACATATTGGATGTTCACCACCAGTGGTGATCCGCACTTAGTTTCTGCTTCTAAAACGCTTCCAACACTGAGAGGGATGTGTGCTTTAGGAGGGATTCACTGCAGTGTTAGGTCTTTTAAAGAAGGAAGCTTTTGGGACTGACTCTGTGGTAACCGCATTAGGCGCACATAGCTTTCCATTCAAAGACGTTTAACCATTGGACTATAGCAAATTCAGTTTAAGGGAAACTCCTTCATGCGGAATGTCATTTCTCACTTTGTCTTTCCAGTGGAGGAAAGAAGATAGAACAAGGACGGAGCACAGAGAATATTAAACCCTTTGGTGAAGTAAAGGGTAAGGCATTTAGGCCTCTATGATGCATACTGGAAGTTCTACACCTGGGATGTTCCACAGCGTCTACCACCTCTCAAAACACTTCCAATATATGAGGGAACTGTGCTACAGTAAGTTCTCACGACAGGGATGCGTCTGTACTCAGTTGGAAACTCTAGGACGTGTCGGGTTAGCAATCATGAAGTCTCTCCTACAGGCCCCTTAGAGGGGATGCAAAGGAAAGTATCTGCTCAGCGAACCTACTTCAGTTGCATGCTCATTTTTAACAGCGTTTCTCCTTTGAGATATGGAGATAGAACAGGGACTGACTAGGGGCACATTAGGTACTGTGAGTAAAGGGCAGGCTATGGCGCTTAAGCCTACCAAACACATATTGGATGTTCACCACCAGTGGTGATCCGCACTTGGTTTCTGCGTCTAAAACGCTTCCTACACTGAGAGGGAAGTGTGCTTTAGGAGGGATTCACTGCAGTGTTACGTCTGTTAAAGAAGGAAGCTTTGGGGACTGACTCTGTGGTAACCGCAATAGGCGCACATAGCTTTCCATTCACAGACGTCTAACCGTTAGACTATAGCATGTTCTGTTTAAGGGAAACTCCTTCAGGCGGAATGTCACTTCTCACAGTGTCTTTCCAGTGGAGGAAAGATGATAGAACAAGGACGGACAGAGAGAACGTTGCAAACCGTGAGTGAAGTAGAGGGTAAGGCACTTAGGCCTCTAGGATGCATACTGGAATTACAACACCGGTGATGTTCCACAGTGTCTACCTCTTCTCTTAAACACTTCCAGTATATAAGGGAACTGTGCTACAGTAATTTTTCACGAAGGGGATGCATCTGTGCTCAGTTGAAAACTCTACAATGTGTCTGGGTAGCAATCATGAAGTGTCTCATACAGGCCCCTTGGAGGGGAGGCGTAGGAAGGTATCTGCTCAGGGAACCTACTTTAGGTGCGTACTCATTCATAACAGTGTTTCTCCTTTTGGAATGAAAATAGAACAGGGACGAACTAGGGGCACATTAGGTCCTTTGAGTAAAGGGCAAGCTATGGCGCTTAAGCCTGCCAAACACATATTGGAGGTTCACCACCAGTGGTGTTCCGCACTTAGTTTCTGCGTCTATAACGCTTCCAACACTGAGAGGGAAGTGTGCTTTAGGAGGGATTCACTGCAGTGTTACGTCTGTTAAAGAAGAAAGCTTTGGGGACTGACTCTTTGGTAACCACAATAGGCGCACATAGCTTTCCAGTCTCTGACGTCTATCCGTTGGACTATAGCAAGTTCTGTGTAAGGGAAACATCTTCATGAGGAATGTCCCTTCTAACAGTGTCTTTCCAGTGGAGGAAAGAAGATAGAACAAGGACGGAGCAGAGAGAATGTTACAGCCCGTTGGTGAAGGAAAGGGTCATGCATTTAGGCCTCTATGATGCATACTGGAAGTTCAACACTTGGGATGTTCCACAGTGTCTACCACTTCTCAAAACACTTCCAATATAGGAGGGAACTGTTCTACAGCAAGTTCTCACAACAGGGAAGCGTCTGTGCTCAGTTGGAAAGTGTAGGACGTGTCTGGGTAGCAATCATGAAGTGTCTCATACAGACCCCTTAGAGGGGATGCGGAGGAAGGTATCTGCTCTGGGAACCTACTTCAGGTACGTACTCATTCATAACAGTGTTTCTCCTTTGAAGATGAAGATAGAACAGGGAAGGACTACAGGCACATTAGGTACTGTGAGTAAAGGGCAGGCTAAGGGTCTTAGCCTGACAAACACATATTGGATGTTCACCACCAGTGGTGATCCGCACTTAGTTTCTGCGTCTAAAACGCTTCCAACACTGAGAGGGATGTGTGCTTTAGGAGGGATTCACTGCAGTGTTAGGTCTTTTAAAGAAGGAAGCTTTTGGGACTGACTCTGTGGTAACCGCATTAGGCGCACATAGCTTTCCATTCAAAGACGTCTAACCATTGGACTATAGCAAATTCAATTTAAGGGAAACTCCTTCATGCGGAATGTCATTTCTCAATTTGTCTTTCCAGTGAAGGAAAGAAGATAGAACAAGGACGGAGCACAGAGAATATTAAACCCTTTGGTGAAGTAAAGGGTAAGGCATTTAGGCCTCTATGATGCATACTGGAAGTTCTACACCTGGGATGTTCCACAGCGTCTACCACCTCTCAAAACACTTCCAATATATGAGGGAACTGTGCTACAGTAAGTTCTCACGACAGGGATGCGTCTGTACTCAGTTGTGAACTCTAGGATGTGTCTGGTTAGCAATCATGAAGTCTCTCCTACAGGCCCCTTAGAGGGGATGCAAAGGAAAGTATCTGCTCAGCGAACCTACTTCAGTTGCATACTCATTCATAACAGCGTTTCTCCTTTGAGATATGGAGATAGAACAGGGACTGACTAGGGGCACATTAGGTACTGTGAGTAAAGGGCAGGCTATGGCGCTTAAGCCTACCAAACACATATTGGATGTTCACCACCAGTGGTGATCCGCACTTGGTTTCTGCGTCTAAAACGCTTCCTACACTGAGAGGGAAGTGTGCTTTAGGAGGGATTCACTGCAGTGTTACGTCTGTTAAAGAAGGAAGCTTTGGGGACTGACTCTGTGGTAACCGCAATAGGCGCACATAGCTTTCCATTCACAGACGTCTAACCGTTAGACTATAGCATGTTCTGTTTAAGGGAAACTCCTTCAGGCGGAATGTCACTTCTCACAGTGTCTTTCCAGTGGAGGAAAGATGATAGAACAAGGACGGACAGAGAGAACGTTGCAAACCGTGAGTGAAGTAGAGGGTAAGGCACTTAGGCCTCTAGGATGCATACTGGAATTACAACACCGGTGATGTTCCACAGTGTCTACCTCTTCTCTTAAACACTTCCAGTATATAAGGGAACTGTGCTACAGTAATTTTTCACGAAGGGGATGCATCTGTGCTCAGTTGAAAACTCTACAATGTGTCTGGGTAGCAATCATGAAGTGTCTCATACAGGCCCCTTGGAGGGGAGGCGTAGGAAGGTATCTGCTCAGGGAACCTACTTTAGGTGCGTACTCATTCATAACAGTGTTTCTCCTTTTGGAATGAAGATAGAACAGGGACGAACTAGGTGCACATTAGGTCCTTTGAGTAAAGGGCAGGCTATGGCGCTTAGCCTGACAAACACATATTGGTTGTTCACCACCAGTGGTGATCCGCACTTAGTTTCTGCGTCTAAAACGCTTCCAACACTGAGAGGGAAGTGTGCTTTAGGAGGGATGCACTGCAGTGTTAGGTCTTTTAAAGAAGGAAGCTTTTGGGACTGACTCTGTGGTAACCGCATTAGGCGCACATAGCTTTCCATTCAAAGACGTCTAAACATTGGACTATAGCAAGTTCAGTTTAAGGGAAACTCCTTCATGCGGAATGTCATTTCTCACTTTGTCTTTCCAGTGGAGGAAAGAAGATAGAACAAGGAAGAAGCACAGCGAATATTAAACCCTTTGGTGAAGTAAAGGGTAAGGCATTTAGGCCTCTATGATGCATACTGGAAGTTCTACACCTGGGATGTTCCACAGCGTCTACCACCTCTCAAAACACTTCCAATATATGAGGGAACTGTGCTACAGTAAGTTCTCACGACAGGGATGCGTCTGTACTCAGTTGGAAACTCTAGGACGTGTCGGGTTAGCAATCATGAAGTCTCTCCTACAGGCCCCTTAGAGGGGATGCAAAGGAAAGTATCTGCTCAGCGAACCTACTTCAGTTGCATGCTCATTTTTAACAGCGTTTCTCCTTTGAGATATGGAGATAGAACAGGGACTGACTAGGGGCACATTAGGTACTGTGAGTAAAGGGCAGGCTATGGCGCTTAAGCCTACCAAACACATATTGGATGTTCACCACCAGTGGTGATCCGCACTTGGTTTCTGCGTCTAAAACGCTTCCTACACTGAGAGGGAAGTGTTCTTTAGGAGGGATTCACTGCAGTGTTACGTCTGTTAAAGAAGGAAGCTTTTGGGACTGACTCTGTGGTAACCGCAATAGGCGCACATAGCTTTCCATTCACAGACGTCTAACCGTTAGACTATAGCATGTTCTGTTTAAGGGAAACTCCTTCAGGCGGAATGTCACTTCTCACAGTGTCTTTCCAGTGGAGAAAAGATGATAGAACAAGGACGGACAGAGAGAACGTTGCAAACCGTGAGTGAAGTAGAGGGTAAGGCACTTAGGCCTCTAGGATGCATACTGGAATTGCAACACCGTTGATGTTCCACAGTGTCTACCTCTTCTCTTAAACACTTCCAATATATAAGGGAACTGTGCTACAGTAATTTTTCACGAAGGGGATGCATCTGTGCTCAGTTGAAAACTTTACAATGTGTCTGGGTAGCAATCATGAAGTGTCTCATACAGGCCCCTTGGAGGGGAGGCGTAGGAAGGTATCTGCTCAGGGAACCTACTTTAGGTGCGTACTCATTCATAACAGTGTTTCTCCTTTTGGAATGAAGATAGAACAGGGACGAACTAGGGGCACATTAGGTCCTTTGAGTAAAGGGCAAGCTATGGCGCTTAAGCCTGCCAAACACATATTGGAGGTTCACCACCAGTGGTGTTCCGCACTTAGTTTCTGCGTCTATAACGCTTCCAACACTGAGAGGGAAGTGTGCTTTAGGAGGGATTCACTGCAGTGTTACGTCTGTTAAAGAAGAAAGCTTTGGGGACTGACTCTTTGGTAACCACAATAGGCGCACATAGCTTTCCAGTCTCTGACGTCTATCCGTTGGACTATAGCAAGTTCTGTGTAAGGGAAACATCTTCATGAGGAATGTCCCTTCTAACAGTGTCTTTCCAGTGGAGGAAAGAAGATAGAACAAGGACGGAGCAGAGAGAATGTTACAACCCGTTGGTGAAGGAAAGGGTCAGGCATTTAGGCCTCTATGATGCATACTGGAAGTTCAACACTTGGGATGTTCCACAGTGTCTACCACTTCTCAAAACACTTCCAATATTTGAGGGAACTGTTCTACAGCAAGTTCTCACAACAGGGAAGCGTCTGTGCTCAGTTGGAAAGTGTAGGACGTGTCTGGGTAGCAGTCATGAAGTGTCTCATACAGACCCCTTAGAGGGGATGCGGAGGAAGGTATCTGCTCTGGGAACGTACTTCACGTGCTTACTCATTCGTAACAGTGTTTCTCCTTTGAAGATGAAGACAGAAAAGGGAAAGACTACGGGCACAGTAGGTACTGTGAGTAAAGGGCAGGCTATGGCGCTTAGCCTGACAAACACATATTGGATGTTCACCACCAGTGGTGATCCGCACTTAGTTTCTGCTTCTAAAACGCTTCCAACACTGAGAGGGATGTGTGCTTTAGGAGGGATTCACTGCAGTGTTAGGTCTTTTAAAGAAGGAAGCTTTTGGGACTGACTCTGTGGTAACCGCATTAGGCGCACATAGCTTTCCATTCAAAGACGTTTAACCATTGGACTATAGCAAATTCAGTTTAAGGGAAACTCCTTCATGCGGAATGTCATTTCTCACTTTGTCTTTCCAGTGGAGGAAAGAAGATAGAACAAGGACGGAGCACAGAGAATATTAAACCCTTTGGTGAAGTAAAGGGTAAGGCATTTAGGCCTCTATGATGCATACTGGAAGTTCTACACCTGGGATGTTCCACAGCGTCTACCACCTCTCAAAACACTTCCAATATATGAGGGAACTGTGCTACAGTAAGTTCTCACGACAGGGATGCGTCTGTACTCAGTTGGAAACTCTAGGACGTGTCGGGTTAGCAATCATGAAGTCTCTCCTACAGGCCCCTTAGAGGGGATGCAAAGGAAAGTATCTGCTCAGCGAACCTACTTCAGTTGCATGCTCATTTTTAACAGCGTTTCTCCTTTGAGATATGGAGATAGAACAGGGACTGACTAGGGGCACATTAGGTACTGTGAGTAAAGGGCAGGCTATGGCGCTTAAGCCTACCAAACACATATTGGATGTTCACCACCAGTGGTGATCCGCACTTGGTTTCTGCGTCTAAAACGCTTCCTACACTGAGAGGGAAGTGTGCTTTAGGAGGGATTCACTGCAGTGTTACGTCTGTTAAAGAAGGAAGCTTTGGGGACTGACTCTGTGGTAACCGCAATAGGCGCACATAGCTTTCCATTCACAGACGTCTAACCGTTAGACTATAGCATGTTCTGTTTAAGGGAAACTCCTTCAGGCGGAATGTCACTTCTCACAGTGTCTTTCCAGTGGAGGAAAGATGATAGAACAAGGACGGACAGAGAGAACGTTGCAAACCGTGAGTGAAGTAGAGGGTAAGGCACTTAGGCCTCTAGGATGCATACTGGAATTACAACACCGGTGATGTTCCACAGTGTCTACCTCTTCTCTTAAACACTTCCAGTATATAAGGGAACTGTGCTACAGTAATTTTTCACGAAGGGGATGCATCTGTGCTCAGTTGAAAACTCTACAATGTGTCTGGGTAGCAATCATGAAGTGTCTCATACAGGCCCCTTGGAGGGGAGGCGTAGGAAGGTATCTGCTCAGGGAACCTACTTTAGGTGCGTACTCATTCATAACAGTGTTTCTCCTTTTGGAATGAAGATAGAACAGGGACGAACTAGGGGCACATTAGGTCCTTTGAGTAAAGGGCAAGCTATGGCGCTTAAGCCTGCCAAACACATATTGGAGGTTCACCACCAGTGGTGTTCCGCACTTAGTTTCTGCGTCTATAACGCTTCCAACACTGAGAGGGAAGTGTGCTTTAGGAGGGATTCACTGCAGTGTTACGTCTGTTAAAGAAGAAAGCTTTGGGGACTGACTCTTTGGTAACCACAATAGGCGCACATAGCTTTCCAGTCTCTGACGTCTATCCGTTGGACTATAGCAAGTTCTGTGTAAGGGAAACATCTTCATGAGGAATGTCCCTTCTAACAGTGTCTTTCCAGTGGAGGAAAGAAGATAGAACAAGGACGGAGCAGAGAGAATGTTACAGCCCGTTGGTGAAGGAAAGGGTCATGCATTTAGGCCTCTATGATGCATACTGGAAGTTCAACACTTGGGATGTTCCACAGTGTCTACCACTTCTCAAAACACTTCCAATATAGGAGGGAACTGTTCTACAGCAAGTTCTCACAACAGGGAAGCGTCTGTGCTCAGTTGGAAAGTGTAGGACGTGTCTGGGTAGCAATCATGAAGTGTCTCATACAGACCCCTTAGAGGGGATGCGGAGGAAGGTATCTGCTCTGGGAACCTACTTCAGGTACGTACTCATTCATAACAGTGTTTCTCCTTTGAAGATGAAGATAGAACAGGGAAGGACTACAGGCACATTAGGTACTGTGAGTAAAGGGCAGGCTAAGGGTCTTAGCCTGACAAACACATATTGGATGTTCACCACCAGTGGTGATCCGCACTTAGTTTCTGCGTCTAAAACGCTTCCAACACTGAGAGGGATGTGTGCTTTAGGAGGGATTCACTGCAGTGTTAGGTCTTTTAAAGAAGGAAGCTTTTGGGACTGACTCTGTGGTAACCGCATTAGGCGCACATAGCTTTCCATTCAAAGACGTCTAACCATTGGACTATAGCAAATTCAATTTAAGGGAAACTCCTTCATGCGGAATGTCATTTCTCAATTTGTCTTTCCAGTGAAGGAAAGAAGATAGAACAAGGACGGAGCACAGAGAATATTAAACCCTTTGGTGAAGTAAAGGGTAAGGCATTTAGGCCTCTATGATGCATACTGGAAGTTCTACACCTGGGATGTTCCACAGCGTCTACCACCTCTCAAAACACTTCCAATATATGAGGGAACTGTGCTACAGTAAGTTCTCACGACAGGGATGCGTCTGTACTCAGTTGTGAACTCTAGGATGTGTCTGGTTAGCAATCATGAAGTCTCTCCTACAGGCCCCTTAGAGGGGATGCAAAGGAAAGTATCTGCTCAGCGAACCTACTTCAGTTGCATACTCATTCATAACAGCGTTTCTCCTTTGAGATATGGAGATAGAACAGGGACTGACTAGGGGCACATTAGGTACTGTGAGTAAAGGGCAGGCTATGGCGCTTAAGCCTACCAAACACATATTGGATGTTCACCACCAGTGGTGATCCGCACTTGGTTTCTGCGTCTAAAACGCTTCCTACACTGAGAGGGAAGTGTGCTTTAGGAGGGATTCACTGCAGTGTTACGTCTGTTAAAGAAGGAAGCTTTTGGGACTGACTCTGTGGTAACCGCAATAGGCGCACATAGCTTTCCATTCACAGACGTCTAACCGTTAGACTATAGCATGTTCTGTTTAAGGGAAACTCCTTCAGGCGGAATGTCACTTCTCACAGTGTCTTTCCAGTGGAGGAAAGATGATAGAACAAGGACGGACAGAGAGAACGTTGCAAACCGTGAGTGAAGTAGAGGGTAAGGCACTTAGGCCTCTAGGATGCATACTGGAATTACAACACCGGTGATGTTCCACAGTGTCTACCTCTTCTCTTAAACACTTCCAGTATATAAGGGAACTGTGCTACAGTAATTTTTCACGAAGGGGATGCATCTGTGCTCAGTTGAAAACTCTACAATGTGTCTGGGTAGCAATCATGAAGTGTCTCATACAGGCCCCTTGGAGGGGAGGCGTAGGAAGGTATCTGCTCAGGGAACCTACTTTAGGTGCGTACTCATTCATAACAGTGTTTCTCCTTTTGGAATGAAGATAGAACAGGGACGAACTAGGTGCACATTAGGTCCTTTGAGTAAAGGGCAGGCTATGGCGCTTAGCCTGACAAACACATATTGGTTGTTCACCACCAGTGGTGATCCGCACTTAGTTTCTGCGTCTAAAACGCTTCCAACACTGAGAGGGAAGTGTGCTTTAGGAGGGATGCACTGAGTGTTAGGTCTTTTAAAGAAGGAAGCTTTTGGGACTGACTCTGTGGTAACCGCATTAGGCGCACATAGCTTTCCATTCAAAGACGTCTAAACATTGGACTATAGCAAGTTCAGTTTAAGGGAAACTCCTTCATGCGGAATGTCATTTCTCACTTTGTCTTTCCAGTGGAGGAAAGAAGATAGAACAAGGAAGAAGCACAGCGAATATTAAACCCTTTGGTGAAGTAAAGGGTAAGGCATTTAGGCCTCTATGATGCATACTGGAAGTTCTACACCTGGGATGTTCCACAGCGTCTACCACCTCTCAAAACACTTCCAATATATGAGGGAACTGTGCTACAGTAAGTTCTCACGACAGGGATGCGTCTGTACTCAGTTGGAAACTCTAGGACGTGTCGGGTTAGCAATCATGAAGTCTCTCCTACAGGCCCCTTAGAGGGGATGCAAAGGAAAGTATCTGCTCAGCGAACCTACTTCAGTTGCATGCTCATTTTTAACAGCGTTTCTCCTTTGAGATATGGAGATAGAACAGGGACTGACTAGGGGCACATTAGGTACTGTGAGTAAAGGGCAGGCTATGGCGCTTAAGCCTACCAAACACATATTGGATGTTCACCACCAGTGGTGATCCGCACTTGGTTTCTGCGTCTAAAACGCTTCCTACACTGAGAGGGAAGTGTTCTTTAGGAGGGATTCACTGCAGTGTTACGTCTGTTAAAGAAGGAAGCTTTTGGGACTGACTCTGTGGTAACCGCAATAGGCGCACATAGCTTTCCATTCACAGACGTCTAACCGTTAGACTATAGCATGTTCTGTTTAAGGGAAACTCCTTCAGGCGGAATGTCACTTCTCACAGTGTCTTTCCAGTGGAGAAAAGATGATAGAACAAGGACGGACAGAGAGAACGTTGCAAACCGTGAGTGAAGTAGAGGGTAAGGCACTTAGGCCTCTAGGATGCATACTGGAATTGCAACACCGTTGATGTTCCACAGTGTCTACCTCTTCTCTTAAACACTTCCAATATATAAGGGAACTGTGCTACAGTAATTTTTCACGAAGGGGATGCATCTGTGCTCAGTTGAAAACTTTACAATGTGTCTGGGTAGCAATCATGAAGTGTCTCATACAGGCCCCTTGGAGGGGAGGCGTAGGAAGGTATCTGCTCAGGGAACCTACTTTAGGTGCGTACTCATTCATAACAGTGTTTCTCCTTTTGGAATGAAGATAGAACAGGGACGAACTAGGGGCACATTAGGTCCTTTGAGTAAAGGGCAAGCTATGGCGCTTAAGCCTGCCAAACACATATTGGAGGTTCACCACCAGTGGTGTTCCGCACTTAGTTTCTGCGTCTATAACGCTTCCAACACTGAGAGGGAAGTGTGCTTTAGGAGGGATTCACTGCAGTGTTACGTCTGTTAAAGAAGAAAGCTTTGGGGACTGACTCTTTGGTAACCACAATAGGCGCACATAGCTTTCCAGTCTCTGACGTCTATCCGTTGGACTATAGCAAGTTCTGTGTAAGGGAAACATCTTCATGAGGAATGTCCCTTCTAACAGTGTCTTTCCAGTGGAGGAAAGAAGATAGAACAAGGACGGAGCAGAGAGAATGTTACAACCCGTTGGTGAAGGAAAGGGTCAGGCATTTAGGCCTCTATGATGCATACTGGAAGTTCAACACTTGGGATGTTCCACAGTGTCTACCACTTCTCAAAACACTTCCAATATTTGAGGGAACTGTTCTACAGCAAGTTCTCACAACAGGGAAGCGTCTGTGCTCAGTTGGAAAGTGTAGGACGTGTCTGGGTAGCAGTCATGAAGTGTCTCATACAGACCCCTTAGAGGGGATGCGGAGGAAGGTATCTGCTCTGGGAACGTACTTCACGTGCTTACTCATTCGTAACAGTGTTTCTCCTTTGAAGATGAAGACAGAAAAGGGAAAGACTACGGGCACAGTAGGTACTGTGAGTAAAGGGCAGGCTATGGCGCTTAGCCTGACAAACACATATTGGATGTTCACCACCAGTGGTGATCCGCACTTAGTTTCTGCTTCTAAAACGCTTCCAACACTGAGAGGGATGTGTGCTTTAGGAGGGATTCACTGCAGTGTTAGGTCTTTTAAAGAAGGAAGCTTTTGGGACTGACTCTGTGGTAACCGCATTAGGCGCACATAGCTTTCCATTCAAAGACGTTTAACCATTGGACTATAGCAAATTCAGTTTAAGGGAAACTCCTTCATGCGGAATGTCATTTCTCACTTTGTCTTTCCAGTGGAGGAAAGAAGATAGAACAAGGACGGAGCACAGAGAATATTAAACCCTTTGGTGAAGTAAAGGGTAAGGCATTTAGGCCTCTATGATGCATACTGGAAGTTCTACACCTGGGATGTTCCACAGCGTCTACCACCTCTCAAAACACTTCCAATATATGAGGGAACTGTGCTACAGTAAGTTCTCACGACAGGGATGCGTCTGTACTCAGTTGGAAACTCTAGGACGTGTCGGGTTAGCAATCATGAAGTCTCTCCTACAGGCCCCTTAGAGGGGATGCAAAGGAAAGTATCTGCTCAGCGAACCTACTTCAGTTGCATGCTCATTTTTAACAGCGTTTCTCCTTTGAGATATGGAGATAGAACAGGGACTGACTAGGGGCACATTAGGTACTGTGAGTAAAGGGCAGGCTATGGCGCTTAAGCCTACCAAACACATATTGGATGTTCACCACCAGTGGTGATCCGCACTTGGTTTCTGCGTCTAAAACGCTTCCTACACTGAGAGGGAAGTGTGCTTTAGGAGGGATTCACTGCAGTGTTACGTCTGTTAAAGAAGGAAGCTTTGGGGACTGACTCTGTGGTAACCGCAATAGGCGCACATAGCTTTCCATTCACAGACGTCTAACCGTTAGACTATAGCATGTTCTGTTTAAGGGAAACTCCTTCAGGCGGAATGTCACTTCTCACAGTGTCTTTCCAGTGGAGGAAAGATGATAGAACAAGGACGGACAGAGAGAACGTTGCAAACCGTGAGTGAAGTAGAGGGTAAGGCACTTAGGCCTCTAGGATGCATACTGGAATTACAACACCGGTGATGTTCCACAGTGTCTACCTCTTCTCTTAAACACTTCCAGTATATAAGGGAACTGTGCTACAGTAATTTTTCACGAAGGGGATGCATCTGTGCTCAGTTGAAAACTCTACAATGTGTCTGGGTAGCAATCATGAAGTGTCTCATACAGGCCCCTTGGAGGGGAGGCGTAGGAAGGTATCTGCTCAGGGAACCTACTTTAGGTGCGTACTCATTCATAACAGTGTTTCTCCTTTTGGAATGAAGATAGAACAGGGACGAACTAGGGGCACATTAGGTCCTTTGAGTAAAGGGCAAGCTATGGCGCTTAAGCCTGCCAAACACATATTGGAGGTTCACCACCAGTGGTGTTCCGCACTTAGTTTCTGCGTCTATAACGCTTCCAACACTGAGAGGGAAGTGTGCTTTAGGAGGGATTCACTGCAGTGTTACGTCTGTTAAAGAAGAAAGCTTTGGGGACTGACTCTTTGGTAACCACAATAGGCGCACATAGCTTTCCAGTCTCTGACGTCTATCCGTTGGACTATAGCAAGTTCTGTGTAAGGGAAACATCTTCATGAGGAATGTCCCTTCTAACAGTGTCTTTCCAGTGGAGGAAAGAAGATAGAACAAGGACGGAGCAGAGAGAATGTTACAGCCCGTTGGTGAAGGAAAGGGTCATGCATTTAGGCCTCTATGATGCATACTGGAAGTTCAACACTTGGGATGTTCCACAGTGTCTACCACTTCTCAAAACACTTCCAATATAGGAGGGAACTGTTCTACAGCAAGTTCTCACAACAGGGAAGCGTCTGTGCTCAGTTGGAAAGTGTAGGACGTGTCTGGGTAGCAATCATGAAGTGTCTCATACAGACCCCTTAGAGGGGATGCGGAGGAAGGTATCTGCTCTGGGAACCTACTTCAGGTACGTACTCATTCATAACAGTGTTTCTCCTTTGAAGATGAAGATAGAACAGGGAAGGACTACAGGCACATTAGGTACTGTGAGTAAAGGGCAGGCTAAGGGTCTTAGCCTGACAAACACATATTGGATGTTCACCACCAGTGGTGATCCGCACTTAGTTTCTGCGTCTAAAACGCTTCCAACACTGAGAGGGATGTGTGCTTTAGGAGGGATTCACTGCAGTGTTAGGTCTTTTAAAGAAGGAAGCTTTTGGGACTGACTCTGTGGTAACCGCATTAGGCGCACATAGCTTTCCATTCAAAGACGTCTAACCATTGGACTATAGCAAATTCAATTTAAGGGAAACTCCTTCATGCGGAATGTCATTTCTCACTTTGTCTTTCCAGTGAAGGAAAGAAGATAGAACAAGGACGGAGCACAGAGAATATTAAACCCTTTGGTGAAGTAAAGGGTAAGGCATTTAGGCCTCTATGATGCATACTGGAAGTTCTACACCTGGGATGTTCCACAGCGTCTACCACCTCTCAAAACACTTCCAATATATGAGGGAACTGTGCTACAGTAAGTTCTCACGACAGGGATGCGTCTGTACTCAGTTGTGAACTCTAGGATGTGTCTGGTTAGCAATCATGAAGTCTCTCCTACAGGCCCCTTAGAGGGGATGCAAAGGAAAGTATCTGCTCAGCGAACCTACTTCAGTTGCATACTCATTCATAACAGCGTTTCTCCTTTGAGATATGGAGATAGAACAGGGACTGACTAGGGGCACATTAGGTACTGTGAGTAAAGGGCAGGCTATGGCGCTTAAGCCTACCAAACACATATTGGATGTTCACCACCAGTGGTGATCCGCACTTGGTTTCTGCGTCTAAAACGCTTCCTACACTGAGAGGGAAGTGTTCTTTAGGAGGGATTCACTGCAGTGTTACGTCTGTTAAAGAAGGAAGCTTTTGGGACTGACTCTGTGGTAACCGCAATAGGCGCACATAGCTTTCCATTCACAGACGTCTAACCGTTAGACTATAGCATGTTCTGTTTAAGGGAAACTCCTTCAGGCGGAATGTCACTTCTCACAGTGTCTTTCCAGTGGAGAAAAGATGATAGAACAAGGACGGACAGAGAGAACGTTGCAAACCGTGAGTGAAGTAGAGGGTAAGGCACTTAGGCCTCTAGGATGCATACTGGAATTACAACACCGGTGATGTTCCACAGTGTCTACCTCTTCTCTTAAACACTTCCAATATATAAGGGAACTGTGCTACAGTAATTGTTCACGAAGGGGATGCATCTGTGCTCAGTTGAAAACTTTACAATGTGTCTGGGTAGCAATCATGAAGTGTCTCATACAGGCCCCTTGGAGGGGAGGCGTAGGAAGGTATCTGCTCAGGGAACCTACTTTAGGTGCGTACTCATTCATAACAGTGTTTCTCCTTTTGGAATGAAGATAGAACAGGGACGAACTAGGGGCACATTAGGTCCTTTGAGTAAAGGGCAAGCTATGGCGCTTAAGCCTGCCAAACACATATTGGAGGTTCACCACCAGTGGTGTTCCGCACTTAGTTTCTGCGTCTATAACGCTTCCAACACTGAGAGGGAAGTGTGCTTTAGGAGGGATTCACTGCAGTGTTACGTCTGTTAAAGAAGAAAGCTTTGGGGACTGACTCTTTGGTAACCACAATAGGCGCACATAGCTTTCCAGTCTCTGACGTCTATCCGTTGGACTATAGCAAGTTCTGTGTAAGGGAAACATCTTCATGAGGAATGTCCCTTCTAACAGTGTCTTTCCAGTGGAGGAAAGAAGCTAGAACAAGGACGGAGCAGAGAGAATGTTACAACCCGTTGGTGAAGGAAAGGGTCAGGCATTTAGGCCTCTATGATGCATACTGGAAGTTCAACACTTGGGATGTTCCACAGTGTCTACCACTTCTCAAAACACTTCCAATATTTGAGGGAACTGTTCTACAGCAAGTTCTCACAACAGGGAAGCGTCTGTGCTCAGTTGGAAAGTGTAGGACGTGTCTGGGTAGCAGTCATGAAGTGTCTCATACAGACCCCTTAGAGGGGATGCGGAGGAAGGTATCTGCTCTGGGAACGTACTTCACGTGCTTACTCATTCGTAACAGTGTTTCTCCTTTGAAGATGAAGACAGAAAAGGGAAAGACTACGGGCACAGTAGGTACTGTGAGTAAAGGGCAGGCTATGGCGCTTAGCCTGACAAACACATATTGGATGTTCACCACCAGTGGTGATCCGCACTTAGTTTCTGCTTCTAAAACGCTTCCAACACTGAGAGGGATGTGTGCTTTAGGAGGGATTCACTGCAGTGTTAGGTCTTTTAAAGAAGGAAGCTTTTGGGACTGACTCTGTGGTAACCGCATTAGGCGCACATAGCTTTCCATTCAAAGACGTTTAACCATTGGACTCTAGCAAATTCAGTTTAAGGGAAACTCCTTCATGCGGAATGTCATTTCTCACTTTGTCTTTCCAGTGGAGGAAAGAAGATAGAACAAGGACGGAGCACAGAGAATATTAAACCCTTTGGTGAAGTAAAGGGTAAGGCATTTAGGCCTCTATGATGCATACTGGAAGTTCTACACCTGGGATGTTCCACAGCGTCTACCACCTCTCAAAACACTTCCAATATATGAGGGAACTGTGCTACAGTAAGTTCTCACGACAGGGATGCGTCTGTACTCAGTTGGAAACTCTAGGACGTGTCGGGTTAGCAATCATGAAGTCTCTCCTACAGGCCCCTTAGAGGGGATGCAAAGGAAAGTATCTGCTCAGCGAACCTACTTCAGTTGCATGCTCATTTTTAACAGCGTTTCTCCTTTGAGATATGGAGATAGAACAGGGACTGACTAGGGGCACATTAGGTACTGTGAGTAAAGGGCAGGCTATGGCGCTTAAGCCTACCAAACACATATTGGATGTTCACCACCAGTGGTGATCCGCACTTGGTTTCTGCGTCTAAAACGCTTCCTACACTGAGAGGGAAGTGTGCTTTAGGAGGGATTCACTGCAGTGTTACGTCTGTTAAAGAAGGAAGCTTTGGGGACTGACTCTGTGGTAACCGCAATAGGCGCACATAGCTTTCCATTCACAGACGTCTAACCGTTAGACTATAGCATGTTCTGTTTAAGGGAAACTCCTTCAGGCGGAATGTCACTTCTCACAGTGTCTTTCCAGTGGAGGAAAGATGATAGAACAAGGACGGACAGAGAGAACGTTGCAAACCGTGAGTGAAGTAGAGGGTAAGGCACTTAGGCCTCTAGGATGCATACTGGAATTACAACACCGGTGATGTTCCACAGTGTCTACCTCTTCTCTTAAACACTTCCAGTATATAAGGGAACTGTGCTACAGTAATTTTTCACGAAGGGGATGCATCTGTGCTCAGTTGAAAACTCTACAATGTGTCTGGGTAGCAATCATGAAGTGTCTCATACAGGCCCCTTGGAGGGGAGGCGTAGGAAGGTATCTGCTCAGGGAACCTACTTTAGGTGCGTACTCATTCATAACAGTGTTTCTCCTTTTGGAATGAAAATAGAACAGGGACGAACTAGGGGCACATTAGGTCCTTTGAGTAAAGGGCAAGCTATGGCGCTTAAGCCTGCCAAACACATATTGGAGGTTCACCACCAGTGGTGTTCCGCACTTAGTTTCTGCGTCTATAACGCTTCCAACACTGAGAGGGAAGTGTGCTTTAGGAGGGATTCACTGCAGTGTTACGTCTGTTAAAGAAGAAAGCTTTGGGGACTGACTCTTTGGTAACCACAATAGGCGCACATAGCTTTCCAGTCTCTGACGTCTATCCGTTGGACTATAGCAAGTTCTGTGTAAGGGAAACATCTTCATGAGGAATGTCCCTTCTAACAGTGTCTTTCCAGTGGAGGAAAGAAGATAGAACAAGGACGGAGCAGAGAGAATGTTACAGCCCGTTGGTGAAGGAAAGGGTCATGCATTTAGGCCTCTATGATGCATACTGGAAGTTCAACACTTGGGATGTTCCACAGTGTCTACCACTTCTCAAAACACTTCCAATATAGGAGGGAACTGTTCTACAGCAAGTTCTCACAACAGGGAAGCGTCTGTGCTCAGTTGGAAAGTGTAGGACGTGTCTGGGTAGCAATCATGAAGTGTCTCATACAGACCCCTTAGAGGGGATGCGGAGGAAGGTATCTGCTCTGGGAACCTACTTCAGGTACGTACTCATTCATAACAGTGTTTCTCCTTTGAAGATGAAGATAGAACAGGGAAGGACTACAGGCACATTAGGTACTGTGAGCAAAGGGCAGGCTAAGGGTCTTAGCCTGACAAACACATATTGGATGTTCACCACCAGTGGTGATCCGCACTTAGTTTCTGCGTCTAAAACGCTTCCAACACTGAGAGGGATGTGTGCTTTAGGAGGGATTCACTGCAGTGTTAGGTCTTTTAAAGAAGGAAGCTTTTGGGACTGACTCTGTGGTAACCGCATTAGGCGCACATAGCTTTCCATTCAAAGACGTCTAACCATTGGACTATAGCAAATTCAATTTAAGGGAAACTCCTTCATGCGGAATGTCATTTCTCACTTTGTCTTTCCAGTGAAGGAAAGAAGATAGAACAAGGACGGAGCACAGAGAATATTAAACCCTTTGGTGAAGTAAAGGGTAAGGCATTTAGGCCTCTATGATGCATACTGGAAGTTCTACACCTGGGATGTTCCACAGCGTCTACCACCTCTCAAAACACTTCCAATATATGAGGGAACTGTGCTACAGTAAGTTCTCACGACAGGGATGCGTCTGTACTCAGTTGTGAACTCTAGGATGTGTCTGGTTAGCAATCATGAAGTCTCTCCTACAGGCCCCTTAGAGGGGATGCAAAGGAAAGTATCTGCTCAGCGAACCTACTTCAGTTGCATACTCATTCATAACAGCGTTTCTCCTTTGAGATATGGAGATAGAACAGGGACTGACTAGGGGCACATTAGGTACTGTGAGTAAAGGGCAGGCTATGGCGCTTAAGCCTACCAAACACATATTGGATGTTCACCACCAGTGGTGATCCGCACTTGGTTTCTGCGTCTAAAACGCTTCCTACACTGAGAGGGAAGTGTTCTTTAGGAGGGATTCACTGCAGTGTTACGTCTGTTAAAGAAGGAAGCTTTTGGGACTGACTCTGTGGTAACCGCAATAGGCGCACATAGCTTTCCATTCACAGACGTCTAACCGTTAGACTATAGCATGTTCTGTTTAAGGGAAACTCCTTCAGGCGGAATGTCACTTCTCACAGTGTCTTTCCAGTGGAGAAAAGATGATAGAACAAGGACGGACAGAGAGAACGTTGCAAACCGTGAGTGAAGTAGAGGGTAAGGCACTTAGGCCTCTATGATGCATACTGGAATTACAACACCGGTGATGTTCCACAGTGTCTACCTCTTCTCTTAAACACTTCCAATATATAAGGGAACTGTGCTACAGTAATTTTTCACGAAGGGGATGCATCTGTGCTCAGTTGAAAACTTTACAATGTGTCTGGGTAGCAATCATGAAGTGTCTCATACAGGCCCCTTGGAGGGGAGGCGTAGGAAGGTATCTGCTCAGGGAACCTACTTTAGGTGCGTACTCATTCATAACAGTGTTTCTCCTTTTGGAATGAAGATAGAACAGGGACGAACTAGGGGCACATTAGGTCCTTTGAGTAAAGGGCAAGCTATGGCGCTTAAGCCTGCCAAACACATATTGGAGGTTCACCACCAGTGGTGTTCCGCACTTAGTTTCTGCGTCTATAACGCTTCCAACACTGAGAGGGAAGTGTGCTTTAGGAGGGATTCACTGCAGTGTTACGTCTGTTAAAGAAGAAAGCTTTGGGGACTGACTCTTTGGTAACCACAATAGGCGCACATAGCTTTCCAGTCTCTGACGTCTATCCGTTGGACTATAGCAAGTTCTGTGTAAGGGAAACATCTTCATGAGGAATGTCCCTTCTAACAGTGTCTTTCCAGTGGAGGAAAGAAGCTAGAACAAGGACGGAGCAGAGAGAATGTTACAACCCGTTGGTGAAGGAAAGGGTCAGGCATTTAGGCCTCTATGATGCATACTGGAAGTTCAACACTTGGGATGTTCCACAGTGTCTACCACTTCTCAAAACACTTCCAATATTTGAGGGAACTGTTCTACAGCAAGTTCTCACAACAGGGAAGCGTCTGTGCTCAGTTGGAAAGTGTAGGACGTGTCTGGGTAGCAGTCATGAAGTGTCTCATACAGACCCCTTAGAGGGGATGCGGAGGAAGGTATCTGCTCTGGGAACGTACTTCACGTGCTTACTCATTCGTAACAGTGTTTCTCCTTTGAAGATGAAGACAGAAAAGGGAAAGACTACGGGCACAGTAGGTACTGTGAGTAAAGGGCAGGCTATGGCGCTTAGCCTGACAAACACATATTGGATGTTCACCACCAGTGGTGATCCGCACTTAGTTTCTGCTTCTAAAACGCTTCCAACACTGAGAGGGATGTGTGCTTTAGGAGGGATTCACTGCAGTGTTAGGTCTTTTAAAGAAGGAAGCTTTTGGGACTGACTCTGTGGTAACCGCATTAGGCGCACATAGCTTTCCATTCAAAGACGTTTAACCATTGGACTCTAGCAAATTCAGTTTAAGGGAAACTCCTTCATGCGGAATGTCATTTCTCACTTTGTCTTTCCAGTGGAGGAAAGAAGATAGAACAAGGACGGAGCACAGAGAATATTAAACCCTTTGGTGAAGTAAAGGGTAAGGCATTTAGGCCTCTATGATGCATACTGGAAGTTCTACACCTGGGATGTTCCACAGCGTCTACCACCTCTCAAAACACTTCCAATATATGAGGGAACTGTGCTACAGTAAGTTCTCACGACAGGGATGCGTCTGTACTCAGTTGGAAACTCTAGGACGTGTCGGGTTAGCAATCATGAAGTCTCTCCTACAGGCCCCTTAGAGGGGATGCAAAGGAAAGTATCTGCTCAGCGAACCTACTTCAGTTGCATGCTCATTTTTAACAGCGTTTCTCCTTTGAGATATGGAGATAGAACAGGGACTGACTAGGGGCACATTAGGTACTGTGAGTAAAGGGCAGGCTATGGCGCTTAAGCCTACCAAACACATATTGGATGTTCACCACCAGTGGTGATCCGCACTTGGTTTCTGCGTCTAAAACGCTTCCTACACTGAGAGGGAAGTGTGCTTTAGGAGGGATTCACTGCAGTGTTACGTCTGTTAAAGAAGGAAGCTTTGGGGACTGACTCTGTGGTAACCGCAATAGGCGCACATAGCTTTCCATTCACAGACGTCTAACCGTTAGACTATAGCATGTTCTGTTTAAGGGAAACTCCTTCAGGCGGAATGTCACTTCTCACAGTGTCTTTCCAGTGGAGGAAAGATGATAGAACAAGGACGGACAGAGAGAACGTTGCAAACCGTGAGTGAAGTAGAGGGTAAGGCACTTAGGCCTCTAGGATGCATACTGGAATTACAACACCGGTGATGTTCCACAGTGTCTACCTCTTCTCTTAAACACTTCCAGTATATAAGGGAACTGTGCTACAGTAATTTTTCACGAAGGGGATGCATCTGTGCTCAGTTG
Source organism: Neogale vison (assembly GCF_020171115.1). Lineage (NCBI taxonomy): Eukaryota > Metazoa > Chordata > Mammalia > Carnivora > Mustelidae > Neogale > Neogale vison. The sequence goes on from NC_058104.1 coordinate 46,634,408, forward strand.
AAAACTCTACAATGTGTCTGGGTAGCAATCATGAAGTGTCTCATACAGGCCCCTTGGAGGGGAGGCGTAGGAAGGTATCTGCTCAGGGAACCTACTTTAGGTGCGTACTCATTCATAACAGTGTTTCTCCTTTTGGAATGAAAATAGAACAGGGACGAACTAGGGGCACATTAGGTCCTTTGAGTAAAGGGCAAGCTATGGCGCTTAAGCCTGCCAAACACATATTGGAGGTTCACCACCAGTGGTGTTCCGCACTTAGTTTCTGCGTCTATAACGCTTCCAACACTGAGAGGGAAGTGTGCTTTAGGAGGGATTCACTGCAGTGTTACGTCTGTTAAAGAAGAAAGCTTTGGGGACTGACTCTTTGGTAACCACAATAGGCGCACATAGCTTTCCAGTCTCTGACGTCTATCCGTTGGACTATAGCAAGTTCTGTGTAAGGGAAACATCTTCATGAGGAATGTCCCTTCTAACAGTGTCTTTCCAGTGGAGGAAAGAAGATAGAACAAGGACGGAGCAGAGAGAATGTTACAGCCCGTTGGTGAAGGAAAGGGTCATGCATTTAGGCCTCTATGATGCATACTGGAAGTTCAACACTTGGGATGTTCCACAGTGTCTACCACTTCTCAAAACACTTCCAATATAGGAGGGAACTGTTCTACAGCAAGTTCTCACAACAGGGAAGCGTCTGTGCTCAGTTGGAAAGTGTAGGACGTGTCTGGGTAGCAATCATGAAGTGTCTCATACAGACCCCTTAGAGGGGATGCGGAGGAAGGTATCTGCTCTGGGAACCTACTTCAGGTACGTACTCATTCATAACAGTGTTTCTCCTTTGAAGATGAAGATAGAACAGGGAAGGACTACAGGCACATTAGGTACTGTGAGCAAAGGGCAGGCTAAGGGTCTTAGCCTGACAAACACATATTGGATGTTCACCACCAGTGGTGATCCGCACTTAGTTTCTGCGTCTAAAACGCTTCCAACACTGAGAGGGATGTGTGCTTTAGGAGGGATTCACTGCAGTGTTAGGTCTTTTAAAGAAGGAAGCTTTTGGGACTGACTCTGTGGTAACCGCATTAGGCGCACATAGCTTTCCATTCAAAGACGTCTAACCATTGGACTATAGCAAATTCAATTTAAGGGAAACTCCTTCATGCGGAATGTCATTTCTCACTTTGTCTTTCCAGTGAAGGAAAGAAGATAGAACAAGGACGGAGCACAGAGAATATTAAACCCTTTGGTGAAGTAAAGGGTAAGGCATTTAGGCCTCTATGATGCATACTGGAAGTTCTACACCTGGGATGTTCCACAGCGTCTACCACCTCTCAAAACACTTCCAATATATGAGGGAACTGTGCTACAGTAAGTTCTCACGACAGGGATGCGTCTGTACTCAGTTGTGAACTCTAGGATGTGTCTGGTTAGCAATCATGAAGTCTCTCCTACAGGCCCCTTAGAGGGGATGCAAAGGAAAGTATCTGCTCAGCGAACCTACTTCAGTTGCATACTCATTCATAACAGCGTTTCTCCTTTGAGATATGGAGATAGAACAGGGACTGACTAGGGGCACATTAGGTACTGTGAGTAAAGGGCAGGCTATGGCGCTTAAGCCTACCAAACACATATTGGATGTTCACCACCAGTGGTGATCCGCACTTGGTTTCTGCGTCTAAAACGCTTCCTACACTGAGAGGGAAGTGTTCTTTAGGAGGGATTCACTGCAGTGTTACGTCTGTTAAAGAAGGAAGCTTTTGGGACTGACTCTGTGGTAACCGCAATAGGCGCACATAGCTTTCCATTCACAGACGTCTAACCGTTAGACTATAGCATGTTCTGTTTAAGGGAAACTCCTTCAGGCGGAATGTCACTTCTCACAGTGTCTTTCCAGTGGAGAAAAGATGATAGAACAAGGACGGACAGAGAGAACGTTGCAAACCGTGAGTGAAGTAGAGGGTAAGGCACTTAGGCCTCTATGATGCATACTGGAATTACAACACCGGTGATGTTCCACAGTGTCTACCTCTTCTCTTAAACACTTCCAATATATAAGGGAACTGTGCTACAGTAATTTTTCACGAAGGGGATGCATCTGTGCTCAGTTGAAAACTTTACAATGTGTCTGGGTAGCAATCATGAAGTGTCTCATACAGGCCCCTTGGAGGGGAGGCGTAGGAAGGTATCTGCTCAGGGAACCTACTTTAGGTGCGTACTCATTCATAACAGTGTTTCTCCTTTTGGAATGAAGATAGAACAGGGACGAACTAGGGGCACATTAGGTCCTTTGAGTAAAGGGCAAGCTATGGCGCTTAAGCCTGCCAAACACATATTGGAGGTTCACCACCAGTGGTGTTCCGCACTTAGTTTCTGCGTCTATAACGCTTCCAACACTGAGAGGGAAGTGTGCTTTAGGAGGGATTCACTGCAGTGTTACGTCTGTTAAAGAAGAAAGCTTTGGGGACTGACTCTTTGGTAACCACAATAGGCGCACATAGCTTTCCAGTCTCTGACGTCTATCCGTTGGACTATAGCAAGTTCTGTGTAAGGGAAACATCTTCATGAGGAATGTCCCTTCTAACAGTGTCTTTCCAGTGGAGGAAAGAAGCTAGAACAAGGACGGAGCAGAGAGAATGTTACAACCCGTTGGTGAAGGAAAGGGTCAGGCATTTAGGCCTCTATGATGCATACTGGAAGTTCAACACTTGGGATGTTCCACAGTGTCTACCACTTCTCAAAACACTTCCAATATTTGAGGGAACTGTTCTACAGCAAGTTCTCACAACAGGGAAGCGTCTGTGCTCAGTTGGAAAGTGTAGGACGTGTCTGGGTAGCAGTCATGAAGTGTCTCATACAGACCCCTTAGAGGGGATGCGGAGGAAGGTATCTGCTCTGGGAACGTACTTCACGTGCTTACTCATTCGTAACAGTGTTTCTCCTTTGAAGATGAAGACAGAAAAGGGAAAGACTACGGGCACAGTAGGTACTGTGAGTAAAGGGCAGGCTATGGCGCTTAGCCTGACAAACACATATTGGATGTTCACCACCAGTGGTGATCCGCACTTAGTTTCTGCTTCTAAAACGCTTCCAACACTGAGAGGGATGTGTGCTTTAGGAGGGATTCACTGCAGTGTTAGGTCTTTTAAAGAAGGAAGCTTTTGGGACTGACTCTGTGGTAACCGCATTAGGCGCACATAGCTTTCCATTCAAAGACGTTTAACCATTGGACTCTAGCAAATTCAGTTTAAGGGAAACTCCTTCATGCGGAATGTCATTTCTCACTTTGTCTTTCCAGTGGAGGAAAGAAGATAGAACAAGGACGGAGCACAGAGAATATTAAACCCTTTGGTGAAGTAAAGGGTAAGGCATTTAGGCCTCTATGATGCATACTGGAAGTTCTACACCTGGGATGTTCCACAGCGTCTACCACCTCTCAAAACACTTCCAATATATGAGGGAACTGTGCTACAGTAAGTTCTCACGACAGGGATGCGTCTGTACTCAGTTGGAAACTCTAGGACGTGTCGGGTTAGCAATCATGAAGTCTCTCCTACAGGCCCCTTAGAGGGGATGCAAAGGAAAGTATCTGCTCAGCGAACCTACTTCAGTTGCATGCTCATTTTTAACAGCGTTTCTCCTTTGAGATATGGAGATAGAACAGGGACTGACTAGGGGCACATTAGGTACTGTGAGTAAAGGGCAGGCTATGGCGCTTAAGCCTACCAAACACATATTGGATGTTCACCACCAGTGGTGATCCGCACTTGGTTTCTGCGTCTAAAACGCTTCCTACACTGAGAGGGAAGTGTGCTTTAGGAGGGATTCACTGCAGTGTTACGTCTGTTAAAGAAGGAAGCTTTGGGGACTGACTCTGTGGTAACCGCAATAGGCGCACATAGCTTTCCATTCACAGACGTCTAACCGTTAGACTATAGCATGTTCTGTTTAAGGGAAACTCCTTCAGGCGGAATGTCACTTCTCACAGTGTCTTTCCAGTGGAGGAAAGATGATAGAACAAGGACGGACAGAGAGAACGTTGCAAACCGTGAGTGAAGTAGAGGGTAAGGCACTTAGGCCTCTAGGATGCATACTGGAATTACAACACCGGTGATGTTCCACAGTGTCTACCTCTTCTCTTAAACACTTCCAGTATATAAGGGAACTGTGCTACAGTAATTTTTCACGAAGGGGATGCATCTGTGCTCAGTTGAAAACTCTACAATGTGTCTGGGTAGCAATCATGAAGTGTCTCATACAGGCCCCTTGGAGGGGAGGCGTAGGAAGGTATCTGCTCAGGGAACCTACTTTAGGTGCGTACTCATTCATAACAGTGTTTCTCCTTTTGGAATGAAAATAGAACAGGGACGAACTAGGGGCACATTAGGTCCTTTGAGTAAAGGGCAAGCTATGGCGCTTAAGCCTGCCAAACACATATTGGAGGTTCACCACCAGTGGTGTTCCGCACTTAGTTTCTGCGTCTATAACGCTTCCAACACTGAGAGGGAAGTGTGCTTTAGGAGGGATTCACTGCAGTGTTACGTCTGTTAAAGAAGAAAGCTTTGGGGACTGACTCTTTGGTAACCACAATAGGCGCACATAGCTTTCCAGTCTCTGACGTCTATCCGTTGGACTATAGCAAGTTCTGTGTAAGGGAAACATCTTCATGAGGAATGTCCCTTCTAACAGTGTCTTTCCAGTGGAGGAAAGAAGATAGAACAAGGACGGAGCAGAGAGAATGTTACAGCCCGTTGGTGAAGGAAAGGGTCATGCATTTAGGCCTCTATGATGCATACTGGAAGTTCAACACTTGGGATGTTCCACAGTGTCTACCACTTCTCAAAACACTTCCAATATAGGAGGGAACTGTTCTACAGCAAGTTCTCACAACAGGGAAGCGTCTGTGCTCAGTTGGAAAGTGTAGGACGTGTCTGGGTAGCAATCATGAAGTGTCTCATACAGACCCCTTAGAGGGGATGCGGAGGAAGGTATCTGCTCTGGGAACCTACTTCAGGTACGTACTCATTCATAACAGTGTTTCTCCTTTGAAGATGAAGATAGAACAGGGAAGGACTACAGGCACATTAGGTACTGTGAGTAAAGGGCAGGCTAAGGGTCTTAGCCTGACAAACACATATTGGATGTTCACCACCAGTGGTGATCCGCACTTAGTTTCTGCGTCTAAAACGCTTCCAACACTGAGAGGGATGTGTGCTTTAGGAGGGATTCACTGCAGTGTTAGGTCTTTTAAAGAAGGAAGCTTTTGGGACTGACTCTGTGGTAACCGCATTAGGCGCACATAGCTTTCCATTCAAAGACGTCTAACCATTGGACTATAGCAAATTCAATTTAAGGGAAACTCCTTCATGCGGAATGTCATTTCTCACTTTGTCTTTCCAGTGAAGGAAAGAAGATAGAACAAGGACGGAGCACAGAGAATATTAAACCCTTTGGTGAAGTAAAGGGTAAGGCATTTAGGCCTCTATGATGCATACTGGAAGTTCTACACCTGGGATGTTCCACAGCGTCTACCACCTCTCAAAACACTTCCAATATATGAGGGAACTGTGCTACAGTAAGTTCTCACGACAGGGATGCGTCTGTACTCAGTTGTGAACTCTAGGATGTGTCTGGTTAGCAATCATGAAGTCTCTCCTACAGGCCCCTTAGAGGGGATGCAAAGGAAAGTATCTGCTCAGCGAACCTACTTCAGTTGCATACTCATTCATAACAGCGTTTCTCCTTTGAGATATGGAGATAGAACAGGGACTGACTAGGGGCACATTAGGTACTGTGAGTAAAGGGCAGGCTATGGCGCTTAAGCCTACCAAACACATATTGGATGTTCACCACCAGTGGTGATCCTCACTTGGTTTCTGCGTCTAAAACGCTTCCTACACTGAGAGGGAAGTGTTCTTTAGGAGGGATTCACTGCAGTGTTACGTCTGTTAAAGAAGGAAGCTTTTGGGACTGACTCTGTGGTAACCGCAATAGGCGCACATAGCTTTCCATTCACAGACGTCTAACCGTTAGACTATAGCATGTTCTGTTTAAGGGAAACTCCTTCAGGCGGAATGTCACTTCTCACAGTGTCTTTCCAGTGGAGAAAAGATGATAGAACAAGGACGGACAGAGAGAACGTTGCAAACCGTGAGTGAAGTAGAGGGTAAGGCACTTAGGCCTCTAGGATGCATACTGGAATTACAACACCGTTGATGTTCCACAGTGTCTACCTCTTCTCTTAAACACTTCCAATATATAAGGGAACTGTGCTACAGTAATTTTTCACGAAGGGGATGCATCTGTGCTCAGTTGAAAACTTTACAATGTGTCTGGGTAGCAATCATGAAGTGTCTCATACAGGCCCCTTGGAGGGGAGGCGTAGGAAGGTATCTGCTCAGGGAACCTACTTTAGGTGCGTACTCATTCATAACAGTGTTTCTCCTTTTGGAATGAAGATAGAACAGGGACGAACTAGGGGCACATTAGGTCCTTTGAGTAAAGGGCAAGCTATGGCGCTTAAGCCTGCCAAACACATATTGGAGGTTCACCACCAGTGGTGTTCCGCACTTAGTTTCTGCGTCTATAACGCTTCCAACACTGAGAGGGAAGTGTGCTTTAGGAGGGATTCACTGCAGTGTTACGTCTGTTAAAGAAGAAAGCTTTGGGGACTGACTCTTTGGTAACCACAATAGGCGCACATAGCTTTCCAGTCTCTGACGTCTATCCGTTGGACTATAGCAAGTTCTGTGTAAGGGAAACATCTTCATGAGGAATGTCCCTTCTAACAGTGTCTTTCCAGTGGAGGAAAGAAGCTAGAACAAGGACGGAGCAGAGAGAATGTTACAACCCGTTGGTGAAGGAAAGGGTCAGGCATTTAGGCCTCTATGATGCATACTGGAAGTTCAACACTTGGGATGTTCCACAGTGTCTACCACTTCTCAAAACACTTCCAATATTTGAGGGAACTGTTCTACAGCAAGTTCTCACAACAGGGAAGCGTCTGTGCTCAGTTGGAAAGTGTAGGACGTGTCTGGGTAGCAGTCATGAAGTGTCTCATACAGACCCCTTAGAGGGGATGCGGAGGAAGGTATCTGCTCTGGGAACGTACTTCACGTGCTTACTCATTCGTAACAGTGTTTCTCCTTTGAAGATGAAGACAGAAAAGGGAAAGACTACGGGCACAGTAGGTACTGTGAGTAAAGGGCAGGCTATGGCGCTTAGCCTGACAAACACATATTGGATGTTCACCACCAGTGGTGATCCGCACTTAGTTTCTGCTTCTAAAACGCTTCCAACACTGAGAGGGATGTGTGCTTTAGGAGGGATTCACTGCAGTGTTAGGTCTTTTAAAGAAGGAAGCTTTTGGGACTGACTCTGTGGTAACCGCATTAGGCGCACATAGCTTTCCATTCAAAGACGTTTAACCATTGGACTATAGCAAATTCAGTTTAAGGGAAACTCCTTCATGCGGAATGTCATTTCTCACTTTGTCTTTCCAGTGGAGGAAAGAAGATAGAACAAGGACGGAGCACAGAGAATATTAAACCCTTTGGTGAAGTAAAGGGTAAGGCATTTAGGCCTCTATGATGCATACTGGAAGTTCTACACCTGGGATGTTCCACAGCGTCTACCACCTCTCAAAACACTTCCAATATATGAGGGAACGGTGCTACAGTAAGTTCTCACGACAGGGATGCGTCTGTACTCAGTTGGAAACTCTAGGACGTGTCGGGTTAGCAATCATGAAGTCTCTCCTACAGGCCCCTTAGAGGGGATGCAAAGGAAAGTATCTGCTCAGCGAACCTACTTCAGTTGCATGCTCATTTTTAACAGCGTTTCTCCTTTGAGATATGGAGATAGAACAGGGACTGACTAGGGGCACATTAGGTACTGTGAGTAAAGGGCAGGCTATGGCGCTTAAGCCTACCAAACACATATTGGATGTTCACCACCAGTGGTGATCCGCACTTGGTTTCTGCGTCTAAAACGCTTCCTACACTGAGAGGGAAGTGTGCTTTAGGAGGGATTCACTGCAGTGTTACGTCTGTTAAAGAAGGAAGCTTTGGGGACTGACTCTGTGGTAACCGCAATAGGCGCACATAGCTTTCCATTCACAGACGTCTAACCGTTAGACTATAGCATGTTCTGTTTAAGGGAAACTCCTTCAGGCGGAATGTCACTTCTCACAGTGTCTTTCCAGTGGAGGAAAGATGATAGAACAAGGACGGACAGAGAGAACGTTGCAAACCGTGAGTGAAGTAGAGGGTAAGGCACTTAGGCCTCTAGGATGCATACTGGAATTACAACACCGGTGATGTTCCACAGTGTCTACCTCTTCTCTTAAACACTTCCAGTATATAAGGGAACTGTGCTACAGTAATTTTTCACGAAGGGGATGCATCTGTGCTCAGTTGAAAACTCTACAATGTGTCTGGGTAGCAATCATGAAGTGTCTCATACAGGCCCCTTGGAGGGGAGGCGTAGGAAGGTATCTGCTCAGGGAACCTACTTTAGGTGCGTACTCATTCATAACAGTGTTTCTCCTTTTGGAATGAAGATAGAACAGGGACGAACTAGGGGCACATTAGGTCCTTTGAGTAAAGGGCAAGCTATGGCGCTTAAGCCTGCCAAACACATATTGGAGGTTCACCACCAGTGGTGTTCCGCACTTAGTTTCTGCGTCTATAACGCTTCCAACACTGAGAGGGAAGTGTGCTTTAGGAGGGATTCACTGCAGTGTTACGTCTGTTAAAGAAGAAAGCTTTGGGGACTGACTCTTTGGTAACCACAATAGGCGCACATAGCTTTCCAGTCTCTGACGTCTATCCGTTGGACTATAGCAAGTTCTGTGTAAGGGAAACATCTTCATGAGGAATGTCCCTTCTAACAGTGTCTTTCCAGTGGAGGAAAGAAGCTAGAACAAGGACGGAGCAGAGAGAATGTTACAACCCGTTGGTGAAGGAAAGGGTCAGGCATTTAGGCCTCTATGATGCATACTGGAAGTTCAACACTTGGGATGTTCCACAGTGTCTACCACTTCTCAAAACACTTCCAATAATTGAGGGAACTGTTCTACAGCAAGTTCTCACAACAGGGAAGCGTCTGTGCTCAGTTGGAAAGTGTAGGACGTGTCTGGGTAGCAGTCATGAAGTGTCTCATACAGACCCCTTAGAGGGGATGCGGAGGAAGGTATCTGCTCTGGGAACGTACTTCACGTGCTTACTCATTCGTAACAGTGTTTCTCCTTTGAAGATGAAGACAGAAAAGGGAAAGACTACGGGCACAGTAGGTACTGTGAGTAAAGGGCAGGCTATGGCGCTTAGCCTGACAAACACATATTGGATGTTCACCACCAGTGGTGATCCGCACTTAGTTTCTGCTTCTAAAACGCTTCCAACACTGAGAGGGATGTGTGCTTTAGGAGGGATTCACTGCAGTGTTAGGTCTTTTAAAGAAGGAAGCTTTTGGGACTGACTCTGTGGTAACCGCATTAGGCGCACATAGCTTTCCATTCAAAGACGTTTAACCATTGGACTATAGCAAATTCAGTTTAAGGGAAACTCCTTCATGCGGAATGTCATTTCTCACTTTGTCTTTCCAGTGGAGGAAAGAAGATAGAACAAGGACGGAGCACAGAGAATATTAAACCCTTTGGTGAAGTAAAGGGTAAGGCATTTAGGCCTCTATGATGCATACTGGAAGTTCTACACCTGGGATGTTCCACAGCGTCTACCACCTCTCAAAACACTTCCAATATATGAGGGAACTGTGCTACAGTAAGTTCTCACGACAGGGATGCGTCTGTACTCAGTTGGAAACTCTAGGACGTGTCGGGTTAGCAATCATGAAGTCTCTCCTACAGGCCCCTTAGAGGGGATGCAAAGGAAAGTATCTGCTCAGCGAACCTACTTCAGTTGCATGCTCATTTTTAACAGCGTTTCTCCTTTGAGATATGGAGATAGAACAGGGACTGACTAGGGGCACATTAGGTACTGTGAGTAAAGGGCAGGCTATGGCGCTTAAGCCTACCAAACACATATTGGATGTTCACCACCAGTGGTGATCCGCACTTGGTTTCTGCGTCTAAAACGCTTCCTACACTGAGAGGGAAGTGTGCTTTAGGAGGGATTCACTGCAGTGTTACGTCTGTTAAAGAAGGAAGCTTTGGGGACTGACTCTGTGGTAACCGCAATAGGCGCACATAGCTTTCCATTCACAGACGTCTAACCGTTAGACTATAGCATGTTCTGTTTAAGGGAAACTCCTTCAGGCGGAATGTCACTTCTCACAGTGTCTTTCCAGTGGAGGAAAGATGATAGAACAAGGACGGACAGAGAGAACGTTGCAAACCGTGAGTGAAGTAGAGGGTAAGGCACTTAGGCCTCTAGGATGCATACTGGAATTACAACACCGTTGATGTTCCACAGTGTCTACCTCTTCTCTTAAACACTTCCAGTATATAAGGGAACTGTGCTACAGTAATTTTTCACGAAGGGGATGCATCTGTGCTCAGTTGAAAACTCTACAATGTGTCTGGGTAGCAATCATGAAGTGTCTCATACAGGCCCCTTGGAGGGGAGGCGTAGGAAGGTATCTGCTCAGGGAACCTACTTTAGGTGCGTACTCATTCATAACAGTGTTTCTCCTTTTGGAATGAAAATAGAACAGGGACGAACTAGGGGCACATTAGGTCCTTTGAGTAAAGGGCAAGCTATGGCGCTTAAGCCTGCCAAACACATATTGGAGGTTCACCACCAGTGGTGTTCCGCACTTAGTTTCTGCGTCTATAACGCTTCCAACACTGAGAGGGAAGTGTGCTTTAGGAGGGATTCACTGCAGTGTTACGTCTGTTAAAGAAGAAAGCTTTGGGGACTGACTCTTTGGTAACCACAATAGGCGCACATAGCTTTCCAGTCTCTGACGTCTATCCGTTGGACTATAGCAAGTTCTGTGTAAGGGAAACATCTTCATGAGGAATGTCCCTTCTAACAGTGTCTTTCCAGTGGAGGAAAGAAGATAGAACAAGGACGGAGCAGAGAGAATGTTACAGCCCGTTGGTGAAGGAAAGGGTCATGCATTTAGGCCTCTATGATGCATACTGGAAGTTCAACACTTGGGATGTTCCACAGTGTCTACCACTTCTCAAAACACTTCCAATATTTGAGGGAACTGTTCTACAGCAAGTTCTCACAACAGGGAAGCGTCTGTGCTCAGTTGGAAAGTGTAGGACGTGTCTGGGTAGCAGTCATGAAGTGTCTCATACAGACCCCTTAGAGGGGATGCGGAGGAAGGTATCTGCTCTGGGAACGTACTTCACGTGCTTACTCATTCGTAACAGTGTTTCTCCTTTGAAGATGAAGACAGAAAAGGGAAAGACTACGGGCACAGTAGGTACTGTGAGTAAAGGGCAGGCTATGGCGCTTAGCCTGACAAACACATATTGGATGTTCACCACCAGTGGTGATCCGCACTTAGTTTCTGCTTCTAAAACGCTTCCAACACTGAGAGGGATGTGTGCTTTAGGAGGGATTCACTGCAGTGTTAGGTCTTTTAAAGAAGGAAGCTTTTGGGACTGACTCTGTGGTAACCGCATTAGGCGCACATAGCTTTCCATTCAAAGACGTTTAACCATTGGACTATAGCAAATTCAGTTTAAGGGAAACTCCTTCATGCGGAATGTCATTTCTCACTTTGTCTTTCCAGTGGAGGAAAGAAGATAGAACAAGGACGGAGCACAGAGAATATTAAACCCTTTGGTGAAGTAAAGGGTAAGGCATTTAGGCCTCTATGATGCATACTGGAAGTTCTACACCTGGGATGTTCCACAGCGTCTACCACCTCTCAAAACACTTCCAATATATGAGGGAACTGTGCTACAGTAAGTTCTCACGACAGGGATGCGTCTGTACTCAGTTGGAAACTCTAGGACGTGTCGGGTTAGCAATCATGAAGTCTCTCCTACAGGCCCCTTAGAGGGGATGCAAAGGAAAGTATCTGCTCAGCGAACCTACTTCAGTTGCATGCTCATTTTTAACAGCGTTTCTCCTTTGAGATATGGAGATAGAACAGGGACTGACTAGGGGCACATTAGGTACTGTGAGTAAAGGGCAGGCTATGGCGCTTAAGCCTACCAAACACATATTGGATGTTCACCACCAGTGGTGATCCGCACTTGGTTTCTGCGTCTAAAACGCTTCCTACACTGAGAGGGAAGTGTGCTTTAGGAGGGATTCACTGCAGTGTTACGTCTGTTAAAGAAGGAAGCTTTGGGGACTGACTCTGTGGTAACCGCAATAGGCGCACATAGCTTTCCATTCACAGACGTCTAACCGTTAGACTATAGCATGTTCTGTTTAAGGGAAACTCCTTCAGGCGGAATGTCACTTCTCACAGTGTCTTTCCAGTGGAGGAAAGATGATAGAACAAGGACGGACAGAGAGAACGTTGCAAACCGTGAGTGAAGTAGAGGGTAAGGCACTTAGGCCTCTAGGATGCATACTGGAATTACAACACCGGTGATGTTCCACAGTGTCTACCTCTTCTCTTAAACACTTCCAGTATATAAGGGAACTGTGCTACAGTAATTTTTCACGAAGGGGATGCATCTGTGCTCAGTTGAAAACTCTACAATGTGTCTGGGTAGCAATCATGAAGTGTCTCATACAGGCCCCTTGGAGGGGAGGCGTAGGAAGGTATCTGCTCAGGGAACCTACTTTAGGTGCGTACTCATTCATAACAGTGTTTCTCCTTTTGGAATGAAGATAGAACAGGGACGAACTAGGGGCACATTAGGTCCTTTGAGTAAAGGGCAAGCTATGGCGCTTAAGCCTGCCAAACACATATTGGAGGTTCACCACCAGTGGTGTTCCGCACTTAGTTTCTGCGTCTATAACGCTTCCAACACTGAGAGGGAAGTGTGCTTTAGGAGGGATTCACTGCAGTGTTACGTCTGTTAAAGAAGAAAGCTTTGGGGACTGACTCTTTGGTAACCACAATAGGCGCACATAGCTTTCCAGTCTCTGACGTCTATCCGTTGGACTATAGCAAGTTCTGTGTAAGGGAAACATCTTCATGAGGAATGTCCCTTCTAACAGTGTCTTTCCAGTGGAGGAAAGAAGCTAGAACAAGGACGGAGCAGAGAGAATGTTACAACCCGTTGGTGAAGGAAAGGGTCAGGCATTTAGGCCTCTATGATGCATACTGGAAGTTCAACACTTGGGATGTTCCACAGTGTCTACCACTTCTCAAAACACTTCCAATAATTGAGGGAACTGTTCTACAGCAAGTTCTCACAACAGGGAAGCGTCTGTGCTCAGTTGGAAAGTGTAGGACGTGTCTGGGTAGCAGTCATGAAGTGTCTCATACAGACCCCTTAGAGGGGATGCGGAGGAAGGTATCTGCTCTGGGAACGTACTTCACGTGCTTACTCATTCGTAACAGTGTTTCTCCTTTGAAGATGAAGACAGAAAAGGGAAAGACTACGGGCACAGTAGGTACTGTGAGTAAAGGGCAGGCTATGGCGCTTAGCCTGACAAACACATATTGGATGTTCACCACCAGTGGTGATCCGCACTTAGTTTCTGCTTCTAAAACGCTTCCAACACTGAGAGGGATGTGTGCTTTAGGAGGGATTCACTGCAGTGTTAGGTCTTTTAAAGAAGGAAGCTTTTGGGACTGACTCTGTGGTAACCGCATTAGGCGCACATAGCTTTCCATTCAAAGACGTTTAACCATTGGACTATAGCAAATTCAGTTTAAGGGAAACTCCTTCATGCGGAATGTCATTTCTCACTTTGTCTTTCCAGTGGAGGAAAGAAGATAGAACAAGGACGGAGCACAGAGAATATTAAACCCTTTGGTGAAGTAAAGGGTAAGGCATTTAGGCCTCTATGATGCATACTGGAAGTTCTACACCTGGGATGTTCCACAGCGTCTACCACCTCTCAAAACACTTCCAATATATGAGGGAACTGTGCTACAGTAAGTTCTCACGACAGGGATGCGTCTGTACTCAGTTGGAAACTCTAGGACGTGTCGGGTTAGCAATCATGAAGTCTCTCCTACAGGCCCCTTAGAGGGGATGCAAAGGAAAGTATCTGCTCAGCGAACCTACTTCAGTTGCATGCTCATTTTTAACAGCGTTTCTCCTTTGAGATATGGAGATAGAACAGGGACTGACTAGGGGCACATTAGGTACTGTGAGTAAAGGGCAGGCTATGGCGCTTAAGCCTACCAAACACATATTGGATGTTCACCACCAGTGGTGATCCGCACTTGGTTTCTGCGTCTAAAACGCTTCCTACACTGAGAGGGAAGTGTGCTTTAGGAGGGATTCACTGCAGTGTTACGTCTGTTAAAGAAGGAAGCTTTGGGGACTGACTCTGTGGTAACCGCAATAGGCGCACATAGCTTTCCATTCACAGACGTCTAACCGTTAGACTATAGCATGTTCTGTTTAAGGGAAACTCCTTCAGGCGGAATGTCACTTCTCACAGTGTCTTTCCAGTGGAGGAAAGATGATAGAACAAGGACGGACAGAGAGAACGTTGCAAACCGTGAGTGAAGTAGAGGGTAAGGCACTTAGGCCTCTAGGATGCATACTGGAATTACAACACCGGTGATGTTCCACAGTGTCTACCTCTTCTCTTAAACACTTCCAGTATATAAGGGAACTGTGCTACAGTAATTTTTCACGAAGGGGATGCATCTGTGCTCAGTTGAAAACTCTACAATGTGTCTGGGTAGCAATCATGAAGTGTCTCATACAGGCCCCTTGGAGGGGAGGCGTAGGAAGGTATCTGCTCAGGGAACCTACTTTAGGTGCGTACTCATTCATAACAGTGTTTCTCCTTTTGGAATGAAAATAGAACAGGGACGAACTAGGGGCACATTAGGTCCTTTGAGTAAAGGGCAAGCTATGGCGCTTAAGCCTGCCAAACACATATTGGAGGTTCACCACCAGTGGTGTTCCGCACTTAGTTTCTGCGTCTATAACGCTTCCAACACTGAGAGGGAAGTGTGCTTTAGGAGGGATTCACTGCAGTGTTACGTCTGTTAAAGAAGAAAGCTTTGGGGACTGACTCTTTGGTAACCACAATAGGCGCACATAGCTTTCCAGTCTCTGACGTCTATCCGTTGGACTATAGCAAGTTCTGTGTAAGGGAAACATCTTCATGAGGAATGTCCCTTCTAACAGTGTCTTTCCAGTGGAGGAAAGAAGATAGAACAAGGACGGAGCAGAGAGAATGTTACAGCCCGTTGGTGAAGGAAAGGGTCATGCATTTAGGCCTCTATGATGCATACTGGAAGTTCAACACTTGGGATGTTCCACAGTGTCTACCACTTCTCAAAACACTTCCAATATAGGAGGGAACTGTTCTACAGCAAGTTCTCACAACAGGGAAGCGTCTGTGCTCAGTTGGAAAGTGTAGGACGTGTCTGGGTAGCAATCATGAAGTGTCTCATACAGACCCCTTAGAGGGGATGCGGAGGAAGGTATCTGCTCTGGGAACCTACTTCAGGTACGTACTCATTCATAACAGTGTTTCTCCTTTGAAGATGAAGATAGAACAGGGAAGGACTACAGGCACATTAGGTACTGTGAGTAAAGGGCAGGCTAAGGGTCTTAGCCTGACAAACACATATTGGATGTTCACCACCAGTGGTGATCCGCACTTAGTTTCTGCGTCTAAAACGCTTCCAACACTGAGAGGGATGTGTGCTTTAGGAGGGATTCACTGCAGTGTTAGGTCTTTTAAAGAAGGAAGCTTTTGGGACTGACTCTGTGGTAACCGCATTAGGCGCACATAGCTTTCCATTCAAAGACGTCTAACCATTGGACTATAGCAAATTCAATTTAAGGGAAACTCCTTCATGCGGAATGTCATTTCTCACTTTGTCTTTCCAGTGAAGGAAAGAAGATAGAACAAGGACGGAGCACAGAGAATATTAAACCCTTTGGTGAAGTAAAGGGTAAGGCATTTAGGCCTCTATGATGCATACTGGAAGTTCTACACCTGGGATGTTCCACAGCGTCTACCACCTCTCAAAACACTTCCAATATATGAGGGAACTGTGCTACAGTAAGTTCTCACGACAGGGATGCGTCTGTACTCAGTTGTGAACTCTAGGATGTGTCTGGTTAGCAATCATGAAGTCTCTCCTACAGGCCCCTTAGAGGGGATGCAAAGGAAAGTATCTGCTCAGCGAACCTACTTCAGTTGCATACTCATTCATAACAGCGTTTCTCCTTTGAGATATGGAGATAGAACAGGGACTGACTAGGGGCACATTAGGTACTGTGAGTAAAGGGCAGGCTATGGCGCTTAAGCCTACCAAACACATATTGGATGTTCACCACCAGTGGTGATCCGCACTTGGTTTCTGCGTCTAAAACGCTTCCTACACTGAGAGGGAAGTGTGCTTTAGGAGGGATTCACTGCAGTGTTACGTCTGTTAAAGAAGGAAGCTTTGGGGACTGACTCTGTGGTAACCGCAATAGGCGCACATAGCTTTCCATTCACAGACGTCTAACCGTTAGACTATAGCATGTTCTGTTTAAGGGAAACTCCTTCAGGCGGAATGTCACTTCTCACAGTGTCTTTCCAGTGGAGGAAAGATGATAGAACAAGGACGGACAGAGAGAACGTTGCAAACCGTGAGTGAAGTAGAGGGTAAGGCACTTAGGCCTCTAGGATGCATACTGGAATTACAACACCGGTGATGTTCCACAGTGTCTACCTCTTCTCTTAAACACTTCCAGTATATAAGGGAACTGTGCTACAGTAATTTTTCACGAAGGGGATGCATCTGTGCTCAGTTGAAAACTCTACAATGTGTCTGGGTAGCAATCATGAAGTGTCTCATACAGGCCCCTTGGAGGGGAGGCGTAGGAAGGTATCTGCTCAGGGAACCTACTTTAGGTGCGTACTCATTCATAACAGTGTTTCTCCTTTTGGAATGAAGATAGAACAGGGACGAACTAGGGGCACATTAGGTCCTTTGAGTAAAGGGCAAGCTATGGCGCTTAAGCCTGCCAAACACATATTGGAGGTTCACCACCAGTGGTGTTCCGCACTTAGTTTCTGCGTCTATAACGCTTCCAACACTGAGAGGGAAGTGTGCTTTAGGAGGGATTCACTGCAGTGTTACGTCTGTTAAAGAAGAAAGCTTTGGGGACTGACTCTTTGGTAACCACAATAGGCGCACATAGCTTTCCAGTCTCTGACGTCTATCCGTTGGACTATAGCAAGTTCTGTGTAAGGGAAACATCTTCATGAGGAATGTCCCTTCTAACAGTGTCTTTCCAGTGGAGGAAAGAAGATAGAACAAGGACGGAGCAGAGAGAATGTTACAGCCCGTTGGTGAAGGAAAGGGTCATGCATTTAGGCCTCTATGATGCATACTGGAAGTTCAACACTTGGGATGTTCCACAGTGTCTACCACTTCTCAAAACACTTCCAATATAGGAGGGAACTGTTCTACAGCAAGTTCTCACAACAGGGAAGCGTCTGTGCTCAGTTGGAAAGTGTAGGACGTGTCTGGGTAGCAATCATGAAGTGTCTCATACAGACCCCTTAGAGGGGATGCGGAGGAAGGTATCTGCTCTGGGAACCTACTTCAGGTACGTACTCATTCATAACAGTGTTTCTCCTTTGAAGATGAAGATAGAACAGGGAAGGACTACAGGCACATTAGGTACTGTGAGTAAAGGGCAGGCTAAGGGTCTTAGCCTGACAAACACATATTGGATGTTCACCACCAGTGGTGATCCGCACTTAGTTTCTGCGTCTAAAACGCTTCCAACACTGAGAGGGATGTGTGCTTTAGGAGGGATTCACTGCAGTGTTAGGTCTTTTAAAGAAGGAAGCTTTTGGGACTGACTCTGTGGTAACCGCATTAGGCGCACATAGCTTTCCATTCAAAGACGTCTAACCATTGGACTATAGCAAATTCAATTTAAGGGAAACTCCTTCATGCGGAATGTCATTTCTCACTTTGTCTTTCCAGTGAAGGAAAGAAGATAGAACAAGGACGGAGCACAGAGAATATTAAACCCTTTGGTGAAGTAAAGGGTAAGGCATTTAGGCCTCTATGATGCATACTGGAAGTTCTACACCTGGGATGTTCCACAGCGTCTACCACCTCTCAAAACACTTCCAATATATGAGGGAACTGTGCTACAGTAAGTTCTCACGACAGGGATGCGTCTGTACTCAGTTGTGAACTCTAGGATGTGTCTGGTTAGCAATCATGAAGTCTCTCCTACAGGCCCCTTAGAGGGGATGCAAAGGAAAGTATCTGCTCAGCGAACCTACTTCAGTTGCATACTCATTCATAACAGCGTTTCTCCTTTGAGATATGGAGATAGAACAGGGACTGACTAGGGGCACATTAGGTACTGTGAGTAAAGGGCAGGCTATGGCGCTTAAGCCTACCAAACACATATTGGATGTTCACCACCAGTGGTGATCCGCACTTGGTTTCTGCGTCTAAAACGCTTCCTACACTGAGAGGGAAGTGTTCTTTAGGAGGGATTCACTGCAGTGTTACGTCTGTTAAAGAAGGAAGCTTTTGGGACTGACTCTGTGGTAACCGCAATAGGCGCACATAGCTTTCCATTCACAGACGTCTAACCGTTAGACTATAGCATGTTCTGTTTAAGGGAAACTCCTTCAGGCGGAATGTCACTTCTCACAGTGTCTTTCCAGTGGAGAAAAGATGATAGAACAAGGACGGACAGAGAGAACGTTGCAAACCGTGAGTGAAGTAGAGGGTAAGGCACTTAGGCCTCTAGGATGCATACTGGAATTACAACACCGGTGATGTTCCACAGTGTCTACCTCTTCTCTTAAACACTTCCAATATATAAGGGAACTGTGCTACAGTAATTGTTCACGAAGGGGATGCATCTGTGCTCAGTTGAAAACTTTACAATGTGTCTGGGTAGCAATCATGAAGTGTCTCATACAGGCCCCTTGGAGGGGAGGCGTAGGAAGGTATCTGCTCAGGGAACCTACTTTAGGTGCGTACTCATTCATAACAGTGTTTCTCCTTTTGGAATGAAGATAGAACAGGGACGAACTAGGGGCACATTAGGTCCTTTGAGTAAAGGGCAAGCTATGGCGCTTAAGCCTGCCAAACACATATTGGAGGTTCACCACCAGTGGTGTTCCGCACTTAGTTTCTGCGTCTATAACGCTTCCAACACTGAGAGGGAAGTGTGCTTTAGGAGGGATTCACTGCAGTGTTACGTCTGTTAAAGAAGAAAGCTTTGGGGACTGACTCTTTGGTAACCACAATAGGCGCACATAGCTTTCCAGTCTCTGACGTCTATCCGTTGGACTATAGCAAGTTCTGTGTAAGGGAAACATCTTCATGAGGAATGTCCCTTCTAACAGTGTCTTTCCAGTGGAGGAAAGAAGCTAGAACAAGGACGGAGCAGAGAGAATGTTACAACCCGTTGGTGAAGGAAAGGGTCAGGCATTTAGGCCTCTATGATGCATACTGGAAGTTCAACACTTGGGATGTTCCACAGTGTCTACCACTTCTCAAAACACTTCCAATATTTGAGGGAACTGTTCTACAGCAAGTTCTCACAACAGGGAAGCGTCTGTGCTTAGTTGGAAAGTGTAGGCCGTGTCTGGGTAGCAGTCATGAAGTGTCTCATACAGACCCCTTAGAGGGGATGCGGAGGAAGGTATCTGCTCTGGGAACGTACTTCACGTGCTTACTCATTCGTAACAGTGTTTCTCCTTTGAAGATGAAGATAGAAAAGGGAAAGACTACGGGCACAGTAGGTACTGTGAGTAAAGGGCAGGCTATGGCGCTTAGCCTGACAAACACATATTGGATGTTCACCACCAGTGGTGATCCGCACTTAGTTTCTGCTTCTAAAACGCTTCCAACACTGAGAGGGATGTGTGCTTTAGGAGGGATTCACTGCAGTGTTAGGTCTTTTAAAGAAGGAAGCTTTTGGGACTGACTCTGTGGTAACCGCATTAGGCGCACATAGCTTTCCATTCAAAGACGTTTAACCATTGGACTATAGCAAATTCAGTTTAAGGGAAACTCCTTCATGCGGAATGTCATTTCTCACTTTGTCTTTCCAGTGGAGGAAAGAAGATAGAACAAGGACGGAGCACAGAGAATATTAAACCCTTTGGTGAAGTAAAGGGTAAGGCATTTAGGCCTCTATGATGCATACTGGAAGTTCTACACCTGGGATGTTCCACAGCGTCTACCACCTCTCAAAACACTTCCAATATATGAGGGAACTGTGCTACAGTAAGTTCTCACGACAGGGATGCGTCTGTACTCAGTTGGAAACTCTAGGACGTGTCGGGTTAGCAATCATGAAGTCTCTCCTACAGGCCCCTTAGAGGGGATGCAAAGGAAAGTATCTGCTCAGCGAACCTACTTCAGTTGCATGCTCATTTTTAACAGCGTTTCTCCTTTGAGATATGGAGATAGAACAGGGACTGACTAGGGGCACATTAGGTACTGTGAGTAAAGGGCAGGCTATGGCGCTTAAGCCTACCAAACACATATTGGATGTTCACCACCAGTGGTGATCCGCACTTGGTTTCTGCGTCTAAAACGCTTCCTACACTGAGAGGGAAGTGTGCTTTAGGAGGGATTCACTGCAGTGTTACGTCTGTTAAAGAAGGAAGCTTTGGGGACTGACTCTGTGGTAACCGCAATAGGCGCACATAGCTTTCCATTCACAGACGTCTAACCGTTAGACTATAGCATGTTCTGTTTAAGGGAAACTCCTTCAGGCGGAATGTCACTTCTCACAGTGTCTTTCCAGTGGAGGAAAGATGATAGAACAAGGACGGACAGAGAGAACGTTGCAAACCGTGAGTGAAGTAGAGGGTAAGGCACTTAGGCCTCTAGGATGCATACTGGAATTACAACACCGGTGATGTTCCACAGTGTCTACCTCTTCTCTTAAACACTTCCAGTATATAAGGGAACTGTGCTACAGTAATTTTTCACGAAGGGGATGCATCTGTGCTCAGTTGAAAACTCTACAATGTGTCTGGGTAGCAATCATGAAGTGTCTCATACAGGCCCCTTGGAGGGGAGGCGTAGGAAGGTATCTGCTCAGGGAACCTACTTTAGGTGCGTACTCATTCATAACAGTGTTTCTCCTTTTGGAATGAAAATAGAACAGGGACGAACTAGGGGCACATTAGGTCCTTTGAGTAAAGGGCAAGCTATGGCGCTTAAGCCTGCCAAACACATATTGGAGGTTCACCACCAGTGGTGTTCCGCACTTAGTTTCTGCGTCTATAACGCTTCCAACACTGAGAGGGAAGTGTGCTTTAGGAGGGATTCACTGCAGTGTTACGTCTGTTAAAGAAGAAAGCTTTGGGGACTGACTCTTTGGTAACCACAATAGGCGCACATAGCTTTCCAGTCTCTGACGTCTATCCGTTGGACTATAGCAAGTTCTGTGTAAGGGAAACATCTTCATGAGGAATGTCCCTTCTAACAGTGTCTTTCCAGTGGAGGAAAGAAGATAGAACAAGGACGGAGCAGAGAGAATGTTACAGCCCGTTGGTGAAGGAAAGGGTCATGCATTTAGGCCTCTATGATGCATACTGGAAGTTCAACACTTGGGATGTTCCACAGTGTCTACCACTTCTCAAAACACTTCCAATATAGGAGGGAACTGTTCTACAGCAAGTTCTCACAACAGGGAAGCGTCTGTGCTCAGTTGGAAAGTGTAGGACGTGTCTGGGTAGCAATCATGAAGTGTCTCATACAGACCCCTTAGAGGGGATGCGGAGGAAGGTATCTGCTCTGGGAACCTACTTCAGGTACGTACTCATTCATAACAGTGTTTCTCCTTTGAAGATGAAGATAGAACAGGGAAGGACTACAGGCACATTAGGTACTGTGAGTAAAGGGCAGGCTAAGGGTCTTAGCCTGACAAACACATATTGGATGTTCACCACCAGTGGTGATCCGCACTTAGTTTCTGCGTCTAAAACGCTTCCAACACTGAGAGGGATGTGTGCTTTAGGAGGGATTCACTGCAGTGTTAGGTCTTTTAAAGAAGGAAGCTTTTGGGACTGACTCTGTGGTAACCGCATTAGGCGCACATAGCTTTCCATTCAAAGACGTCTAACCATTGGACTATAGCAAATTCAATTTAAGGGAAACTCCTTCATGCGGAATGTCATTTCTCAATTTGTCTTTCCAGTGAAGGAAAGAAGATAGAACAAGGACGGAGCACAGAGAATATTAAACCCTTTGGTGAAGTAAAGGGTAAGGCATTTAGGCCTCTATGATGCATACTGGAAGTTCTACACCTGGGATGTTCCACAGCGTCTACCACCTCTCAAAACACTTCCAATATATGAGGGAACTGTGCTACAGTAAGTTCTCACGACAGGGATGCGTCTGTACTCAGTTGTGAACTCTAGGATGTGTCTGGTTAGCAATCATGAAGTCTCTCCTACAGGCCCCTTAGAGGGGATGCAAAGGAAAGTATCTGCTCAGCGAACCTACTTCAGTTGCATACTCATTCATAACAGCGTTTCTCCTTTGAGATATGGAGATAGAACAGGGACTGACTAGGGGCACATTAGGTACTGTGAGTAAAGGGCAGGCTATGGCGCTTAAGCCTACCAAACACATATTGGATGTTCACCACCAGTGGTGATCCGCACTTGGTTTCTGCGTCTAAAACGCTTCCTACACTGAGAGGGAAGTGTGCTTTAGGAGGGATTCACTGCAGTGTTACGTCTGTTAAAGAAGGAAGCTTTGGGGACTGACTCTGTGGTAACCGCAATAGGCGCACATAGCTTTCCATTCACAGACGTCTAACCGTTAGACTATAGCATGTTCTGTTTAAGGGAAACTCCTTCAGGCGGAATGTCACTTCTCACAGTGTCTTTCCAGTGGAGGAAAGATGATAGAACAAGGACGGACAGAGAGAACGTTGCAAACCGTGAGTGAAGTAGAGGGTAAGGCACTTAGGCCTCTAGGATGCATACTGGAATTACAACACCGGTGATGTTCCACAGTGTCTACCTCTTCTCTTAAACACTTCCAGTATATAAGGGAACTGTGCTACAGTAATTTTTCACGAAGGGGATGCATCTGTGCTCAGTTGAAAACTCTACAATGTGTCTGGGTAGCAATCATGAAGTGTCTCATACAGGCCCCTTGGAGGGGAGGCGTAGGAAGGTATCTGCTCAGGGAACCTACTTTAGGTGCGTACTCATTCATAACAGTGTTTCTCCTTTTGGAATGAAGATAGAACAGGGACGAACTAGGTGCACATTAGGTCCTTTGAGTAAAGGGCAGGCTATGGCGCTTAGCCTGACAAACACATATTGGTTGTTCACCACCAGTGGTGATCCGCACTTAGTTTCTGCGTCTAAAACGCTTCCAACACTGAGAGGGAAGTGTGCTTTAGGAGGGATGCACTGCAGTGTTAGGTCTTTTAAAGAAGGAAGCTTTTGGGACTGACTCTGTGGTAACCGCATTAGGCGCACATAGCTTTCCATTCAAAGACGTCTAAACATTGGACTATAGCAAGTTCAGTTTAAGGGAAACTCCTTCATGCGGAATGTCATTTCTCACTTTGTCTTTCCAGTGGAGGAAAGAAGATAGAACAAGGAAGAAGCACAGCGAATATTAAACCCTTTGGTGAAGTAAAGGGTAAGGCATTTAGGCCTCTATGATGCATACTGGAAGTTCTACACCTGGGATGTTCCACAGCGTCTACCACCTCTCAAAACACTTCCAATATATGAGGGAACTGTGCTACAGTAAGTTCTCACGACAGGGATGCGTCTGTACTCAGTTGGAAACTCTAGGACGTGTCGGGTTAGCAATCATGAAGTCTCTCCTACAGGCCCCTTAGAGGGGATGCAAAGGAAAGTATCTGCTCAGCGAACCTACTTCAGTTGCATGCTCATTTTTAACAGCGTTTCTCCTTTGAGATATGGAGATAGAACAGGGACTGACTAGGGGCACATTAGGTACTGTGAGTAAAGGGCAGGCTATGGCGCTTAAGCCTACCAAACACATATTGGATGTTCACCACCAGTGGTGATCCGCACTTGGTTTCTGCGTCTAAAACGCTTCCTACACTGAGAGGGAAGTGTTCTTTAGGAGGGATTCACTGCAGTGTTACGTCTGTTAAAGAAGGAAGCTTTTGGGACTGACTCTGTGGTAACCGCAATAGGCGCACATAGCTTTCCATTCACAGACGTCTAACCGTTAGACTATAGCATGTTCTGTTTAAGGGAAACTCCTTCAGGCGGAATGTCACTTCTCACAGTGTCTTTCCAGTGGAGAAAAGATGATAGAACAAGGACGGACAGAGAGAACGTTGCAAACCGTGAGTGAAGTAGAGGGTAAGGCACTTAGGCCTCTAGGATGCATACTGGAATTGCAACACCGTTGATGTTCCACAGTGTCTACCTCTTCTCTTAAACACTTCCAATATATAAGGGAACTGTGCTACAGTAATTTTTCACGAAGGGGATGCATCTGTGCTCAGTTGAAAACTTTACAATGTGTCTGGGTAGCAATCATGAAGTGTCTCATACAGGCCCCTTGGAGGGGAGGCGTAGGAAGGTATCTGCTCAGGGAACCTACTTTAGGTGCGTACTCATTCATAACAGTGTTTCTCCTTTTGGAATGAAGATAGAACAGGGACGAACTAGGGGCACATTAGGTCCTTTGAGTAAAGGGCAAGCTATGGCGCTTAAGCCTGCCAAACACATATTGGAGGTTCACCACCAGTGGTGTTCCGCACTTAGTTTCTGCGTCTATAACGCTTCCAACACTGAGAGGGAAGTGTGCTTTAGGAGGGATTCACTGCAGTGTTACGTCTGTTAAAGAAGAAAGCTTTGGGGACTGACTCTTTGGTAACCACAATAGGCGCACATAGCTTTCCAGTCTCTGACGTCTATCCGTTGGACTATAGCAAGTTCTGTGTAAGGGAAACATCTTCATGAGGAATGTCCCTTCTAACAGTGTCTTTCCAGTGGAGGAAAGAAGATAGAACAAGGACGGAGCAGAGAGAATGTTACAACCCGTTGGTGAAGGAAAGGGTCAGGCATTTAGGCCTCTATGATGCATACTGGAAGTTCAACACTTGGGATGTTCCACAGTGTCTACCACTTCTCAAAACACTTCCAATATTTGAGGGAACTGTTCTACAGCAAGTTCTCACAACAGGGAAGCGTCTGTGCTCAGTTGGAAAGTGTAGGACGTGTCTGGGTAGCAGTCATGAAGTGTCTCATACAGACCCCTTAGAGGGGATGCGGAGGAAGGTATCTGCTCTGGGAACGTACTTCACGTGCTTACTCATTCGTAACAGTGTTTCTCCTTTGAAGATGAAGACAGAAAAGGGAAAGACTACGGGCACAGTAGGTACTGTGAGTAAAGGGCAGGCTATGGCGCTTAGCCTGACAAACACATATTGGATGTTCACCACCAGTGGTGATCCGCACTTAGTTTCTGCTTCTAAAACGCTTCCAACACTGAGAGGGATGTGTGCTTTAGGAGGGATTCACTGCAGTGTTAGGTCTTTTAAAGAAGGAAGCTTTTGGGACTGACTCTGTGGTAACCGCATTAGGCGCACATAGCTTTCCATTCAAAGACGTTTAACCATTGGACTATAGCAAATTCAGTTTAAGGGAAACTCCTTCATGCGGAATGTCATTTCTCACTTTGTCTTTCCAGTGGAGGAAAGAAGATAGAACAAGGACGGAGCACAGAGAATATTAAACCCTTTGGTGAAGTAAAGGGTAAGGCATTTAGGCCTCTATGATGCATACTGGAAGTTCTACACCTGGGATGTTCCACAGCGTCTACCACCTCTCAAAACACTTCCAATATATGAGGGAACTGTGCTACAGTAAGTTCTCACGACAGGGATGCGTCTGTACTCAGTTGGAAACTCTAGGACGTGTCGGGTTAGCAATCATGAAGTCTCTCCTACAGGCCCCTTAGAGGGGATGCAAAGGAAAGTATCTGCTCAGCGAACCTACTTCAGTTGCATGCTCATTTTTAACAGCGTTTCTCCTTTGAGATATGGAGATAGAACAGGGACTGACTAGGGGCACATTAGGTACTGTGAGTAAAGGGCAGGCTATGGCGCTTAAGCCTACCAAACACATATTGGATGTTCACCACCAGTGGTGATCCGCACTTGGTTTCTGCGTCTAAAACGCTTCCTACACTGAGAGGGAAGTGTGCTTTAGGAGGGATTCACTGCAGTGTTACGTCTGTTAAAGAAGGAAGCTTTGGGGACTGACTCTGTGGTAACCGCAATAGGCGCACATAGCTTTCCATTCACAGACGTCTAACCGTTAGACTATAGCATGTTCTGTTTAAGGGAAACTCCTTCAGGCGGAATGTCACTTCTCACAGTGTCTTTCCAGTGGAGGAAAGATGATAGAACAAGGACGGACAGAGAGAACGTTGCAAACCGTGAGTGAAGTAGAGGGTAAGGCACTTAGGCCTCTAGGATGCATACTGGAATTACAACACCGGTGATGTTCCACAGTGTCTACCTCTTCTCTTAAACACTTCCAGTATATAAGGGAACTGTGCTACAGTAATTTTTCACGAAGGGGATGCATCTGTGCTCAGTTGAAAACTCTACAATGTGTCTGGGTAGCAATCATGAAGTGTCTCATACAGGCCCCTTGGAGGGGAGGCGTAGGAAGGTATCTGCTCAGGGAACCTACTTTAGGTGCGTACTCATTCATAACAGTGTTTCTCCTTTTGGAATGAAGATAGAACAGGGACGAACTAGGGGCACATTAGGTCCTTTGAGTAAAGGGCAAGCTATGGCGCTTAAGCCTGCCAAACACATATTGGAGGTTCACCACCAGTGGTGTTCCGCACTTAGTTTCTGCGTCTATAACGCTTCCAACACTGAGAGGGAAGTGTGCTTTAGGAGGGATTCACTGCAGTGTTACGTCTGTTAAAGAAGAAAGCTTTGGGGACTGACTCTTTGGTAACCACAATAGGCGCACATAGCTTTCCAGTCTCTGACGTCTATCCGTTGGACTATAGCAAGTTCTGTGTAAGGGAAACATCTTCATGAGGAATGTCCCTTCTAACAGTGTCTTTCCAGTGGAGGAAAGAAGATAGAACAAGGACGGAGCAGAGAGAATGTTACAGCCCGTTGGTGAAGGAAAGGGTCATGCATTTAGGCCTCTATGATGCATACTGGAAGTTCAACACTTGGGATGTTCCACAGTGTCTACCACTTCTCAAAACACTTCCAATATAGGAGGGAACTGTTCTACAGCAAGTTCTCACAACAGGGAAGCGTCTGTGCTCAGTTGGAAAGTGTAGGACGTGTCTGGGTAGCAATCATGAAGTGTCTCATACAGACCCCTTAGAGGGGATGCGGAGGAAGGTATCTGCTCTGGGAACCTACTTCAGGTACGTACTCATTCATAACAGTGTTTCTCCTTTGAAGATGAAGATAGAACAGGGAAGGACTACAGGCACATTAGGTACTGTGAGTAAAGGGCAGGCTAAGGGTCTTAGCCTGACAAACACATATTGGATGTTCACCACCAGTGGTGATCCGCACTTAGTTTCTGCGTCTAAAACGCTTCCAACACTGAGAGGGATGTGTGCTTTAGGAGGGATTCACTGCAGTGTTAGGTCTTTTAAAGAAGGAAGCTTTTGGGACTGACTCTGTGGTAACCGCATTAGGCGCACATAGCTTTCCATTCAAAGACGTCTAACCATTGGACTATAGCAAATTCAATTTAAGGGAAACTCCTTCATGCGGAATGTCATTTCTCAATTTGTCTTTCCAGTGAAGGAAAGAAGATAGAACAAGGACGGAGCACAGAGAATATTAAACCCTTTGGTGAAGTAAAGGGTAAGGCATTTAGGCCTCTATGATGCATACTGGAAGTTCTACACCTGGGATGTTCCACAGCGTCTACCACCTCTCAAAACACTTCCAATATATGAGGGAACTGTGCTACAGTAAGTTCTCACGACAGGGATGCGTCTGTACTCAGTTGTGAACTCTAGGATGTGTCTGGTTAGCAATCATGAAGTCTCTCCTACAGGCCCCTTAGAGGGGATGCAAAGGAAAGTATCTGCTCAGCGAACCTACTTCAGTTGCATACTCATTCATAACAGCGTTTCTCCTTTGAGATATGGAGATAGAACAGGGACTGACTAGGGGCACATTAGGTACTGTGAGTAAAGGGCAGGCTATGGCGCTTAAGCCTACCAAACACATATTGGATGTTCACCACCAGTGGTGATCCGCACTTGGTTTCTGCGTCTAAAACGCTTCCTACACTGAGAGGGAAGTGTGCTTTAGGAGGGATTCACTGCAGTGTTACGTCTGTTAAAGAAGGAAGCTTTTGGGACTGACTCTGTGGTAACCGCAATAGGCGCACATAGCTTTCCATTCACAGACGTCTAACCGTTAGACTATAGCATGTTCTGTTTAAGGGAAACTCCTTCAGGCGGAATGTCACTTCTCACAGTGTCTTTCCAGTGGAGGAAAGATGATAGAACAAGGACGGACAGAGAGAACGTTGCAAACCGTGAGTGAAGTAGAGGGTAAGGCACTTAGGCCTCTAGGATGCATACTGGAATTACAACACCGGTGATGTTCCACAGTGTCTACCTCTTCTCTTAAACACTTCCAGTATATAAGGGAACTGTGCTACAGTAATTTTTCACGAAGGGGATGCATCTGTGCTCAGTTGAAAACTCTACAATGTGTCTGGGTAGCAATCATGAAGTGTCTCATACAGGCCCCTTGGAGGGGAGGCGTAGGAAGGTATCTGCTCAGGGAACCTACTTTAGGTGCGTACTCATTCATAACAGTGTTTCTCCTTTTGGAATGAAGATAGAACAGGGACGAACTAGGTGCACATTAGGTCCTTTGAGTAAAGGGCAGGCTATGGCGCTTAGCCTGACAAACACATATTGGTTGTTCACCACCAGTGGTGATCCGCACTTAGTTTCTGCGTCTAAAACGCTTCCAACACTGAGAGGGAAGTGTGCTTTAGGAGGGATGCACTGAGTGTTAGGTCTTTTAAAGAAGGAAGCTTTTGGGACTGACTCTGTGGTAACCGCATTAGGCGCACATAGCTTTCCATTCAAAGACGTCTAAACATTGGACTATAGCAAGTTCAGTTTAAGGGAAACTCCTTCATGCGGAATGTCATTTCTCACTTTGTCTTTCCAGTGGAGGAAAGAAGATAGAACAAGGAAGAAGCACAGCGAATATTAAACCCTTTGGTGAAGTAAAGGGTAAGGCATTTAGGCCTCTATGATGCATACTGGAAGTTCTACACCTGGGATGTTCCACAGCGTCTACCACCTCTCAAAACACTTCCAATATATGAGGGAACTGTGCTACAGTAAGTTCTCACGACAGGGATGCGTCTGTACTCAGTTGGAAACTCTAGGACGTGTCGGGTTAGCAATCATGAAGTCTCTCCTACAGGCCCCTTAGAGGGGATGCAAAGGAAAGTATCTGCTCAGCGAACCTACTTCAGTTGCATGCTCATTTTTAACAGCGTTTCTCCTTTGAGATATGGAGATAGAACAGGGACTGACTAGGGGCACATTAGGTACTGTGAGTAAAGGGCAGGCTATGGCGCTTAAGCCTACCAAACACATATTGGATGTTCACCACCAGTGGTGATCCGCACTTGGTTTCTGCGTCTAAAACGCTTCCTACACTGAGAGGGAAGTGTTCTTTAGGAGGGATTCACTGCAGTGTTACGTCTGTTAAAGAAGGAAGCTTTTGGGACTGACTCTGTGGTAACCGCAATAGGCGCACATAGCTTTCCATTCACAGACGTCTAACCGTTAGACTATAGCATGTTCTGTTTAAGGGAAACTCCTTCAGGCGGAATGTCACTTCTCACAGTGTCTTTCCAGTGGAGAAAAGATGATAGAACAAGGACGGACAGAGAGAACGTTGCAAACCGTGAGTGAAGTAGAGGGTAAGGCACTTAGGCCTCTAGGATGCATACTGGAATTGCAACACCGTTGATGTTCCACAGTGTCTACCTCTTCTCTTAAACACTTCCAATATATAAGGGAACTGTGCTACAGTAATTTTTCACGAAGGGGATGCATCTGTGCTCAGTTGAAAACTTTACAATGTGTCTGGGTAGCAATCATGAAGTGTCTCATACAGGCCCCTTGGAGGGGAGGCGTAGGAAGGTATCTGCTCAGGGAACCTACTTTAGGTGCGTACTCATTCATAACAGTGTTTCTCCTTTTGGAATGAAGATAGAACAGGGACGAACTAGGGGCACATTAGGTCCTTTGAGTAAAGGGCAAGCTATGGCGCTTAAGCCTGCCAAACACATATTGGAGGTTCACCACCAGTGGTGTTCCGCACTTAGTTTCTGCGTCTATAACGCTTCCAACACTGAGAGGGAAGTGTGCTTTAGGAGGGATTCACTGCAGTGTTACGTCTGTTAAAGAAGAAAGCTTTGGGGACTGACTCTTTGGTAACCACAATAGGCGCACATAGCTTTCCAGTCTCTGACGTCTATCCGTTGGACTATAGCAAGTTCTGTGTAAGGGAAACATCTTCATGAGGAATGTCCCTTCTAACAGTGTCTTTCCAGTGGAGGAAAGAAGATAGAACAAG
Organism: Neogale vison; assembly: GCF_020171115.1. Lineage (NCBI taxonomy): Eukaryota > Metazoa > Chordata > Mammalia > Carnivora > Mustelidae > Neogale > Neogale vison. Next base: position 46,665,045 of record NC_058104.1, read on the forward strand.
GACGGAGCAGAGAGAATGTTACAACCCGTTGGTGAAGGAAAGGGTCAGGCATTTAGGCCTCTATGATGCATACTGGAAGTTCAACACTTGGGATGTTCCACAGTGTCTACCACTTCTCAAAACACTTCCAATATTTGAGGGAACTGTTCTACAGCAAGTTCTCACAACAGGGAAGCGTCTGTGCTCAGTTGGAAAGTGTAGGACGTGTCTGGGTAGCAGTCATGAAGTGTCTCATACAGACCCCTTAGAGGGGATGCGGAGGAAGGTATCTGCTCTGGGAACGTACTTCACGTGCTTACTCATTCGTAACAGTGTTTCTCCTTTGAAGATGAAGACAGAAAAGGGAAAGACTACGGGCACAGTAGGTACTGTGAGTAAAGGGCAGGCTATGGCGCTTAGCCTGACAAACACATATTGGATGTTCACCACCAGTGGTGATCCGCACTTAGTTTCTGCTTCTAAAACGCTTCCAACACTGAGAGGGATGTGTGCTTTAGGAGGGATTCACTGCAGTGTTAGGTCTTTTAAAGAAGGAAGCTTTTGGGACTGACTCTGTGGTAACCGCATTAGGCGCACATAGCTTTCCATTCAAAGACGTTTAACCATTGGACTATAGCAAATTCAGTTTAAGGGAAACTCCTTCATGCGGAATGTCATTTCTCACTTTGTCTTTCCAGTGGAGGAAAGAAGATAGAACAAGGACGGAGCACAGAGAATATTAAACCCTTTGGTGAAGTAAAGGGTAAGGCATTTAGGCCTCTATGATGCATACTGGAAGTTCTACACCTGGGATGTTCCACAGCGTCTACCACCTCTCAAAACACTTCCAATATATGAGGGAACTGTGCTACAGTAAGTTCTCACGACAGGGATGCGTCTGTACTCAGTTGGAAACTCTAGGACGTGTCGGGTTAGCAATCATGAAGTCTCTCCTACAGGCCCCTTAGAGGGGATGCAAAGGAAAGTATCTGCTCAGCGAACCTACTTCAGTTGCATGCTCATTTTTAACAGCGTTTCTCCTTTGAGATATGGAGATAGAACAGGGACTGACTAGGGGCACATTAGGTACTGTGAGTAAAGGGCAGGCTATGGCGCTTAAGCCTACCAAACACATATTGGATGTTCACCACCAGTGGTGATCCGCACTTGGTTTCTGCGTCTAAAACGCTTCCTACACTGAGAGGGAAGTGTGCTTTAGGAGGGATTCACTGCAGTGTTACGTCTGTTAAAGAAGGAAGCTTTGGGGACTGACTCTGTGGTAACCGCAATAGGCGCACATAGCTTTCCATTCACAGACGTCTAACCGTTAGACTATAGCATGTTCTGTTTAAGGGAAACTCCTTCAGGCGGAATGTCACTTCTCACAGTGTCTTTCCAGTGGAGGAAAGATGATAGAACAAGGACGGACAGAGAGAACGTTGCAAACCGTGAGTGAAGTAGAGGGTAAGGCACTTAGGCCTCTAGGATGCATACTGGAATTACAACACCGGTGATGTTCCACAGTGTCTACCTCTTCTCTTAAACACTTCCAGTATATAAGGGAACTGTGCTACAGTAATTTTTCACGAAGGGGATGCATCTGTGCTCAGTTGAAAACTCTACAATGTGTCTGGGTAGCAATCATGAAGTGTCTCATACAGGCCCCTTGGAGGGGAGGCGTAGGAAGGTATCTGCTCAGGGAACCTACTTTAGGTGCGTACTCATTCATAACAGTGTTTCTCCTTTTGGAATGAAGATAGAACAGGGACGAACTAGGGGCACATTAGGTCCTTTGAGTAAAGGGCAAGCTATGGCGCTTAAGCCTGCCAAACACATATTGGAGGTTCACCACCAGTGGTGTTCCGCACTTAGTTTCTGCGTCTATAACGCTTCCAACACTGAGAGGGAAGTGTGCTTTAGGAGGGATTCACTGCAGTGTTACGTCTGTTAAAGAAGAAAGCTTTGGGGACTGACTCTTTGGTAACCACAATAGGCGCACATAGCTTTCCAGTCTCTGACGTCTATCCGTTGGACTATAGCAAGTTCTGTGTAAGGGAAACATCTTCATGAGGAATGTCCCTTCTAACAGTGTCTTTCCAGTGGAGGAAAGAAGATAGAACAAGGACGGAGCAGAGAGAATGTTACAGCCCGTTGGTGAAGGAAAGGGTCATGCATTTAGGCCTCTATGATGCATACTGGAAGTTCAACACTTGGGATGTTCCACAGTGTCTACCACTTCTCAAAACACTTCCAATATAGGAGGGAACTGTTCTACAGCAAGTTCTCACAACAGGGAAGCGTCTGTGCTCAGTTGGAAAGTGTAGGACGTGTCTGGGTAGCAATCATGAAGTGTCTCATACAGACCCCTTAGAGGGGATGCGGAGGAAGGTATCTGCTCTGGGAACCTACTTCAGGTACGTACTCATTCATAACAGTGTTTCTCCTTTGAAGATGAAGATAGAACAGGGAAGGACTACAGGCACATTAGGTACTGTGAGTAAAGGGCAGGCTAAGGGTCTTAGCCTGACAAACACATATTGGATGTTCACCACCAGTGGTGATCCGCACTTAGTTTCTGCGTCTAAAACGCTTCCAACACTGAGAGGGATGTGTGCTTTAGGAGGGATTCACTGCAGTGTTAGGTCTTTTAAAGAAGGAAGCTTTTGGGACTGACTCTGTGGTAACCGCATTAGGCGCACATAGCTTTCCATTCAAAGACGTCTAACCATTGGACTATAGCAAATTCAATTTAAGGGAAACTCCTTCATGCGGAATGTCATTTCTCACTTTGTCTTTCCAGTGAAGGAAAGAAGATAGAACAAGGACGGAGCACAGAGAATATTAAACCCTTTGGTGAAGTAAAGGGTAAGGCATTTAGGCCTCTATGATGCATACTGGAAGTTCTACACCTGGGATGTTCCACAGCGTCTACCACCTCTCAAAACACTTCCAATATATGAGGGAACTGTGCTACAGTAAGTTCTCACGACAGGGATGCGTCTGTACTCAGTTGTGAACTCTAGGATGTGTCTGGTTAGCAATCATGAAGTCTCTCCTACAGGCCCCTTAGAGGGGATGCAAAGGAAAGTATCTGCTCAGCGAACCTACTTCAGTTGCATACTCATTCATAACAGCGTTTCTCCTTTGAGATATGGAGATAGAACAGGGACTGACTAGGGGCACATTAGGTACTGTGAGTAAAGGGCAGGCTATGGCGCTTAAGCCTACCAAACACATATTGGATGTTCACCACCAGTGGTGATCCGCACTTGGTTTCTGCGTCTAAAACGCTTCCTACACTGAGAGGGAAGTGTTCTTTAGGAGGGATTCACTGCAGTGTTACGTCTGTTAAAGAAGGAAGCTTTTGGGACTGACTCTGTGGTAACCGCAATAGGCGCACATAGCTTTCCATTCACAGACGTCTAACCGTTAGACTATAGCATGTTCTGTTTAAGGGAAACTCCTTCAGGCGGAATGTCACTTCTCACAGTGTCTTTCCAGTGGAGAAAAGATGATAGAACAAGGACGGACAGAGAGAACGTTGCAAACCGTGAGTGAAGTAGAGGGTAAGGCACTTAGGCCTCTAGGATGCATACTGGAATTACAACACCGGTGATGTTCCACAGTGTCTACCTCTTCTCTTAAACACTTCCAATATATAAGGGAACTGTGCTACAGTAATTGTTCACGAAGGGGATGCATCTGTGCTCAGTTGAAAACTTTACAATGTGTCTGGGTAGCAATCATGAAGTGTCTCATACAGGCCCCTTGGAGGGGAGGCGTAGGAAGGTATCTGCTCAGGGAACCTACTTTAGGTGCGTACTCATTCATAACAGTGTTTCTCCTTTTGGAATGAAGATAGAACAGGGACGAACTAGGGGCACATTAGGTCCTTTGAGTAAAGGGCAAGCTATGGCGCTTAAGCCTGCCAAACACATATTGGAGGTTCACCACCAGTGGTGTTCCGCACTTAGTTTCTGCGTCTATAACGCTTCCAACACTGAGAGGGAAGTGTGCTTTAGGAGGGATTCACTGCAGTGTTACGTCTGTTAAAGAAGAAAGCTTTGGGGACTGACTCTTTGGTAACCACAATAGGCGCACATAGCTTTCCAGTCTCTGACGTCTATCCGTTGGACTATAGCAAGTTCTGTGTAAGGGAAACATCTTCATGAGGAATGTCCCTTCTAACAGTGTCTTTCCAGTGGAGGAAAGAAGCTAGAACAAGGACGGAGCAGAGAGAATGTTACAACCCGTTGGTGAAGGAAAGGGTCAGGCATTTAGGCCTCTATGATGCATACTGGAAGTTCAACACTTGGGATGTTCCACAGTGTCTACCACTTCTCAAAACACTTCCAATATTTGAGGGAACTGTTCTACAGCAAGTTCTCACAACAGGGAAGCGTCTGTGCTCAGTTGGAAAGTGTAGGACGTGTCTGGGTAGCAGTCATGAAGTGTCTCATACAGACCCCTTAGAGGGGATGCGGAGGAAGGTATCTGCTCTGGGAACGTACTTCACGTGCTTACTCATTCGTAACAGTGTTTCTCCTTTGAAGATGAAGACAGAAAAGGGAAAGACTACGGGCACAGTAGGTACTGTGAGTAAAGGGCAGGCTATGGCGCTTAGCCTGACAAACACATATTGGATGTTCACCACCAGTGGTGATCCGCACTTAGTTTCTGCTTCTAAAACGCTTCCAACACTGAGAGGGATGTGTGCTTTAGGAGGGATTCACTGCAGTGTTAGGTCTTTTAAAGAAGGAAGCTTTTGGGACTGACTCTGTGGTAACCGCATTAGGCGCACATAGCTTTCCATTCAAAGACGTTTAACCATTGGACTCTAGCAAATTCAGTTTAAGGGAAACTCCTTCATGCGGAATGTCATTTCTCACTTTGTCTTTCCAGTGGAGGAAAGAAGATAGAACAAGGACGGAGCACAGAGAATATTAAACCCTTTGGTGAAGTAAAGGGTAAGGCATTTAGGCCTCTATGATGCATACTGGAAGTTCTACACCTGGGATGTTCCACAGCGTCTACCACCTCTCAAAACACTTCCAATATATGAGGGAACTGTGCTACAGTAAGTTCTCACGACAGGGATGCGTCTGTACTCAGTTGGAAACTCTAGGACGTGTCGGGTTAGCAATCATGAAGTCTCTCCTACAGGCCCCTTAGAGGGGATGCAAAGGAAAGTATCTGCTCAGCGAACCTACTTCAGTTGCATGCTCATTTTTAACAGCGTTTCTCCTTTGAGATATGGAGATAGAACAGGGACTGACTAGGGGCACATTAGGTACTGTGAGTAAAGGGCAGGCTATGGCGCTTAAGCCTACCAAACACATATTGGATGTTCACCACCAGTGGTGATCCGCACTTGGTTTCTGCGTCTAAAACGCTTCCTACACTGAGAGGGAAGTGTGCTTTAGGAGGGATTCACTGCAGTGTTACGTCTGTTAAAGAAGGAAGCTTTGGGGACTGACTCTGTGGTAACCGCAATAGGCGCACATAGCTTTCCATTCACAGACGTCTAACCGTTAGACTATAGCATGTTCTGTTTAAGGGAAACTCCTTCAGGCGGAATGTCACTTCTCACAGTGTCTTTCCAGTGGAGGAAAGATGATAGAACAAGGACGGACAGAGAGAACGTTGCAAACCGTGAGTGAAGTAGAGGGTAAGGCACTTAGGCCTCTAGGATGCATACTGGAATTACAACACCGGTGATGTTCCACAGTGTCTACCTCTTCTCTTAAACACTTCCAGTATATAAGGGAACTGTGCTACAGTAATTTTTCACGAAGGGGATGCATCTGTGCTCAGTTGAAAACTCTACAATGTGTCTGGGTAGCAATCATGAAGTGTCTCATACAGGCCCCTTGGAGGGGAGGCGTAGGAAGGTATCTGCTCAGGGAACCTACTTTAGGTGCGTACTCATTCATAACAGTGTTTCTCCTTTTGGAATGAAAATAGAACAGGGACGAACTAGGGGCACATTAGGTCCTTTGAGTAAAGGGCAAGCTATGGCGCTTAAGCCTGCCAAACACATATTGGAGGTTCACCACCAGTGGTGTTCCGCACTTAGTTTCTGCGTCTATAACGCTTCCAACACTGAGAGGGAAGTGTGCTTTAGGAGGGATTCACTGCAGTGTTACGTCTGTTAAAGAAGAAAGCTTTGGGGACTGACTCTTTGGTAACCACAATAGGCGCACATAGCTTTCCAGTCTCTGACGTCTATCCGTTGGACTATAGCAAGTTCTGTGTAAGGGAAACATCTTCATGAGGAATGTCCCTTCTAACAGTGTCTTTCCAGTGGAGGAAAGAAGATAGAACAAGGACGGAGCAGAGAGAATGTTACAGCCCGTTGGTGAAGGAAAGGGTCATGCATTTAGGCCTCTATGATGCATACTGGAAGTTCAACACTTGGGATGTTCCACAGTGTCTACCACTTCTCAAAACACTTCCAATATAGGAGGGAACTGTTCTACAGCAAGTTCTCACAACAGGGAAGCGTCTGTGCTCAGTTGGAAAGTGTAGGACGTGTCTGGGTAGCAATCATGAAGTGTCTCATACAGACCCCTTAGAGGGGATGCGGAGGAAGGTATCTGCTCTGGGAACCTACTTCAGGTACGTACTCATTCATAACAGTGTTTCTCCTTTGAAGATGAAGATAGAACAGGGAAGGACTACAGGCACATTAGGTACTGTGAGCAAAGGGCAGGCTAAGGGTCTTAGCCTGACAAACACATATTGGATGTTCACCACCAGTGGTGATCCGCACTTAGTTTCTGCGTCTAAAACGCTTCCAACACTGAGAGGGATGTGTGCTTTAGGAGGGATTCACTGCAGTGTTAGGTCTTTTAAAGAAGGAAGCTTTTGGGACTGACTCTGTGGTAACCGCATTAGGCGCACATAGCTTTCCATTCAAAGACGTCTAACCATTGGACTATAGCAAATTCAATTTAAGGGAAACTCCTTCATGCGGAATGTCATTTCTCACTTTGTCTTTCCAGTGAAGGAAAGAAGATAGAACAAGGACGGAGCACAGAGAATATTAAACCCTTTGGTGAAGTAAAGGGTAAGGCATTTAGGCCTCTATGATGCATACTGGAAGTTCTACACCTGGGATGTTCCACAGCGTCTACCACCTCTCAAAACACTTCCAATATATGAGGGAACTGTGCTACAGTAAGTTCTCACGACAGGGATGCGTCTGTACTCAGTTGTGAACTCTAGGATGTGTCTGGTTAGCAATCATGAAGTCTCTCCTACAGGCCCCTTAGAGGGGATGCAAAGGAAAGTATCTGCTCAGCGAACCTACTTCAGTTGCATACTCATTCATAACAGCGTTTCTCCTTTGAGATATGGAGATAGAACAGGGACTGACTAGGGGCACATTAGGTACTGTGAGTAAAGGGCAGGCTATGGCGCTTAAGCCTACCAAACACATATTGGATGTTCACCACCAGTGGTGATCCGCACTTGGTTTCTGCGTCTAAAACGCTTCCTACACTGAGAGGGAAGTGTTCTTTAGGAGGGATTCACTGCAGTGTTACGTCTGTTAAAGAAGGAAGCTTTTGGGACTGACTCTGTGGTAACCGCAATAGGCGCACATAGCTTTCCATTCACAGACGTCTAACCGTTAGACTATAGCATGTTCTGTTTAAGGGAAACTCCTTCAGGCGGAATGTCACTTCTCACAGTGTCTTTCCAGTGGAGAAAAGATGATAGAACAAGGACGGACAGAGAGAACGTTGCAAACCGTGAGTGAAGTAGAGGGTAAGGCACTTAGGCCTCTATGATGCATACTGGAATTACAACACCGGTGATGTTCCACAGTGTCTACCTCTTCTCTTAAACACTTCCAATATATAAGGGAACTGTGCTACAGTAATTTTTCACGAAGGGGATGCATCTGTGCTCAGTTGAAAACTTTACAATGTGTCTGGGTAGCAATCATGAAGTGTCTCATACAGGCCCCTTGGAGGGGAGGCGTAGGAAGGTATCTGCTCAGGGAACCTACTTTAGGTGCGTACTCATTCATAACAGTGTTTCTCCTTTTGGAATGAAGATAGAACAGGGACGAACTAGGGGCACATTAGGTCCTTTGAGTAAAGGGCAAGCTATGGCGCTTAAGCCTGCCAAACACATATTGGAGGTTCACCACCAGTGGTGTTCCGCACTTAGTTTCTGCGTCTATAACGCTTCCAACACTGAGAGGGAAGTGTGCTTTAGGAGGGATTCACTGCAGTGTTACGTCTGTTAAAGAAGAAAGCTTTGGGGACTGACTCTTTGGTAACCACAATAGGCGCACATAGCTTTCCAGTCTCTGACGTCTATCCGTTGGACTATAGCAAGTTCTGTGTAAGGGAAACATCTTCATGAGGAATGTCCCTTCTAACAGTGTCTTTCCAGTGGAGGAAAGAAGCTAGAACAAGGACGGAGCAGAGAGAATGTTACAACCCGTTGGTGAAGGAAAGGGTCAGGCATTTAGGCCTCTATGATGCATACTGGAAGTTCAACACTTGGGATGTTCCACAGTGTCTACCACTTCTCAAAACACTTCCAATATTTGAGGGAACTGTTCTACAGCAAGTTCTCACAACAGGGAAGCGTCTGTGCTCAGTTGGAAAGTGTAGGACGTGTCTGGGTAGCAGTCATGAAGTGTCTCATACAGACCCCTTAGAGGGGATGCGGAGGAAGGTATCTGCTCTGGGAACGTACTTCACGTGCTTACTCATTCGTAACAGTGTTTCTCCTTTGAAGATGAAGACAGAAAAGGGAAAGACTACGGGCACAGTAGGTACTGTGAGTAAAGGGCAGGCTATGGCGCTTAGCCTGACAAACACATATTGGATGTTCACCACCAGTGGTGATCCGCACTTAGTTTCTGCTTCTAAAACGCTTCCAACACTGAGAGGGATGTGTGCTTTAGGAGGGATTCACTGCAGTGTTAGGTCTTTTAAAGAAGGAAGCTTTTGGGACTGACTCTGTGGTAACCGCATTAGGCGCACATAGCTTTCCATTCAAAGACGTTTAACCATTGGACTCTAGCAAATTCAGTTTAAGGGAAACTCCTTCATGCGGAATGTCATTTCTCACTTTGTCTTTCCAGTGGAGGAAAGAAGATAGAACAAGGACGGAGCACAGAGAATATTAAACCCTTTGGTGAAGTAAAGGGTAAGGCATTTAGGCCTCTATGATGCATACTGGAAGTTCTACACCTGGGATGTTCCACAGCGTCTACCACCTCTCAAAACACTTCCAATATATGAGGGAACTGTGCTACAGTAAGTTCTCACGACAGGGATGCGTCTGTACTCAGTTGGAAACTCTAGGACGTGTCGGGTTAGCAATCATGAAGTCTCTCCTACAGGCCCCTTAGAGGGGATGCAAAGGAAAGTATCTGCTCAGCGAACCTACTTCAGTTGCATGCTCATTTTTAACAGCGTTTCTCCTTTGAGATATGGAGATAGAACAGGGACTGACTAGGGGCACATTAGGTACTGTGAGTAAAGGGCAGGCTATGGCGCTTAAGCCTACCAAACACATATTGGATGTTCACCACCAGTGGTGATCCGCACTTGGTTTCTGCGTCTAAAACGCTTCCTACACTGAGAGGGAAGTGTGCTTTAGGAGGGATTCACTGCAGTGTTACGTCTGTTAAAGAAGGAAGCTTTGGGGACTGACTCTGTGGTAACCGCAATAGGCGCACATAGCTTTCCATTCACAGACGTCTAACCGTTAGACTATAGCATGTTCTGTTTAAGGGAAACTCCTTCAGGCGGAATGTCACTTCTCACAGTGTCTTTCCAGTGGAGGAAAGATGATAGAACAAGGACGGACAGAGAGAACGTTGCAAACCGTGAGTGAAGTAGAGGGTAAGGCACTTAGGCCTCTAGGATGCATACTGGAATTACAACACCGGTGATGTTCCACAGTGTCTACCTCTTCTCTTAAACACTTCCAGTATATAAGGGAACTGTGCTACAGTAATTTTTCACGAAGGGGATGCATCTGTGCTCAGTTGAAAACTCTACAATGTGTCTGGGTAGCAATCATGAAGTGTCTCATACAGGCCCCTTGGAGGGGAGGCGTAGGAAGGTATCTGCTCAGGGAACCTACTTTAGGTGCGTACTCATTCATAACAGTGTTTCTCCTTTTGGAATGAAAATAGAACAGGGACGAACTAGGGGCACATTAGGTCCTTTGAGTAAAGGGCAAGCTATGGCGCTTAAGCCTGCCAAACACATATTGGAGGTTCACCACCAGTGGTGTTCCGCACTTAGTTTCTGCGTCTATAACGCTTCCAACACTGAGAGGGAAGTGTGCTTTAGGAGGGATTCACTGCAGTGTTACGTCTGTTAAAGAAGAAAGCTTTGGGGACTGACTCTTTGGTAACCACAATAGGCGCACATAGCTTTCCAGTCTCTGACGTCTATCCGTTGGACTATAGCAAGTTCTGTGTAAGGGAAACATCTTCATGAGGAATGTCCCTTCTAACAGTGTCTTTCCAGTGGAGGAAAGAAGATAGAACAAGGACGGAGCAGAGAGAATGTTACAGCCCGTTGGTGAAGGAAAGGGTCATGCATTTAGGCCTCTATGATGCATACTGGAAGTTCAACACTTGGGATGTTCCACAGTGTCTACCACTTCTCAAAACACTTCCAATATAGGAGGGAACTGTTCTACAGCAAGTTCTCACAACAGGGAAGCGTCTGTGCTCAGTTGGAAAGTGTAGGACGTGTCTGGGTAGCAATCATGAAGTGTCTCATACAGACCCCTTAGAGGGGATGCGGAGGAAGGTATCTGCTCTGGGAACCTACTTCAGGTACGTACTCATTCATAACAGTGTTTCTCCTTTGAAGATGAAGATAGAACAGGGAAGGACTACAGGCACATTAGGTACTGTGAGTAAAGGGCAGGCTAAGGGTCTTAGCCTGACAAACACATATTGGATGTTCACCACCAGTGGTGATCCGCACTTAGTTTCTGCGTCTAAAACGCTTCCAACACTGAGAGGGATGTGTGCTTTAGGAGGGATTCACTGCAGTGTTAGGTCTTTTAAAGAAGGAAGCTTTTGGGACTGACTCTGTGGTAACCGCATTAGGCGCACATAGCTTTCCATTCAAAGACGTCTAACCATTGGACTATAGCAAATTCAATTTAAGGGAAACTCCTTCATGCGGAATGTCATTTCTCACTTTGTCTTTCCAGTGAAGGAAAGAAGATAGAACAAGGACGGAGCACAGAGAATATTAAACCCTTTGGTGAAGTAAAGGGTAAGGCATTTAGGCCTCTATGATGCATACTGGAAGTTCTACACCTGGGATGTTCCACAGCGTCTACCACCTCTCAAAACACTTCCAATATATGAGGGAACTGTGCTACAGTAAGTTCTCACGACAGGGATGCGTCTGTACTCAGTTGTGAACTCTAGGATGTGTCTGGTTAGCAATCATGAAGTCTCTCCTACAGGCCCCTTAGAGGGGATGCAAAGGAAAGTATCTGCTCAGCGAACCTACTTCAGTTGCATACTCATTCATAACAGCGTTTCTCCTTTGAGATATGGAGATAGAACAGGGACTGACTAGGGGCACATTAGGTACTGTGAGTAAAGGGCAGGCTATGGCGCTTAAGCCTACCAAACACATATTGGATGTTCACCACCAGTGGTGATCCGCACTTGGTTTCTGCGTCTAAAACGCTTCCTACACTGAGAGGGAAGTGTGCTTTAGGAGGGATTCACTGCAGTGTTACGTCTGTTAAAGAAGGAAGCTTTGGGGACTGACTCTGTGGTAACCGCAATAGGCGCACATAGCTTTCCATTCACAGACGTCTAACCGTTAGACTATAGCATGTTCTGTTTAAGGGAAACTCCTTCAGGCGGAATGTCACTTCTCACAGTGTCTTTCCAGTGGAGAAAAGATGATAGAACAAGGACGGACAGAGAGAACGTTGCAAACCGTGAGTGAAGTAGAGGGTAAGGCACTTAGGCCTCTAGGATGCATACTGGAATTACAACACCGGTGATGTTCCACAGTGTCTACCTCTTCTCTTAAACACTTCCAATATATAAGGGAACTGTGCTACAGTAATTTTTCACGAAGGGGATGCATCTGTGCTCAGTTGAAAACTTTACAATGTGTCTGGGTAGCAATCATGAAGTGTCTCATACAGGCCCCTTGGAGGGGAGGCGTAGGAAGGTATCTGCTCAGGGAACCTACTTTAGGTGCGTACTCATTCATAACAGTGTTTCTCCTTTTGGAATGAAGATAGAACAGGGACGAACTAGGGGCACATTAGGTCCTTTGAGTAAAGGGCAAGCTATGGCGCTTAAGCCTGCCAAACACATATTGGAGGTTCACCACCAGTGGTGTTCCGCACTTAGTTTCTGCGTCTATAACGCTTCCAACACTGAGAGGGAAGTGTGCTTTAGGAGGGATTCACTGCAGTGTTACGTCTGTTAAAGAAGAAAGCTTTGGGGACTGACTCTTTGGTAACCACAATAGGCGCACATAGCTTTCCAGTCTCTGACGTCTATCCGTTGGACTATAGCAAGTTCTGTGTAAGGGAAACATCTTCATGAGGAATGTCCCTTCTAACAGTGTCTTTCCAGTGGAGGAAAGAAGCTAGAACAAGGACGGAGCAGAGAGAATGTTACAACCCGTTGGTGAAGGAAAGGGTCAGGCATTTAGGCCTCTATGATGCATACTGGAAGTTCAACACTTGGGATGTTCCACAGTGTCTACCACTTCTCAAAACACTTCCAATATTTGAGGGAACTGTTCTACAGCAAGTTCTCACAACAGGGAAGCGTCTGTGCTCAGTTGGAAAGGGTAGGACGTGTCTGGGTAGCAGTCATGAAGTGTCTCATACAGACCCCTTAGAGGGGATGCGGAGGAAGGTATCTGCTCTGGGAACGTACTTCACGTGCTTACTCATTCGTAACAGTGTTTCTCCTTTGAAGATGAAGACAGAAAAGGGAAAGACTACGGGCACAGTAGGTACTGTGAGTAAAGGGCAGGCTATGGCGCTTAGCCTGACAAACACATATTGGATGTTCACCACCAGTGGTGATCCGCACTTAGTTTCTGCTTCTAAAACGCTTCCAACACTGAGAGGGATGTGTGCTTTAGGAGGGATTCACTGCAGTGTTAGGTCTTTTAAAGAAGGAAGCTTTTGGGACTGACTCTGTGGTAACCGCATTAGGCGCACATAGCTTTCCATTCAAAGACGTTTAACCATTGGACTATAGCAAATTCAGTTTAAGGGAAACTCCTTCATGCGGAATGTCATTTCTCACTTTGTCTTTCCAGTGGAGGAAAGAAGATAGAACAAGGACGGAGCACAGAGAATATTAAACCCTTTGGTGAAGTAAAGGGTAAGGCATTTAGGCCTCTATGATGCATACTGGAAGTTCTACACCTGGGATGTTCCACAGCGTCTACCACCTCTCAAAACACTTCCAATATATGAGGGAACTGTGCTACAGTAAGTTCTCACGACAGGGATGCGTCTGTACTCAGTTGTGAACTCTAGGATGTGTCTGGTTAGCAATCATGAAGTCTCTCCTACAGGCCCCTTAGAGGGGATGCAAAGGAAAGTATCTGCTCAGCGAACCTACTTCAGTTGCATACTCATTCATAACAGCGTTTCTCCTTTGAGATATGGAGATAGAACAGGGACTGACTAGGGGCACATTAGGTACTGTGAGTAAAGGGCAGGCTATGGCGCTTAAGCCTACCAAACACATATTGGATGTTCACCACCAGTGGTGATCCGCACTTGGTTTCTGCGTCTAAAACGCTTCCTACACTGAGAGGGAAGTGTGCATTAGGAGGGATTCACTGCAGTGTTACGTCTGTTAAAGAAGGAAGCTTTGGGGACTGACTCTGTGGTAACCGCAATAGGCGCACATAGCTTTCCATTCACAGACGTCTAACCGTTAGACTATAGCATGTTCTGTTTAAGGGAAACTCCTTCAGGCGGAATGTCACTTCTCACAGTGTCTTTCCAGTGGAGGAAAGATGATAGAACAAGGACGGACAGAGAGAACGTTGCAAACCGTGAGTGAAGTACAGGGTAAGGCACTTAGGCCTCTAGGATGCATACTGGAATTACAACACCGGTGATGTTCCACAGTGTCTACCTCTTCTCTTAAACACTTCCAGTATATAAGGGAACTGTGCTACAGTAATTTTTCACGAAGGGGATGCATCTGTGCTCAGTTGAAAACTCTACAATGTGTCTGGGTAGCAATCATGAAGTGTCTCATACAGGCCCCTTGGAGGGGAGGCGTAGGAAGGTATCTGCTCAGGGAACCTACTTTAGGTGCGTACTCATTCATAACAGTGTTTCTCCTTTTGGAATGAAGATAGAACAGGGACGAACTAGGGGCACATTAGGTCCTTTGAGTAAAGGGCAAGCTATGGCGCTTAAGCCTGCCAAACACATATTGGAGGTTCACCACCAGTGGTGTTCCGCACTTAGTTTCTGCGTCTATAACGCTTCCAACACTGAGAGGGAAGTGTGCTTTAGGAGGGATTCACTGCAGTGTTACGTCTGTTAAAGAAGAAAGCTTTGGGGACTGACTCTTTGGTAACCACAATAGGCGCACATAGCTTTCCAGTCTCTGACGTCTATCCGTTGGACTATAGCAAGTTCTGTGTAAGGGAAACATCTTCATGAGGAATGTCCCTTCTAACAGTGTCTTTCCAGTGGAGGAAAGAAGATAGAACAAGGACGGAGCAGAGAGAATGTTACAGCCCGTTGGTGAAGGAAAGGGTCATGCATTTAGGCCTCTATGATGCATACTGGAAGTTCAACACTTGGGATGTTCCACAGTGTCTACCACTTCTCAAAACACTTCCAATATAGGAGGGAACTGTTCTACAGCAAGTTCTCACAACAGGGAAGCGTCTGTGCTCAGTTGGAAAGTGTAGGACGTGTCTGGGTAGCAGTCATGAAGTGTCTCATACAGACCCCTTAGAGGGGATGCGGAGGAAGGTATCTGCGCTGGGAACGTACTTCACGTGCTTACTCATTCGTAACAGTGTTTCTCCTTTGAAGATGAAGATAGAAAAGGGAAAGACTACGGGCACAGTAGGTACTGTGAGTAAAGGGCAGGCTATGGCGCTTAGCCTGACAAACACATATTGGATATTCACCACCAGTGGTGATCCGCACTTAGTTTCTGCGTCTAAAACGCTTCCAACACTGAGAGGGATGTGTGCTTTAGGAGGGATTCACTGCAGTGTTAGGTCTTTTAAAGAAGGAAGCTTTTGGGACTGACTCTGTGGTAACCGCATTAGGCGCACATAGCTTTCCATTCAAAGACGTTTAACCATTGGACTCTAGCAAATTCAGTTTAAGGGAAACTCCTTCATGCGGAATGTCATTTCTCACTTTGTCTTTCCAGTGGAGGAAAGAAGATAGAACAAGGACGGAGCACAGAGAATGTTAAACCCTTTGGTGAAGTACAGGGTAAGGCATTTAGGCCTCTATGATGCATACTGGAAGTTCTACACCTGGGATGTTCCACAGCGTCTACCACCTCTCAAAACACTTCCAATATATGAGGGAACTGTGCTACAGTAAGTTCTCACGACAGGGATGCGTCTGTACTCAGTTGTGAACTCTAGGATGTGTCTGGTTAGCAATCATGAAGTCTCTCCTACAGGCCCCTTAGAGGGGATGCAAAGGAAAGTATCTGCTCAGCGAACCTACTTCAGTTGCATACTCATTCATAACAGCGTTTCTCCTTTGAGATATGGAGATAGAACAGGGACTGACTAGGGGCACATTAGGTACTGTGAGTAAAGGGCAGGCTATGGCGCTTAAGCCTACCAAATACATATTGGATGTTCACCACCAGTGGTGATCCGCACTTGGTTTCTGCGTCTAAAACGCTTCCTACACTGAGAGGGAAGTGTGCTTTAGGAGGGATTCACTGCAGTGTTACGTCTGTTAAAGAAGGAAGCTTTGGGGACTGACTCTGTGGTAACCGCAATAGGCGCACATAGCTTTCCATTCACAGACGTCTAACCGTTAGACTATAGCATGTTCTGTTTAAGGGAAACTCCTTCAGGCGGAATGTCACTTCTCACAGTGTCTTTCCAGTGGAGGAAAGATGATAGAACAAGGACGGACAGAGAGAACGTTGCAAACCGTGAGTGAAGTAGAGGGTAAGGCACTTAGGCCTCTAGGATGCATACTGGAATTACAACACCGGTGATGTTCCACAGTGTCTACCTCTTCTCTTAAACACTTCCAGTATATAAGGGAACTGTGCTACAGTAATTTTTCACGAAGGGGATGCATCTGTGCTCAGTTGAAAACGCTACAATGTGTCTGGGTAGCAATCATGAAGTGTCTCATACAGGCCCCTTGGAGTGGAGGCGTAGGAAGGTATCTGCTCAGGGAACCTACTTTAGGTGCGTACTCATTCATAACAGTGTTTCTCCTTTTGGAATGAAGATAGAACAGGGACGAACTAGGGGCTCATTAGGACCTTTGAGTAAAGGGCAAGCTATGGCGCTTAAGCCTGCCAAACACATATTGGAGGTTCACCACCAGTGGTGTTCCGCACTTAGTTTCTGCGTCTATAACGCTTCCAACACTGAGAGGGAAGTGTGCTTTAGGAGGGATTCACTGCAGTGTTACGTCTGTTAAAGAAGAAAGCTTTGGGGACTGACTCTTTGGTAACCACAATAGGCGCACATAGCTTTCCAGTCTCTGACGTCTATCCGTTGGACTATAGCAAGTTCTGTGTAAGGGAAACATCTTCATGAGGAATGTCCCTTCTAACAGTGTCTTTCCAGTGGAGGAAAGAAGATAGAACAAGGACGGAGCAGAGAGAATGTTACAGCCCGTTGGTGAGGAAAGGGTCAGGCATTTAGGCCTCTATGATGCATACTGGAAGTTCAACACTTGGGATGTTCCACAGTGTCTACCACTTCTCAAAACACTTCCAATATTTGAGGGAACTGTTCTACAGCAAGTTCTCACAACAGGGAAGCGTCTGTGCTCAGTTGGAAAGTGTAGGACGTGTCTGGGTAGCAATCATGAAGTGTCTCATACAGACCCCTTAGAGGGGATGCGGAGGAAGGTATCTGCGCTGGGAACGTACTTCACGTGCTTACTCATTCGTAACAGTGTTTCTCCTTTGAAGATGAAGATAGAAAAGGGAAAGACTACGGGCACAGTAGGTACTGTGAGTAAAGGGCAGGCTATGGCGCTTAGCCTGACAAACACATATTGGATATTCACCACCAGTGGTGATCCGCACTTAGTTTCTGCGTCTAAAACGCTTCCAACACTGAGAGGGATGTGTGCTTTAGGAGGGATTCACTGCAGTGTTAGGTCTTTTAAAGAAGGAAGCTTTTGGGACTGACTCTGTGGTAACCGCATTAGGCGCACATAGCTTTCCATTCAAAGACGTTTAACCATTGGACTCTAGCAAATTCAGTTTAAGGGAAACTCCTTCATGCGGAATGTCATTTCTCACTTTGTCTTTCCAGTGGAGGAAAGAAGATAGAACAAGGACGGAGCACAGAGAATGTTAAACCCTTTGGTGAAGTACAGGGTAAGGCATTTAGGCCTCTATGATGCATACTGGAAGTTCTACACCTGGGATGTTCCACAGCGTCTACCACCTCTCAAAACACTTCCAATATATGAGGGAACTGTGCTACAGTAAGTTCTCACGACAGGGATGCGTCTGTACTCAGTTGGAAACTCTAGGATGTGTCGGGTTAGCAATCATGAAGTCTCTCCAACAGGCCCCTTAGAGGGGATGCAAAGGAAAGTATCTGCTCAGCGAACCTACTTCAGTTGCATACTCATTTTTAACAGCGTTTCTCCTTTGAGATATGGAGATAGAACAGGGACTGACTAGGGGCACATTAGGTACTGTGAGTAAAGGGTAGGCTATGGCGCTTAAGCCTACCAAACACATATTGGATGTTCACCACCAGTGGTGATCCGCACTTGGTTTATGCGTCTAAAACGCTTCCTACACTGAGAGGGAAGTGTGCTTTAGGAGGGATTCACTGCAGTGTTACGTCTGTTAAAGAAGGAAGCTTTTGGGACTGACTCTGTGGTAACCGCAATAGGCGCACATAGCTTTCCATTCACAGACGTCTAACCGTTAGACTATAGCATGTTCTGTTTAAGGGAAACTCCTTCAGGCGGAATGTCACTTCTCACAGTGTCTTTCCAGTGGAGGAAAGATGATAGAACAAGGACGGACAGAGAGAACGTTGCAAACCGTGAGTGAAGTAGAGGGTAAGGCACTTAGGCCTCTAGGATGTATACTGGAATTACAACACCGGTGATGTTCCACAGTGTCTACCTCTTCTCTTAAACACTTCCAGTATATAAGGGAACTGTGCTACAGTAATTTTTCACGAAGGGGATGCATCTGTGCTCAGTTGAAAACTCTACAATGTGTCTGGGTAGCAATCATGAAGTGTCTCATACAGGCCCCTTGGAGGGGAGGCGTAGGAAGGTATCTGCTCAGGGAACCTACTTTAGGTGCGTACTCATTCATAACAGTGTTTCTCCTTTTGGAATGAAGATAGAACAGGGACGAACTAGGGGCACATTAGGTCCTTTGAGTAAAGGGCAAGCTATGGCGCTTAAGCCTGCCAAACACATATTGGAGGTTCACCACCAGTGGTGTTCCGCACTTAGTTTCTGCGTCTATAACGCTTCCAACACTGAGAGGGAAGTGTGCTTTAGGAGGGATTCACTGCAGTGTTACGTCTGTTAAAGAAGAAAGCTTTGGGGACTGACTCTTTGGTAACCACAATAGGCGCACATAGCTTTCCAGTCTCTGACGTCTATCCGTTGGACTATAGCAAGTTCTGTGTAAGGGAAACATCTTCATGAGGAATGTCCCTTCTAACAGTGTCTTTCCAGTGGAGGAAAGAAGATAGAACAAGGACGGAGCAGAGAGAATGTTACAGCCCGTTGGTGAAGGAAAGGGTCATGCATTTAGGCCTCTATGATGCATACTGGAAGTTCAACACTTGGGATGTTCCACAGTGTCTACCACTTCTCAAAACACTTCCAATATAGGAGGGAACTGTTCTACAGCAAGTTCTCACAACAGGGAAGCGTCTGTGCTCAGTTGGAAAGTGTAGGACGTGTCTGGGTAGCAATCATGAAGTGTCTCATACAGACCCCTTAGAGGGGATGCGGAGGAAGGTATCTGCTCTGGGAACCTACTTCAGGTACGTACTCATTCATAACAGTGTTTCTCCTTTGAAGATGAAGATAGAACAGGGAAGGACTACAGGCACATTAGGTACTGTGAGTAAAGGGCAGGCTAAGGGTCTTAGCCTGACAAACACATATTGGATGTTCACCACCAGTGGTGATCCGCACTTAGTTTCTGCGTCTAAAACGCTTCCAACACTGAGAGGGATGTGTGCTTTAGGAGGGATTCACTGCAGTGTTAGGTCTTTTAAAGAAGGAAGCTTTTGGGACTGACTCTGTGGTAACCGCATTAGGCGCACATAGCTTTCCATTCAAAGACGTCTAACCATTGGACTATAGCAAATTCAATTTAAGGGAAACTCCTTCATGCGGAATGTCATTTCTCAATTTGTCTTTCCAGTGAAGGAAAGAAGATAGAACAAGGACGGAGCACAGAGAATATTAAACCCTTTGGTGAAGTAAAGGGTAAGGCATTTAGGCCTCTATGATGCATACTGGAAGTTCTACACCTGGGATGTTCCACAGCGTCTACCACCTCTCAAAACACTTCCAATATATGAGGGAACTGTGCTACAGTAAGTTCTCACGACAGGGATGCGTCTGTACTCAGTTGTGAACTCTAGGATGTGTCTGGTTAGCAATCATGAAGTCTCTCCTACAGGCCCCTTAGAGGGGATGCAAAGGAAAGTATCTGCTCAGCGAACCTACTTCAGTTGCATACTCATTCATAACAGCGTTTCTCCTTTGAGATATGGAGATAGAACAGGGACTGACTAGGGGCACATTAGGTACTGTGAGTAAAGGGCAGGCTATGGCGCTTAAGCCTACCAAACACATATTGGATGTTCACCACCAGTGGTGATCCGCACTTGGTTTCTGCGTCTAAAACGCTTCCTACACTGAGAGGGAAGTGTGCTTTAGGAGGGATTCACTGCAGTGTTACGTCTGTTAAAGAAGGAAGCTTTGGGGACTGACTCTGTGGTAACCGCAATAGGCGCACATAGCTTTCCATTCACAGACGTCTAACCGTTAGACTATAGCATGTTCTGTTTAAGGGAAACTCCTTCAGGCGGAATGTCACTTCTCACAGTGTCTTTCCAGTGGAGGAAAGATGATAGAACAAGGACGGACAGAGAGAACGTTGCAAACCGTGAGTGAAGTAGAGGGTAAGGCACTTAGGCCTCTAGGATGCATACTGGAATTACAACACCGGTGATGTTCCACAGTGTCTACCTCTTCTCTTAAACACTTCCAGTATATAAGGGAACTGTGCTACAGTAATTTTTCACGAAGGGGATGCATCTGTGCTCAGTTGAAAACTCTACAATGTGTCTGGGTAGCAATCATGAAGTGTCTCATACAGGCCCCTTGGAGGGGAGGCGTAGGAAGGTATCTGCTCAGGGAACCTACTTTAGGTGCGTACTCATTCATAACAGTGTTTCTCCTTTTGGAATGAAGATAGAACAGGGACGAACTAGGGGCACATTAGGTCCTTTGAGTAAAGGGCAAGCTATGGCGCTTAAGCCTGCCAAACACATATTGGAGGTTCACCACCAGTGGTGTTCCGCACTTAGTTTCTGCGTCTATAACGCTTCCAACACTGAGAGGGAAGTGTGCTTTAGGAGGGATTCACTGCAGTGTTACGTCTGTTAAAGAAGAAAGCTTTGGGGACTGACTCTTTGGTAACCACAATAGGCGCACATAGCTTTCCAGTCTCTGACGTCTATCCGTTGGACTATAGCAAGTTCTGTGTAAGGGAAACATCTTCATGAGGAATGTCCCTTCTAACAGTGTCTTTCCAGTGGAGGAAAGAAGATAGAACAAGGACGGAGCAGAGAGAATGTTACAGCCCGTTGGTGAAGGAAAGGGTCATGCATTTAGGCCTCTATGATGCATACTGGAAGTTCAACACTTGGGATGTTCCACAGTGTCTACCACTTCTCAAAACACTTCCAATATAGGAGGGAACTGTTCTACAGCAAGTTCTCACAACAGGGAAGCGTCTGTGCTCAGTTGGAAAGTGTAGGACGTGTCTGGGTAGCAATCATGAAGTGTCTCATACAGACCCCTTAGAGGGGATGCGGAGGAAGGTATCTGCTCTGGGAACCTACTTCAGGTACGTACTCATTCATAACAGTGTTTCTCCTTTGAAGATGAAGATAGAACAGGGAAGGACTACAGGCACATTAGGTACTGTGAGTAAAGGGCAGGCTAAGGGTCTTAGCCTGACAAACACATATTGGATGTTCACCACCAGTGGTGATCCGCACTTAGTTTCTGCGTCTAAAACGCTTCCAACACTGAGAGGGATGTGTGCTTTAGGAGGGATTCACTGCAGTGTTAGGTCTTTTAAAGAAGGAAGCTTTTGGGACTGACTCTGTGGTAACCGCATTAGGCGCACATAGCTTTCCATTCAAAGACGTCTAACCATTGGACTATAGCAAATTCAATTTAAGGGAAACTCCTTCATGCGGAATGTCATTTCTCACTTTGTCTTTCCAGTGAAGGAAAGAAGATAGAACAAGGACGGAGCACAGAGAATATTAAACCCTTTGGTGAAGTAAAGGGTAAGGCATTTAGGCCTCTATGATGCATACTGGAAGTTCTACACCTGGGATGTTCCACAGCGTCTACCACCTCTCAAAACACTTCCAATATATGAGGGAACTGTGCTACAGTAAGTTCTCACGACAGGGATGCGTCTGTACTCAGTTGTGAACTCTAGGATGTGTCTGGTTAGCAATCATGAAGTCTCTCCTACAGGCCCCTTAGAGGGGATGCAAAGGAAAGTATCTGCTCAGCGAACCTACTTCAGTTGCATACTCATTCATAACAGCGTTTCTCCTTTGAGATATGGAGATAGAACAGGGACTGACTAGGGGCACATTAGGTACTGTGAGTAAAGGGCAGGCTATGGCGCTTAAGCCTACCAAACACATATTGGATGTTCACCACCAGTGGTGATCCGCACTTGGTTTCTGCGTCTAAAACGCTTCCTACACTGAGAGGGAAGTGTGCTTTAGGAGGGATTCACTGCAGTGTTACGTCTGTTAAAGAAGGAAGCTTTGGGGACTGACTCTGTGGTAACCGCAATAGGCGCACATAGCTTTCCATTCACAGACGTCTAACCGTTAGACTATAGCATGTTCTGTTTAAGGGAAACTCCTTCAGGCGGAATGTCACTTCTCACAGTGTCTTTCCAGTGGAGGAAAGATGATAGAACAAGGACGGACAGAGAGAACGTTGCAAACCGTGAGTGAAGTACAGGGTAAGGCACTTAGGCCTCTAGGATGCATACTGGAATTACAACACCGGTGATGTTCCACAGTGTCTACCTCTTCTCTTAAACACTTCCAGTATATAAGGGAACTGTGCTACAGTAATTTTTCACGAAGGGGATGCATCTGTGCTCAGTTGAAAACTCTACAATGTGTCTGGGTAGCAATCATGAAGTGTCTCATACAGGCCCCTTGGAGGGGAGGCGTAGGAAGGTATCTGCTCAGGGAACCTACTTTAGGTGCGTACTCATTCATAACAGTGTTTCTCCTTTTGGAATGAAGATAGAACAGCGACGAACTAGGGGCACATTAGGTCCTTTGAGTAAAGGGCAAGCTATGGCGCTTAAGCCTGCCAAACACATATTGGAGGTTCACCACCAGTGGTGTTCCGCACTTAGTTTCTGCATCTATAACGCTTCCAACACTGAGAGGGAAGTGTGCTTTAGGAGGGATTCACTGCAGTGTTACGTCTGTTAAAGAAGAAAGCTTTGGGGACTGACTCTTTGGTAACCACAATAGGCGCACATAGCTTTCCAGTCTCTGACGTCTATCCGTTGGACTATAGCAAGTTCTGTGTAAGGGAAACATCTTCATGAGGAATGTCCCTTCTAACAGTGTCTTTCCAGTGGAGGAAAGAAGCTAGAACAAGGACGGAGCAGAGAGAATGTTACAGCCCGTTGGTGAAGGAAAGGGTCATGCATTTAGGCCTCTATGATGCATACTGTAAGTTCAACACTTGGGATGTTCCACAGTGTCTACCACTTCTCAAAACACTTCCAATATAGGAGGGAACTGTTCTACAGCAAGTTCTCACAACAGGGAAGCGTCTGTGCTCAGTTGGAAAGTGTAGGACGTGTCTGGGTAGCAGTCATGAAGTGTCTCATACAGACCCCTTAGAGGGGATGCGGAGGAAGGTATCTGCGCTGGGAACGTACTTCACGTGCTTACTCATTCGTAACAGTGTTTCTCCTTTGAAGATGAAGATAGAAAAGGGAAAGACTACGGGCACAGTAGGTACTGTGAGTAAAGGGCAGGCTATGGCGCTTAGCCTGACAAACACATATTGGATATTCACCACCAGTGGTGATCCGCACTTAGTTTCTGCGTCTAAAACGCTTCCAACACTGAGAGGGATGTGTGCTTTAGGAGGGATTCACTGCAGTGTTAGGTCTTTTAAAGAAGGAAGCTTTTGGGACTGACTCTGTGGTAACCGCATTAGGCGCACATAGCTTTCCATTCAAAGACGTTTAACCATTGGACTCTAGCAAATTCAGTTTAAGGGAAACTCCTTCATGCGGAATGTCATTTCTCACTTTGTCTTTCCAGTGGAGGAAAGAAGATAGAACAAGGACGGAGCACAGAGAATGTTAAACCCTTTGGTGAAGTACAGGGTAAGGCATTTAGGCCTCTATGATGCATACTGGAAGTTCTACACCTGGGATGTTCCACAGCGTCTACCACCTCTCAAAACACTTCCAATATATGAGGGAACTGTGCTACAGTAAGTTCTCACGACAGGGATGCGTCTGTACTCAGTTGTGAACTGTAGGATGTGTCTGGATAGCAATCATGAAGTCTCTCCTACAGGCCCCTTAGAGGGGATGCAAAGGAAAGTATCTGCTCAGCGAACCTACTTCAGTTGCATATTCATTCATAACAGCGTTTCTCCTTTGAGATATGGAGATAGAACAGGGACTGACTAGGGGCACATTAGGTACTCTGAGTAAAGGGCAGGCTATGGCGCTTAAGCCTACCAAACACATATTGGATGTTCACCACCAGTGGTGATCCGCACTTGGTTTCTGCGTCTAAAACGCTTCCTACACTGAGAGGGAAGTGTGCTTTAGGAGGGATTCACTGCAGTGTTACGTCTGTTAAAGAAGGAAGCTTTTGGGACTGACTCTGTGGTAACCGCAATAGGCGCACATAGCTTTCCATTCACAGACGTCTAACCGTTAGACTATAGCATGTTCTGTTTAAGGGAAACTCCTTCAGGCGGAATGTCACTTCTCACAGTGTCTTTCCAGTGGAGGAAAGATGATAGAACAAGGACGGACAGAGAGAACGTTGCAAACCGTGAGTGAAGTAGAGGGTAAGGCACTTAGGCCTCTAGGATGTATACTGGAATTACAACACCGGTGATGTTCCACAGTGTCTACCTCTTCTCTTAAACACTTCCAGTATATAAGGGAACTGTGCTACAGTAATTTTTCACGAAGGGGATGCATCTGTGCTCAGTTGAAAACTCTACAATGTGTCTGGGTAGCAATCATGAAGTGTCTCATACAGGCCCCTTGGAGGGGAGGCGTAGGAAGGTATCTGCTCAGGGAACCTACTTTAGGTGCGTACTCATTCATAACAGTGTTTCTCCTTTTGGAATGAAGATAGAACAGGGACGAACTAGGGGCACATTAGGTCCTTTGAGTAAAGGGCAAGCTATGGCGCTTAAGCCTGCCAAACACATATTGGAGGTTCACCACCAGTGGTGTTCCGCACTTAGTTTCTGCGTCTATAACGCTTCCAACACTGAGAGGGAAGTGTGCTTTAGGAGGGATTCACTGCAGTGTTACGTCTGTTAAAGAAGAAAGCTTTGGGGACTGACTCTTTGGTAACCACAATAGGCGCACATAGCTTTCCAGTCTCTGACGTCTATCCGTTGGACTATAGCAAGTTCTGTGTAAGGGAAACATCTTCATGAGGAATGTCCCTTCTAACAGTGTCTTTCCAGTGGAGGAAAGAAGCTAGAACAAGGACGGAGCAGAGAGAATGTTACAACCCGTTGGTGAAGGAAAGGGTCAGGCATTTAGGCCTCTATGATGGGTAGCATGAAGTTTTCTCCCCTGCTAAGGGTTTGGTGCAGCTCCAAATGGCACGGGTTCCTACCGTGTGATGGGGGTAGTCCTGGTGTATAGCTCAGGGGTCCTTAATCTGTGTGGCTTGCTGGCCAGGCATCTCGGAATGGAAGCCTGTAAACCCATACTTGGGTTAGGTTTAGAGTCTAGCACATGGCACAACTGATCTGCTGGTACTGAGGCGGGCTCCCCTCAGGGCTGAATTGAGGACATGTGTCCGGCGGTGCAGCGGAATTCAGCTTTTTGGCCAGAGGGGCCACCGTTGGTGGGGATGGCTTTAGCGGTGCATGCACGTTTCTTCCCCTCTGAGGGTTTGGCGCAGTTCCAAATGCCAAGATTTCCTCCCATGTGGTGGGTGGAGTTAAGGGTTGTCACTCATGCGTCCTTAATCTGGGGGGCTTGGGGGCCAGGCCTCTTGGGATGGAAGCCTGAAAACCCAAACTAGGATTAGGATTAGTGCCTATGGGCATGGCAGGCCTGATCTCCCAGTGCTGAGTCATGCTCTGCTGTGGGCTGAGTGGAGGGCAGGGCTCAGGTGGGTTGGAGTCTGGGTTTGGGTCCAGGGGGGTTGCCGATGCTGGGGGTCTCCTCGGGGGGCTTACAGGTTTCTCCCACTCTGAGGTCTCTGCACAGCTCCAAATGGTACCATTTCACCCTAAGAGGCTGGCAGATGCTGGCGTAGGTCTCAGGTGTCCCCAGTCTGGCGGGCTTGCGAGCCAGCCCTTTGGGCACAGAAGTCTGTACACCCCACCTTGGGTTAGGGTTAGGGTTAGGGCGTAGGGGCGTGGCAGGCCTGATCTGCCAGCTCTGAGATGGGCTCCCTCAGGGCCGAGTTGAGTGCTTGCATCCAGTGGAATCCGGCTTTATGGCGGGGGTCTTCTGACAGTTGGGGTGGCTTTAGGTGGCCATGCAGGTTTTTCCCCCTCTGAGGGTTTGGTACAGCTCCAAATGGCACTGTTTCCTACCATGTTGCTGGCAGACTTTTGAAGTATAGCTCAAGGGTCCTTGATCGGGGGGTGCTTGGGAGCCAGACCCCTCAGAATGAAGCCCGAGAAACCGAAACTAGGGTTAGAGTTAGGGCCTAAGGGCATTACAGGCCCAATCTGCCCACGCTTAGGCGGGCTCCCCTCAGGGCTGAGTCTGTCAGTGCGGCGGAATATGGCTTTAAAGGCGGGTTCTGCTGATGGTTGGGGTGGCTTTAGGGGGGCATGCAGGTTTATCCTGCTCTGAGTTTTTTACTCAGCTCCAATCTTCACTGTTTCCTCGTGTGTGGCAGACAGAGTCCTGGGGTATGGCTCAGGTGTCTCCAATCTGGAGGACTTGGGGGCCCATTCTCTGGGCATGGAAGCCTGAAAACACAACCTAGGGTTTGGGTTAGGGCTTAGGGGTATTCAGGCCCAATGTGTCAGTGCTGAGATGGGAACCCTGGGGGCTGAGTCGAGAATGGGGGTGAGGAAGCACTCCAGGCTGTGATTTTGTGACCGGGGGGGCCATCGAAGTTGGGGGTGTCCTCAAGGAGGCTTGCGGGTTTGTTCCATTCCTAGGGTTCCATTCAAAGGTGCAGCTTTGAATGGCACGACTTTTTCCTGGGTGGCAGGCGGACTCCTGGGGTGTGGCCCAGGGGTCCCCAATCTGGAAGGATAGTGCCAGTGTGGCTTCAGAGCTGTGGAGTGTTAGGAGTCTGTGGAAGGCCCGGTAGTGCCAGTTCTATCCACTGGAGGGAGTGGTGAGCTGTGGAGCAAGAGACCCCTGAAGGCATGGCAATGCTGCTTGCAACCACTGGAGGCAGTGGAGAGCTGCCGTGGGAAACCCCAGAGGAGGAGCCTGTGCAGCCTGCTGGCTCTGAGGGCAGTGGGGAGGTGCTGGGTGAGAGACCCTGAAACGTGAGGCACTGCAGCTTGTTTTTACAGGATGGAGTGGTGAGCTGTATAGTCTCTGAATCTCCAGGCTCAAGAGTGGTCGTAAGAAACCCTGGAGCCAGGCCCTCACTCAGCTTTGTGCCCCGTTGCCCCAGGTTTGCTGTCAGGATGTTTCAGGAGGGTCCTCCCGGTGGGAGTCTGGAGTGGGTGGAATCAAACTCGACCCACGGATCCTTTGGAACGGAGGAGTTGAGTGTTTGTTTGGAAGAGTCTATTTGCTTCTCCAAAAAGGACAAGGGCATTGGCCGGCTTGAGAAGGAAGTTAATTTCCACTTAATAAACAAGCGTGTGTCTCTCCTTCTCCCAGGAATTGGAGCAGGTGTACAGGATTTCGGTGGGAGGCGCCTCCATATCCACACCTGACAACGCTTCTTCGCTCTGACTCCACAAGACCTGAAGTTCAGAAATCAGTGTCTGAATCCGTCATGCAGCTTGTCCCAGGACGTCGGCATTCAGAGAAAATAGCAGGCCCGTGGGGCACAGTGGCACATCCATGCCAGCATGGGAGGTCAAATCACCCCAAACATCCTGGGTTTTCTCTTGTCTCCAGTGGAGCCACAAAGTCACACTAACACAGCTGTCAGCAATGTGGAATGGGTATCAAGCTTCCCTGCAGGGAGCACCTGGCAGGGGATCTCACTTTCTCTGTTTATTTCTGGCTCACACAGGTATGTGGAACATCTCTTTCCTAGGCAATCCCTTGGATTCGAAAGGGAAGATGAGATGGACTTGGTGTATGTTTGTAACATAGAATGTGTTTCTTCATTGAACAGTGTTTATTCCATTGGTCCTGGGCTGTGGTGGAATGGCTGGCATCTAGAGTGAGGTGGCTGTTTGTGGTCAGATAGAGACTTGGAGGATGGCTTCTCCTCTGTCCAAGGGGATGTATCCTAATGGATTCATCTTTCCATCCAAAGAGTTCCAATGAGGGCAGAGGGAAAGTTCAAAAGGATTCTGAGGAGGCTTGGATGATTTGAAGTGAAGCTTGACCCAGTTTTACTAAATGAACCATCTAGATAGTTGGACTTGCCATATTTTCTCTTCAGCTTCATGGACGGTGAGGTCAGAAGGAGAGTCTTTGGGAATTCCACTGGATAGAGGCATTCTGATGGCATCACAGGGCATGACGTCAGGAACCCTGGGTTGATTTTCTGGTGAATTTCTGGGGCTGCTTGCCAGATGCTGTATGAGTAATGTTATCCCCCAGGTTTTCCATTTCCTTCTTAGGAAATTCCTGGCAGGGAATGTTCTGCTTCAAATGGAACCCTCCTGCACTGTTTGTGGGCATGTGGGCTGTTGCAGCCACTCTGGAAAAGAGCATGGTGGTTCCTCCAAAAGCTAGGAACTGAATAACCCTAGGATCCAGCAATTGCCCTCTTAGACATTTCCCTAAAGGGCACAAGAATGCACATTCCATGGGGTACAAGCACCGTGATATATACAGAAGCATTTTTAACCATAGCGAAACAATGGAGGGAGTCCCAATGTCCATTCACTGATGAGTGATATATATAGATATATAGATATATAATCTACCACATCTTTCTAATGGAATAGGAGCCATTTGGAAGGATGTAGATGGATTTAGCTAAGCAAAATCGTTAAGAAAAGACCAATAGCCTATGATTTGACTCCTATGGCATTTCAGAAAGAAGGCAGATGAACATAGTGAGGGGAGAAAAATAGGCCAATGAGGAAACTGATTCAACCTTAGAGCACAAACTGAGGGTTGCTAGAGGGCAGGGGTGTGGGGGGATGGTTAAATGGGTGACAGCTATTAGGGAGGGTACTTGTTGTGATGAGCTCTGGGTGTTCTGTGCAGGTGAGGAATCATGAAGTCCTACCCCTGAAGCAAAGGAATGAACACTGCATGGAAACAATTGGAATTGAAGTCAGTGAAGAAAAGAATACCATGTTCTACTTCATGAAGAGTGAGGTAAAAACGGAGTGATTTTTGCTCTCCTGTTCTGTCGATGAGCATTTTCAAACACACTGTGGTAGGGTACAGTAGGTTCTGATTGCATAAGGAGCCCTCAGAAAGCAGCCCTGAAAGATTCAGATGTCAGAGCATGTCCATGTTCCATTGATGTGTTCCTTCCAGTATGCCCAGGTACAAAGGTAAGTGGAGAGAAATAGGGCAGAAGAGGAAAGGTGGTGTTAAACATTCAGGAAGTAGCCTTCCCCCTTTCTCATGAAAGCCTTGGGCCAGTGTAAATTGAGAAGAAGGAGGGGGCATCCCAGAGCTTTGTGGCAGATGGGAGAGTCCAGGTCTTCCTAGAGCTGACAGGGGTTCCTGTGGAGATCTGAGCTAGGGGCGTGGCAGGCCCAAACTGCTGGTCCGGAGGTGGATTCCCCAAGGAGCTGATTTGAAGATGGGAGTCAGGCAGTGCATCAGGCTCTGGGTTTGTAGCTGGGGGGGGGCTGCAGAATATGGGGAGTCCTCATGGGCGCACACAGGTTTCTACGGCTCTGAGGTTTCAGCGCAGCTCCAAATGGACTAGTTTCCTGCTGGGTGGCAGGCAGACTCCTATGGCTCCAGGGTTCCCAATCTAGAGGGCTTGGGGGACAGACCCCTGGGGAAGGAAACCTGAAAATGCAACTTAGGGTTAAGGTTATGGCCTTGGGATATGGCAGGCCCAATCTGCCGGCACTGATGTGGGCTCCCCTTGGGGTTGAGTTGAGGGAATGTGTCCGGCAGTGTGGCAGATTTGGGGTTTCTGGCCGGGGGACGACTGATGGTGGGGTTGGCTTTAGAAGGGAATGCAGGTTTCTCCCTCTCTGCGGGAACTGCGGAGCTCCCAATGGCACGGTTTTCCACTGCATTGTGGTCAGATTCCTGGGTTGTCACAGAGGGGTCCTTAATCTGGGGAGTTTGGGGGCCATGCTTCTGGTGATGGAAGCCTGAAAACAGAAACTAGAGTTATGGTAAGGGCCTAGGCGCAAGGCAGGCCCAATCTGCCAGTGATGAGGTGGGCTCCCCAGTGGGCTGACATCAGGGTGGGTGTCAGATGGCATGTCAGACCCTGAGTTTGTGGGTGTCCTCAGAAGTGGCATGCTGGGGGTGTCCTCAGAGTGCAGGTTTCTCCCAGTCTGAGGGTTCTGCAGAACTCCAAAGGGCACGCTTTCCTCCTGTGTGGTGGATGCAGTCCTGGGGTGTCACTGAGGCATCCTTAATCTATGCTGGTGTGAGTCTCAGAGGTGCCCATCAGCGGGCTTAGGGGACAGGCCTCTGGGCATGGAAGCCTGTACACCCCATCTAGGGTTAGGGTTAGGGTTAGGGCCTAAGGGCATGTCAGGCCCAATGTGCTTGCGCTGATTGGGACTCCCCTCAGGGCTCAGTTGAGGGCAAGTGTCCGGCAGCACAGCAGAATCTGGTTTCATGGCCATGGGAGCCTCTCATGGTGGGGTTGGCTTTAGGGGGTCTTGCATGTTTCTCCCCATCTGAGGGCTTGGTGCAGCTCCAAACGACAAGGTTTCCTCCCACCTCACATGTGGAGTCCTGTGGTGTCACTCAGTAATCCCTAATCTGGGGGACATGAGGGCCAGGCCTCTTTGGATAGAAGACTGAAAACCCAAACTAGGGTTATGGTAAGGGACATGTCTGGCCCGATCTTCCAGAGCTGAGGTGTGTTCCCCGGGGGGCTGGGTTGAGGGCAGGCATCAGGTGGTGGTTCAGATTCTGGGTTTGAGTCCAGGGGGACACAGATGCTGGGGGTCGCCTCAGGGGGCATGCAGGTTTCCTTGCTCTGAGGATTCTGTGCAGCTCCAAATGGCACCATTTCACTCTAGGAGGCTGAGCGCGTGCTGGTGTGAGTCTCAGGCATCCCCAGTCTGGTGGGTTTGGGGGCCAGACCTCTGGGTATGGAAGCCTGTGTACCCCACCTAGGGTTAGGGTTAGGGCTTAGGGACATGGCAGGCCTGATTTGAGAGCACTGAGGCAGGCTCCGCTTGGGGGTGAGTTTAGGACATTCATCTGGTGACCCTGTAGAATCAGGGTTTGTCACCAGGGGGGTGCCTATGATAGGGGTGGTTTTAGGGGAACATGCAGGTTTCTCCCCCTCTGAGGGTTCAGCATAGCTCCAAATGGCATGGTTTCCATCCATGTGGAGGGCAGATTCCTGGGGTGTCACTCATGGGTCCTTAACCCAGGGGGGTTTGGGGCCCAGGCTCTTCAGAATGGAAGCCTGAGAACCCAAACTAGAGTTAGGGTTAGGGCCTTGGGTCATTGCAGGCCAGATCTGCCAACTCTGAGGTGGGCTGCCCTCAGGGCTGAAGTGGGGGCATACGTCTGGCATCGCAAATATCTGGCTTTATGGCCAGGGTGCCACCAAAGGTCAGGGTAGCTTTATGCGGGCATGAAGTTTTCTCCCACTCTGAGGGTTTGGCACAGCTGCAGTTGTCAGAAATTCCTACCATGTGGTGTGTGGAGTCCTGGGGTATCACTCAGAGGTCCTTTATCTGGGGGGCTTGGGGACAGGACCCTTGGAATGGAAGTCTCAAAAGCTAAACTAGGGTTTCTTTTAGGGCCTAGGGGCATGGCAGGCCAGATCTGCTGGCACTGAGGCAGTAATGTCAGGGGGGCTGAGTAGCGAGAGGTGTTGAACTTGAACATGAGGTGTTGAACATGAGCATGCACCTGGCTCATAGAGGGCTTTCTGGCAGGGTTCGGACTGCGACCACTCAGGACCCTAGTTTAGGTAAAGGTGGCAGCCCTGCAGGCATGTGTCACAGGGAGGGAGTTTGCTGGGGGTTTCCTGGTCAATTCTCATGAGCTTTCTGCCCAAGTCAATATCCATTTGGGCAGAAAACTCATGAGAATTGTCCAGCGTTGGGCAGCGATTTGGGCTGTGCTGGCACCTGCCGTATTTAGCACTTTCTTGCTAGGTGTGTGTCATGGCCATCTGGGAACACGGGCTGGGCCCACGCAGCTCCCCTGAGGGCCCCGGCACAAGGAACCTTTCTGGAGGCAGAGTTGAGGGAAGGGTTTCGGCTGGGCTTTGGCCTCTGTATTTGCACCCAGTGGGGCACCCAGTGTGGGGTGGCCTCAGGGGCGGCATGCAGGGTAATCCCGCTCTGAGGGTTTTGTGCAGCTCAGAGCAGAACAGTTTCCTCCTTGGATCCAAGCCTTTGCATATGCTGTTCCCTCTTCCAGGAGCACTCTTCCCTCCTCCTACTTCACGTCTGGCTTGTTTCCCCATGGCTGAGCCTCAGTGTGCCCCCGATGACCTGGCTCATGCCTGCTGGATGTGCATGTGCTTTTCCCCCACTTAAATGTAGGGCTGCATGGGTTTCCAACCTTCTAGGCCTTAGAGGCCCCTTTGTAAGATGTGGTGTTTATGGCCCCCATCTCTGGGAGCAGATGGTAGGGAGACCGCATGAGTGGACTCACTCAGGACAGGCTGGGAGATTTACTGTTGCTTAATACAGCCCAGATCTTGAACCCTTGAAGAAGGTGTACATGTTCATAGCCCCCAGCACTGGGGTCCTGATGCCAGCCTCTGACAGTGAACCTCTTCGCACCCTGTCCCCTGGCCCTATAGCTACATGGTCGTCCTGGACCTGTTCTTGCTGATAGTGGAAAAGCCCGTCATGCTGGGATACAGGGTCACCTGCTACTCCTTCACGGACCAGCTGGCTGCTGGGCCCTTGTGTCCCTCCCACCCCAGGGAGGGCTGGTGGGTGGTGATCCTCGAGGTCTGTGGTTCCCCGCACTGGCAGGATGTGCATCCATGCAACACATGGTGATGGTCAGCTGCTTCTGTGAGCAGCACTTCCTCCATGAGTTGGACGGCTTGGTGTGCAGGCATAGACCTGAAGTTCTGTGACCACATGGGTGTGGAGATCCTGTCCCCCCTCTTTGGCACCCTGTACCCCAGTTTCTACTGGGCAGCCTGCAAGGACTTCAGCTATGAGTGCCAGTGGTAGTCCCAGGCCCACATCCCCCGGGATCAGGGCAACATTTACTACATGGAGGCCTTTTTTGGGGTATTGGTGGTAGAGGTTCACTGACTGACCTTGGACTGTCACGATGCAATGGGGGTCGACCTGGCCAATGGAATGGAGGCCATGTGGCATGACAAGAGCTACCTGAGCAGGTACCTGCTGGACCACAAACTCACCAAGATGCTATCCCCAGAACACCTGTGGGACCTGCAGTGGCTGGGTTGTTTCCTGGAGGACCTGTGGTACCCACAGCTGCTGGGCTGTCCCTTGGAGGACCTGGGGACCTGTGGCTGCCATGCTGCCCCCTGGCAGACCTGTGGGACCTGCAGATGCTGGGCTGTCCCTGGAGGATCTGAGGGATCCACAGCTCCTGGGTTACCCACCACCCCCCTCCCCAATCATGGAGAAGCTGAGATACATATCTGTGCCCAGGAATCACCAGGACACCAGGAACACATGAGAGGCTGCCCCCATTTCCATCAGGAGATTCTGCCAGTGGAGCTATCAGAGCAAGTTCCTTCTTATGTCCCCTTGAGGGAGACTGTGAGGTCCAGATGTCCAGGGCCCCCAGCCACACCTGCATGGAGGCCTGCCTGGGGACACAAATTCCTCTCTTTGTGATTACTACATTTTGATAACTTCTGGGTCATTAGCAGCTGTGAACAGCTCCAGTTTTATGTCAGATGTTTTTCCGTGTCAATGCTGAGCAATCTAAAGAACAATCGAGAGAAAAGGTTTCCTCCCTGGTTCTAAACAGACACTTCTTGGTGGGGCTGGGAGTTGCCCTGAAGCCACCCTGGAGCCAGAATTGGCCCTTGCTGGGTCTTCCCTCCCAGTCCCATGGGGCTTCAGGGTCAAGGGTGTGCCGACCCACCTGACTGCCAGAGGCCTTGGCTGTGGCCGCTAGCTCAGCCTCCAGGAGAATGGAACCCTCTGGGTTATATGTGGTTCCTGCCTTGGTTTTAAGTGGCTCTTTCAGGTGCTGGTGTTTGTAAAATGTGGGCACTGGTTCCATCTAGATGCATGTCCTGTTGGGGTTCCTCAGTGCCCACCAGTGGGTTTGCACTTGTGCCCTCATCTGCCTGCACTGTGTCTTCGCAAGCATTCACTGAGTGCCTGCTGTGAGCTCAGTCACCAACAAGGGACAGAGCGTCAGAGCGAGAACTAAGATACAGGATTCCTGCTCCGGGGCCCTCCTGGGACTCACGATGGCCCTGACCTCCTGACTCACTTCTTTCCTATTGTGGTGTACCAGATATAACTGACACTGTTAAGCACATTTCAGGGTCAATTCAGTGGCAATAAGTACATCTGCTCTTCTGGACCTGCTACCTCCATCCATGCCACAACTTTGTCTTCACTGCAAACTGAACTCTACTTGCCCTAACCCTAACCCTCCACTTCCCCTCCCCAGCCCTGGCACCCACTAGCTCCTTCTACCTCTATGACTGTGTTCTCTGTCCCTCACAAGTGGGGTCCATCAGTATCAGTCCTTTGTGGACTGCCTTATTTCTTGTAGCATAATGACCTCAAGGTCTGTTCTCATGAGCCTGGAGCTGTCCCACTTTTCTCCCAAAGAAGTGACTCAGCCCTTTCCTGTCTAAGCTGAGCTTCCTCAGTCCCCTCTGCCTCCCTCATCTTCCTTCTCAGTTTGAAGATGATCCCATCAAATCTGAAGCTTTGAAGACTTGTTCAGTCCAGATGCCAGGAACATACCCCAGTGGTCTCTGGCCTCACCTACCCCATCTGCCCATGTCATGTGCCTGGACCCCCCACCAGCTAACCACCTGCTCCTCCCACAAGTGTCCCCATCTCAGGAGAGGGAAACACCAAGTCCAGACCTTTGGAGTCCTCTGTGACTTCTCGCTCGCCACCAACTCTTCTGGTAGTGAGGTGGCTACCTTCAGATGCTCCTCGTTACTCCAGTGTCTCTGGTGTCTTCCTGGAACCCTGACCTGGCTGTTTTCAGATAGCTCATCCAGTGGTAACCTCACATTCTGGGAGGGGGATTTGCTGGAGTCCGCAGTGTGTCCTGGTGCCCCACCTTTTTGAAGGCACATTGTCGGGGCTGTCCGAGGACCCAAGACTCTGGGTCTGTGACCTGGAGGGATTCTAAGCAGAGCTGGTGGGATGGGAGGGCTGCAGGGCACAGAGACATGTTTCAGAAAGCTTTCCATGGTCCCAGGCATCCTACCATTTTTTAAACAAAACCCTGAGATCTTTAAAATGCTAGCAGTGTAGCAGTGTGGGCCAGAAAATCACATGCCTCTGTGTGCCCAACACCACCTAAACTATTGGCCCTTTCTTGTCACTTGAGCTGAATACAAAAAAATTGAGAGTAGGAGCTTGAGGGGAGGTCCTGAGTCAGCCTTTGTGTTTGGGGCACAAAGGCCATCCAGACAAGCTTGAGCTGAGCCTGAGGAGGGGGCCTGTTTGGAGACCCCAGCTGCAGATATTGCTGTCTCCTGATGCCCCCTCAGCCCACCCCAGTGCACCTGCTGCTGGGAGAGCCCCATGCCCCCTCCTCTCTGTGGAGGGCTCTCTCCTGCTCCAGGGGTGCTTCCTCCCCTGCCAGTCACAGCCAGCTTACAGCATTGGAGGGTAGATACCCAGATGACCTCCAGCCCTGGGGGCAGAGCCAGTGTGGGTGGGCTGTGGTCTTCCAGTTGGCTTGAGCACCAGGTCCCCACCTTGCTCACTCTCCTGTGGGCTCAGTGTACTACGTCCTCTCTTGGGCTCCCTAGGCCCAAGTCGTCCTCTGCTTGGAAACCGTTCTTGGCCCAGGCTCCACACGCTGGGATTGGGAGCAGATCATCTGGACATTCTGGACTCGTGCTTCCATGCCCATGACATGGGCCTAGTCTGGCCTCACAGATTCGTCAGAGGAGACCCAGTACAGAAAGTTGCAGGCCACTACATGGGAGATGCCCAGTGACTGCAGAGGGAGCACACAGGCTTTGCACAAAGCACTGGTTTCAAGTGACCCAGCACAGGATCTGGGCACCAGGCCACAGGGCATTGGAAGACCTGGTGGGGGAGACCCTGGCAGGGGGTAGGGGTCCATGGAAGTGTCCCAGAAGAGGCAGGAGACAAGGAAGGCAACAGGACTGAGCTTCCCCGGGAGGTAGATGGAAGCGTCAGAGGATTACAGAGACCTTTGGGTAAACTTGGAGGCCCTGGAGATATTGGCTGAATTGTCATTTGGTCAGAAAAGTTGTCACAAGCCCCCAGTCAACATTGAATGATTTACTCTTTTTTGCTTCTAGGAATCAGTGCGTATGGGCAGAAACCACCAGAACACATGAAGGAACAGAAAGAAAAAGCAGCTTAGGGTTGTGAAGGCCAGTCTGGGGGAGCAATGGACAGGGAGTGCTTGGGCTCAGGGTCTCCATTGGAGAAGGAGATACCCTGCAGTGATGTTCTGCGGTGTGGTGGCACAGTATTGGGAATGTACTTCATGCTCATGATGTGTTCAAGTGAAAACAAGTAATTTTATTTAAAATAAATAATAGCATACAGGACATGGAAAGCTACTATAATAGTGAATATGTACCAGAGAGAAAGAACATAGGGGGAGGGGATGAAACATTCTGGGGGGACATTGGGGTCAGGGGATGGACCTGAGGGTAATTGTACAGGGACCTCTCCCTGCAGAGTTGTAGGCTTTGGATGTGGCTCTGGGAACCCCACAGGAGCAGGTGTAGGGGCAGGGGTTGGGATTGGGGCAGGGACAGGGTCAGCAGTAGTGGCCAGTGAAGGATCCAGAGCAGGAGTTGGGTCAGAGACAGGAACAGGAGCACAGGCAAGGGCAGGGAAAGGAGCAGGAGCAAGGGATAGGAGTTGGGTCTGGGGTGGGAACAGGGGCAGGGGCAGGGGAAGGGGCAGTGGTCCTGGCAGGGGCAGGGAAGGGTCGGTGGCATTTGAAGGGGAAGAATCAGGGGCAGGGTCTGGGTCTGGGGCAGTAACAGGGGAACAGGTAGGGGAAGGGGAAGCAGTCTTGGCAGGGGCAGGGGAAGGGACAAGGGAAGGGGCAGGAGCAGGAGCTGGGGCAAGTGCAGTGGTGATGGCCCATGCAGGGTCAAGGGCAGGAGCTGGGTCTGTGGCCGGAACAAGGGAACAGGGAGGGGCCAGGGAAGGGGTGGGCCCAAGGGAAGATCTGGGTCAGGGACAAGAACAGGAGCATAGGGCAGGGGCAGGGGAAGTGAGAGTAGCTCTGGCAGGAGCAGGGGAAGGGGGAGCAGCAGGAGCAGAGGTGGGGGCAGGAGGAGGAGCCAGCTCTTCCTGAACAGCATCAGTGTCTCTGTGGTCAGGTGCCCGGTCACCTGTTGGCTCCTGGTCTCCAAAGTCTCTACAGTCACCATCTCCCTCTCCCGAGCTGCTGAAGTTGGGACTGGGTCTAGCTCCTCAGCTGGAGTAGCTGTGAGAGGAGAAAAACTCACCCACGTGCCTGCCTCTCCCTGTGCTTTTGCAAAGACAGGGCACAGCCCAGGGCCTCCCAGAGAAGCCACAGCCAGGAAGGCTCTCCTCACCGGGGAGTCTCCCTGACTGCAGTCCACCCCTGGGTGCTCTGAGCCAAGTCATCCCTCCTGGCCCCACACCAGCCTGTGGGGGCTTCTCCCTGTGGGGCCCAGCACCGACTCATTCCCACACAGCCACAGGCACCCCATCCCAGCCTTCTCACCCTCGGACTTGGCCTCCGTGGGCTCCGTGTCCAGGACCACAGTCCGATGGAGTACCGCGGGCAGCGGTCTGGGAGGTAGTGGGGGCTTCCCAGGACCGGGGACTCTGGGGTCCGGGAGGAGTGCGTGTCTTCCAGCCTCCTTTCTATTCCATCCGTGGCCTGCAAAGACAAAGATGGGTAGTGCGCAAGAGGCATCAGAGCCCTGCCCGGCTGTACCCACCATCCTCCTGCCCAGTCCCCCTGCTGCTCCCAGATCACATACAGACCTATGTGTGCCCAGCTCTGCACCATCCCTGCAGGGCTCCCAGGATAAACGCTGGGCAGAAGGGTGCAGCCCCCACACCCTGACCCACAGACCCAGGCTTAACCTGGGGTGTGAACATGACCTGCCCACCAGGCATCTGACCCCTCATCAGGCTGCTCCTGCTCTGGGCGTCTCCACCCTCCATGAGTTCTCTCTGTACACAGACATCACACACACACACACACACACACACACACACACACGGAGGAGACTCAGGGCTATACAGTTCGATCAGAAGGTGTGGGGCTGGCTGATTCTGAGCCTCCCGGTGTCACCTTTTAGTTCTTCCTGTGAAATGGCCAGAGGCGATGGGGAGCCCTGACACAACCTCTGGGGCAGGGGGACATGTTTGCTGGGCATGCTGTCCCCTGCCTGCATCCTCCAGACTTTGGTATTTAACACAAGAACATCTTGTTTGTTTGAGGATCTCCAAAGAAATGAGCTGGGTAGGGGGCTGTCTCCAGAATGTGGGTGCCTGGATATGTGGGTTCCAAATTCTGTTGGGTTCTGTTGTCAGGAAGTGAGGTCACCACTGCCTGGGGGCTCCTTACCCTACTTCCTCCTCACACCAGAGCTCCCTGAGGGCCCCCCTCCTCCAGCTTCTCAAGGCTCACCCTCCACCCATGCCCCGTCTATACAGTGACACCCACACAGTCTACTCACAGTCCCTGGGAGGCTTGGGTGCAGCTGTTGTCCCCGCTGTGAGGACACAGAGCTGGGTTCAGACCGGGCTCCTGCTCCTGCCCAGGACTGTGTCCCCAGACACATAGTCCCCAGTCTTCCTATCTGCACATTGGGGGTATTCTGGCTTCTACTTCTAGGGATGCCATCAGGGGTAAGACCTCTACATATCTTCCATACCTGCTATGACAGGAGGCTAGTGCACACACTTGGCAATGCAAGGGTGAGCCAGGGGCTGGGTGGTACATGGAACACAGCCCAGAGGGGCCTGGACCTGCTCTGGGATCCAGGCAAAGCCACCCCCCTCCTGCCTGTGTCCCATCACCCATGGGAAGGTTGCAGTGAACAGACCTTGGTGACATAGACTTCCAGGGGCTTCCATTAGGTTTCAGTCCAAGGGGCCCTTCTGTGCCCATGTGCTGGGCAGTCTCTACAGTGGTTCCCGGGCATTCCCAAATCCTGGTCACATATCCCTGTGGATTCCCTCCCCCCAGGGTGGATGGCCTGTGTGACTGTGAGAATGGGACAAAATGTTTAGATGTAATTTCCAAGCTGATTGGGGAAAGTTTGTGACTTCTCCTGGGTCTCTCTCTCCTGTGTTCAGTGTCTGTCTCTGTCTTTGTCTCTGTCTCTGTTTTTGTGTGCCTCTCAGGAGCAGGATCTGTGGGCTCCAGAGGTGATGTGAGAAAGCTCAGAAGCCTCCCTTGTCCCTGTTTCCCTTTCCTGTTCTGATGCTTGGTTCCTTCCTAAGGCCTTCTAACCCTGACCAGAGCACTGACTCTGGAACCTCTTCCAAATGAGGACCCCGAGGCTGCAACAAGGAGGGTCCTAACCTTGATCCCCAGACCAGTGGGTTTAGTGCTCTGCCACATTCTGTAAGTCCAGTTCCTCAGCCCCCCAAGCCTCCAGGCTGTCCTCTGCTCAGAAGGAACTCGAGGGAGTACAAAACATTTTCCCAAGACTGGGAGTATAGTGGGTCAGGGCTGGAGATTCAAGGTCAACAGGTTCTTCTACAAGCCTGTGGGAGCCTAGGGACACCCTGTCTCTATGGCCCCACTAATAGAAGAGTAAGGGGAGGCTTTTTGTGTTGTAGCCCTGTCCACACTGAAGGGTATCTTCCTACTTCCAGTAGTCCTGGATGGTGATGGACACCAGACCGCAGACCCTATCCTCACCCAGTGCCCTGGCAAACCCCCTGGGCCCCTTGCAGACCCCTTGACCATCAGCCTGTTATGTCTCTCCTCCCCATGCTATTGATCTCAGTCCTTGCCAGAAGTCCTGAATCCCTGACCCCATGTCACCCACCTTGTTCCCAGGGTGTACTCCCCTTCTGATCCCTAGCTTGGCAGTCAGAGTGATGTGTGTGTGTGTGTGTGTGTGTAAGCATGTATGCCTCTACCTGTCTAGGGATGCCTGAGGTCATATCCCTGCATGGGATGGGGTGGATAGCTACCCTGAGGATCTGAGGGGCTCTCACCCTCAAAGAAAACCTCATGGGAGGGTCAGGGATTGCCTAGGACTGGAAGGAAGCTCTGCTCCTTGGACTCTGTACCCCTCTTTTGTCCTGGACCAGTCCCTGCCTCTCTTGATCCCAGGTTCCCAACTGTCCCTGAGGGTTGGACATGGAAATGCTTGAACTTGGCTGTTCCTCGAGGGGTAGGTGGAGGTGGAGAAAAGGTGCACCATGCACACAGACCCCCATTCCGAGAGGGCCAGGTGTGCATAGGAAACCTGCACATGGCACCTGTACCATGACCATGGTGGATGTGTACATGATCCATAGCTCCATACCTGACTGGTCCCCCATGTTCCCTCACCACTGCCAAGTGCTCTGTGGCCCCAAAGTC
Source organism: Neogale vison (assembly GCF_020171115.1). Taxonomy (NCBI): domain Eukaryota; kingdom Metazoa; phylum Chordata; class Mammalia; order Carnivora; family Mustelidae; genus Neogale; species Neogale vison. The sequence goes on from NC_058104.1 coordinate 46,705,744, forward strand.
TGCTGAGCACCAGAACCATGCCTACCCTGGGAAGCAAGGCTCAGGGTGCAAGGCCAGGTGGTTTGGACATCTGGGGATGCGAAGTTTCCTGAATACCCCCCACCCAGGTGGTCTGGAATTCAGACTCCCTTCCAGGGCCCAGCTAAATGTGGGGTTAAGCCAGAGGACTTGGAGCCATCAATGGAGGCCGACTCAGGGCAGGGAGAAGATCAGTCCACATCTTCCACTTCTCCTCTCCTCCTTCTGCTTTGTCTTCCTGGTTGTACCCTGGGACAGAGGTCTAGACTGTCCCTGGATTCAGCCCTGGCTAGAGTCGGAGGGGTGGGAAGGAGGACAGGGAGGAGGGGGCCACCACCAGGATGCCCAAGTGTGAGGGTGTTGTTACCGTAATGAGGGACCCTGTGGACACTCATGGATTTCAGCCCTTTTTAGACATAAGCAATGGTCCCAGGACTCAGCCCCTGCCCCCTCCCTCACCCTCCATGAGGGCCCGCATTTCCCCCAGCCCAGTCCTTGTCTGCAGCCAGTCCTCCTCCCAGCCCTAGGAAATTCAGCTGCTCTAGGAGGCGTCAAGCTCATTACAAGTTGGAGCCGAGCCAGCCCTATGGGGCCTGGTTTCAGGTCCTGGAGCCCCACAGTGGAGAGGTGATATGCAGCAGGAGCAGGGAGAGGGCAGAATGGACTCTCCCTGGGGGCCATGGCTCCCTGGTCTGCACAGACCCTGTTGTGTGCTGGCTCCTAGGGTACCCATACTCAAGCTCCCAGGCAGGCTCCAGGAGGGAGATCAGAATGTGGCCTTCAGAGCCAAGAAGAACAGCCCCTCATCAGCTCAGGGGCTGGTGTGTGTCTGGGAAAGCAGGGGAGGGCTCACTCTGGGCTCAGGGAGTCCCTGGCTGGGCTAGTGGTGGCTCGGGAGGGCTGGTCTTCCAGCCCCTCTGCTTAGCAGCCCTGTGACTGGAGTCATTTGCCTCCCCTCTCTGGGCCTCACTCTCTGCCTCTGTGTAATGCAGTGATCCTGAGTGATCACTCCTGTGGCAGGAACATATGGGATGCTGGTGATTGAACTATGGTGGGCACAGAGCCTGGATTGCAGAGTGCTGTGGGGGATGGTGCACAGTGTTGCCAGAGAGCACCTCCTCCCAAAGCCATTCAGCCCTTCCACACAGCTGCCAGGCCCCTAGGAGACCACACTCCTGACACCAGGTCACTATGTGTGGCTCTTCTTCAGCAGTGGGACAGGGTGGGAACCCTGGGACATGGGATCAGCTCTTCCCTCTGAGGGCAGGAGAGCAAGGAAGAATTTTCCTGGGGTCCCCCAAGGCTATGTAAGAGGCGAGGTGGCTATCCCCAAGCAGTACATTTGAAATTCAGTTTCTGTTAGAACCTGAGAACTGGGGTTTGGTTCTTTTCCTTCCTGGGCTGACAAGACACATATGCTCTCCATGCCTCCTCCTCGAATGAAGAGTTCGTGCAGGGTCCTGGGCATCCTGGACTTGGGAAGGGGGAGGGGCCAGTCCTCTCTCTGGCTCCTGGAGGAGACCTGTCCTCTCAAAGACAAGATTGTTTCTAGTCAATATCCTGGGCCAGGATGGGAGACAGTCCCTTACAGCTCCTGGCTCTGGGGCTGAGGGGGCATTTTTCAGGCGCAGCAAAGCCCACCGAAAGTAGGGGCTTCAGAAAGAACATATGCCTGGACCAGGTTCTGCCCAGGGTGGTGGCTGCCAACTCCAGCTCTGGAGAAAGAGGGACATCCTCTGCTTCTCTGGGCGTGGGGTCCTCTGACCCATGAACAGGCACTGGAAGGTTTCTAGTCTGACTCTGGAAGTGCACCAGTAGGTCAATCACAATCCACACATGAACACGGACAACGTGCTAAGGAAGTGCCGAAGGTGATCCTATGCCAATGGCCTGTGGTCTGCGGGGCTGGTAGCTTCAGTGCTCTCCAGCGGGCCCCCTTTCCCTGGATGGGAATCCCCCTGGAGTCTCTCTCTTAAGCGCTCTCTTCCTGCTGGTTTCAGGACCAAAGGGAGAGACTGTGGTGTGGCTTAGAAGGCTCCACCCTGACCTCCTTCCTTTTTCACGCATCACTACATCACTGCTACCCAAGAAGCAGGGGCTTCTGCTCCCATACTGCCCCACAGAAGGCTGGTTTAAGGCACTAATTCCTTCCATGCCCAGCTGCTCTGACTCTCACATACACAGTGGGCACAGCTGCCTAACTAGGCCAGGAGTTCCAGCAGAGCTCTCCTTTCCTGGGATCAAGGTTCATATTCTTAGCCAGAGAAGGAAGCCCCAACTGTCCTCTGCTAGAGAAGGTGAATTCTTGGACCAGGTGGGCCTCAGGTGCCTGAGGAGAGGTGGTCTCCTGAATTTCCCCTGGAGAGAAGGGTAATGGACATCCCTGCCTGGGAGAATGGTGAGCAGCATCCTTCCTAGGCCACAGGGGCACCCATCACCTAGCAGTGCTTATACTCGGACTCACCCCTGGACACTCTGGCACAGTTTTTAATAGATGTATTTTCAACAGAGTTCAACACAGCAGTGGTGGAAATAGCAGCAGATGAAACAATGCCAATGTCTATGGAGGTGGATTGTGGCTCAGTTAAGCCACTGAGTTTTGAGTTTGGCTCGGGATGTGATCTCATGGTGTGGGATCAAGCCCAGTGTAGGGTCTGTGTTCAGTGCAGTATGGGTTCATGATTCTCTCTTCCCCCTCCTGCCTCTCCCACCACTCTCATGCCATACACTCTCTCTCTAAAATAAATGAGTAAAATATAAAAATGGAATCATACACAATGTACTTTTTAAAAATTATAAAGAATTGAACATTGATTTTTCCATTTTAAGGATTTTCAGTATAAAGTCCACTAGTGTTAAGTGTATTTACACTGCTGTGAAACAGATCTTGAGAACATTTCATCTTACAAATCTGAACTTCTGTTCCCATTATTATTTGTTTTTCATTTAGAAAGCATATTTATTTATTTATTATGTTCAGTTACCACATATAGTACAACATTCATTTTCGATGTAGTGTTCAGCGATTCATTAGTTGTGTTGGCACTGGTGTTAACCCAGTGCTCATCACAATACATGACCTTCTTAATACCCACCACCCTGGTACCCCATTTCCCTTCCCTTCTGTAAACCTCAGTTTCATTCCCAGAGTCCAGAGTCTCTCATGGCTTGTTTCCCTCTCTGATTTCTTCCCATTCGGTTTTCCCTCCCTTCCCCTATGGTCCTCCATGTTATTCCTTGCGTTCCTCATATGAGTAAAACCACATGATAAGGGGCACCTGGGTGGCTCAGTGGGTTAAAGCCTCTTCCTTCGGCTTGGGTCGTGATCCCAAGGTCTTGGGAGCGAACCCAGCTTCGGGCTCTCTGTTCCATGGGGAGCCTGCTTCCCCCTCTCTCTCTGCCTGCCTCTCTGCCTACTTGTGATCTCTGTCAAATAAATAAAATCTTTAAAAAAATAATAAGTAGAAAACCGTATGATAATTGTCTTTCTCTGGTTGACTTACTTCACTCAGCATAATCCCCTCCAGTTCTATCCATGTTGATGCAAATGGCAGGTATTCATCCTTTCTGATGGCTGGGTGATATTCCATTGTATATTTGGACCTATCTTCTTTATTCATTCATCTACTGAAGGGCATTTCGACTCCTTCTACAGTTTGGCTATTGTGGACATCACTGCTATGAACATTGGTGTGCACATGTCCCTTCTTTTCATTACATCTGTATCTTTCAGGTAAATACCCAGTAGTGCATTTGGTTGGTCATAGGGTAGCTCTATTTTTAATGTCTTGAGGTACCTCCATACTGTTTTCCAAGGTGGCTGTATCAGCTTGCACTCCCACCACGAGTGTAAGAGTGTTCTTTTTCCACTGGATATTCATTTCTGATTTGCCAAAGATTGGTTGCCCATAGAGTTGAGGATCCATTTTTGGGTTCTCTAGTCAGTCCGATTGATTTATGTGTCTGTTTTTGTGCCAACACCATGGTGTCTTGATGCTCACAGCTTTTTAATATAGCTTGAAGTCGGGCATCGTGATGTGATGATCCCAGCTTTGGATTTCTTTTTCAACCTTTCCCTTGTTATGTGGAGTCTTTTCTGGTTCCTGTTTGTTCCAGCTCATTGAAAAATGCCAATGGTATTTTGATAGGGATGACATTGAATGTGTAGATTTCCCTGGGCAGCATAGATATTTTGACAATTTTTTTTTAAAGATTTTATTTATTTATTTGACAGACAGAGATCACAAGTAGGCAGAGAGGCAGGCAGAGAGAGAGAGAGGAAGCAGGCTCCCTGCTAAGCAGAGAGCCCGATGTGGGGCTTGATCCCAGGCCCCTGGGATCATGACCTGAGCTGAAGGCAGAGGCTTTAACCCACTGAGCCACCCAGGTGCCCCTATTTTGACAATTTTTATTCCTCCAACCCATGAGCATGGAATATTTTTCCATCTCTTTGTGCCTTCCTCAATTCCTTTCATAAGTGTTTCATAAGAGTTTGGGTCAACCAGGAAATTAAAGAACTTAAACAATTCATGGAAACCAGTGAGAATGAAAATACATTGATTCAAAACCTATGGGATACTTAAAAGGCGGTCCTAAAGGGGAAATATGTAGCCATCCAAGCCTCACTCAAAAAGGTAGAAAAATCCCAAATGCACAAGCTAACCTCACACCTAAGGACTGGAGAAAGAAGAGCAAATAAAACCTAAACCAAGAAGGAGAAGAGACATAAAGATTAGAGCACAAATCAATGAAAAAGAAACCAGAAAAATAGTAGAGCAGATCAAAGTTCAACATTTGCAAATCAATCACATGATTGAGCACATTAATAAAAAAAAAAGACAAAAACCATGTGATCCTATCAATTGATGCACAAAAATCATTTGACAAAATACAACATCCTTTCCCGATTAAACTCTTCAGAGTATAGAGATAGAGGAACATTCCTCAATTTCATAAAAACCACCTATGAAAAGCCCATGGCGAATGTCATTCTCAATGGGGAAAAGCTGAGAGCTTTTCCCTTAGGCTCAGGAACACAACAAAGATGCCCATTCTCACCACTATTTTTCAACATAGTACTAGAAGTCCTAGCATCAGAATCAGAAAACAACAAGAAATAGAATGCATTCAAATTGATAAAGAAGAATTCAAACTCTCTCTCTTCATTGATGACATGATACTATATGTAGAAAACCCAGAAGACTCCACCCCATATTAGGAGCATTTGGTATGGTGCAAATACAATGAATCTTGGAACACTGAAAAAATAAAATTAAGTTAAAAAAATTAAATGTGACTTTACTACATATCCTAAGGGTCAGAGAGGGAATCACAATGGAGATTCTCAACCGTTGTTACCTCAGGGCTCACAGACAATGACACTCTATCTCTGAGGAGCACCATAAATAAGGTAGGCAGGAGTTGAGCCTTAAGTCAGAGTTCTTCCTGCTCCAGCAATACCTGGCAGCCTTGGCCTGTGCCCCCCTGCCCAGCTGCCCTTTCTGGTGGCCCTGAGCTTGTGGGGACAACATGGTCATATGGAGATGGGAAGCTCCACATCCGTAGTGATGATGGCACTATTGTATTGTTCTCACCAGTCCAACAAAATGATTTCTGAGTGAAATATGACAAAATAGCAGTTTCTTGACCTTAAGATTTGAAAATCCTCTTGAGTCATCTATTAGAAATATGGTTTCAACATGTCTTCTTTTCCTGGAAAAAAGGAAGGAAGGAAGAAAGAAAGAAAGAAAGAAAAAGAAAGAAAGAAAGAAAAAGACTCAAATAGTAATCATGGTTTCTTGAGCACCTGCTCTTGAGAGCCATCACACTGGCTCTTTGTGGAATTGTTCCTCATAAACTTCTAAACTGTGACGTAGGTATTTTTAGGCACATTTTCTAGGTGGTTAGATAGGGGCTTAGAGATGACTCGAGTAAGAGTGAATTTTAGTGCCAGAAACCTAAATGACACCCCCAAACTGATTTGAAATCCCTTGTTATTCCATACACGGTACTATTTCCCTCTTATCCGTGGTCTTCTCAATCTGAAACATCTCAAGTCTCAGGGTTTTCTTTCATGGCCAACTGGAACAGATTCAGCTGGCTTTTAATCTCTGCCCATCATAATCATTAAGATAATTATCTTAGTGGTGGACCTCTGAGTAAGATACTCAAAGATCTTTAAGAATAGAGACATTATAATATTTTTCTGATATTAAAGTCACTGAAAGAATTACCTTTTTAAAATTAATTCAGAATCTGGTATGTTCAGAATGTGCTGTAAGACAGATCTGAGATAGTATTTAAAAACACTCAGGGGGCGCCTGGGTGGCTCAGTGGGTTAAGCCGCTGCCTTCGGCTCAGGTCATGATCTCAGGATCCTGGGATCGAGTCCCGCATCGGGCTCTCTGCTCAGCAGGGAGCCTGCTTCCCTCTCTCTCTCTCTCTCTGCCTGCCTCTCTGCTTACTTGTGATTTCTCTCTGTCAAATAAATAAATAAAATCTTAAAAAAAAATAAAAAAAAATAAACAAAAACACTCAGCTCAGCCTCTTCTACAAAGGGAGACTATGCTTGTAAACATTGCTGAACTATTCCTTTACCTACGGTTACTTACTTCCCAACCACTGTAGTGTTTATATGGTATGACTATAACTTACATTAGTCAAAATCTGCAAGGAAAGAACTTAGTGTACCCAACTTTAGGGACACTTTATGTTAATACTAGTGTTGTGACAATGAGCTACCTGTTTTGTTCTATAGTCCAAGGGAATGGTGCCAGACATCTTAAAATGCTGACTTTAAATTATCTGTGCGCTTCAGAGATTTGGGCAGGAGAAGGGGAGGAGCCCAGCATCCGTGAACATTTCTGTTATCTGTGTTGACCATGGAATAGGTAAACTTCTGTTTGATTTCTTGGTACTATTGTTAAAGGTGCTTTTGTCTCAAGTTCTTCCCTTTAGAAGTACTTAGAATGAGGGCGCCTGGGTGGCTCAGTGGGTTAAGCCGCTGCCTTCAGCTCAGGTCAGATCTCAGGGTCCTGGGATCGAGTCCTGCATCGGGCTCTCTGCTCAGCAGGGAGCCTGCTTCCCTCTCTCTCTCTCTCTCTGCCTGCCTCTCCGACTACTTGTGATTTCTCTCTGTCAAATAAATAAATAAAATCTTTAAAAAAAATTTAGAAGTACTTAGAATGAAAATGTGAATTTTAATCTTTTACCATCTATGGGACCAGATCCTGGGCTCCCAGGGAAGCTATCCCTTAACATTTTACCAAGCTCAGAATGATGGGGCAAAACCTCAGAGCATGGGCCCTATTTCTGCCCTAAGCACATGTTTCACATCTGCTTTGAAAAGAAAAAGATCACCAAAGACTGCCATTGCAAACATAAAGATAAGAAAAACAAAAGAACCTCTCCTGCTCACATAAGATTAAAGCCATACTGATCTGCACATACTGAAAACATATGAAAAAGTTCTGGAATGTTCTTCCTCATGATGATGTGTACAAACAAAACAGAATATAGAAATTTGCCCCAAATGTCCCTTCCCTGGAGTCCTCCTTTTTTTTTTTTTTTAAGATTTTATTTATTCATTTGAGAGAGAGAGAGAGAGAGCACAAGCCAAGGGAGAGGGAGAAGCAGGTTACCACTGAGCAGGGAGCCTGATGTGGAGCTCAGTGCAGGGCTTGATCCCAGGACTCTGGGATCATGACCTGAGCTGAAGGCAGACACCTTAAGACTGAGCCACCCAGGTGCCATGATCTCTCCCTTTTTTGTGAAGATTGTGTCTCCCAGGCAGCTGTCTTGACTTGGGTTTGAATAAAACTCTCTGCCTTTCTCTCTAAAATGTTTAAAATGGTTTGTCATTTAGTGTCAATAATAGCAATATCTTTTCTTTTTAAGTGAAAAGTATTCCTGGTTTACAACTCCTACAGCACAGAAGGGTGGTTGTTCTCGTTTATCCTGGAGCTTCCCTGCAGAACCAAGCATATGTATATATATTCCAGCACAAATGGTCTCATCCTAGAGGGTGCTTTGAAGGTCTAAGAAGCACCGCCAACTCCAGGGGTGAGAGTTCTTCCCACTTGGAGCATTACTATTTGGGTCTTAAAATTGTCTTGGAAATGTGGGAAACGATGGCATTTCCTGAAGCCCAAGCCTCAGAAGGTCTGAGAACAGCTGACCTTGTCAGGAGCCAGGCACAGCTCCTCAGGAAGTGTTGGTGCAGGAAGGGAAGGGGCAAGGTTGTCTGCAGAGGAATCTGGGGAAGGGGGCCTGTGTGTGGGGGCCCCGCCCCAAACTCCGCCCATGCCTGTGCGGCCCAGTCAGCTGTACAGGTGGGAAGGGCCTCCAGGATCACCTGCAGTTACAGGAAGACACCGGTTTAAGTTCCGGTGGCTGGATGCAGGCAGGCGCAGCAACCAATGGGCTTGGTTGGTTGCGCATTGACTAGTCACCCTCCCTGACCAGTCACCATGTGGGGGTGGGGCTACCTTTCTGTGGGTGGGCCCCCAGCTGCCCCAGGATGCAGCGGTGAGGGAGGAGAAGGGGAGATTGACCTGTGAGGGTTCCCTGGTGGGTGAGTACACGCTGTGGGCCAGGGTGGGGACCGGGAGCGGGGTAGGTTGAGCGCCACGTGGCATGTGGGGGTACTGGAAGGGGGCATGGAATGAGCTAATCCTGAAAACTCAGATGAGTTCTCCTTTTTCCCTTGAAAGTCTTCTCTGACCTATATCCGTTAATTGGCCATATCCCCCAGATCCCTGAACTCTAGGGCGCCCACTCACTCCAGGTTTTGTGGGATGAGTTGTGGACATTTCAGGTTTCCCTGTGTTCCCCAGGAAAAGTGCATGTAAGGATGGGACACAGTCCCCACGTCAATGGGTTGCAACCCGGTCCCTGACACAGTGCAGGTAATGGACCTTGAGCAGCACCTCCAGCTCAGCAGGGTCCCCTTGTTCAGGCACAAGTGTGGTAGTACCAAACCTCAGAGCCATCCCCAACCTCAGCATTGTGCCCTGTGTCTCTTGGAGATGGTGGTAATGGCCTGTCAGGATCATGCTGGTGGGTCCTCCAGATTACTGTCTCTGGCCCCAGGCACAGGTTTGGTGGTAACAGCCCTAGAGGCATCCCCCCATTTTAGCATTGTGCCCTGTGTCCCTCATGGATGGTGGCAATAGGCTGTCAGTATTGTGCAGGAGGGTACTCCAGGTCCCCATTCCTCCAAGCACAGTTGTGGTGGCAACAAACTCAGAATAGTTCCCCAGCTTCAGCACTGTGCCTCGTGCCCTGGGGTTGTTGGTCATAGGCTGTCAGGATCCTGCAGGAGCATCCTCCAGTTGGGGGCCTGGAAGCTGGAGTAAACCAGATCCCACTCAAGTTGCACGAGGAACAGCTGAGTTGAGGTGTTCATTTGGAAGAGTAATTTCACTTTTCCAAAAAAGACAAAGTCATCAGTCTACTTTCGATGAAGATAATTACCACTTAAGAAACAAGTGTGTGTTTCTTCTTCCCCCAGGAACTGCAACAGATGTGCAGGCCATAGGTTGCAGATGCCTACTTGTGTCCACCTGACAACATTTCTCTGCTCTGGCTCCACAAAACCTGAAGTTTTTAACACGAGCATCTGGGTCACTGATGCTACTTGTCACAGGACATTGATGTTCAGAGAAAGCAGCAGATACATTGGGTGCAATGTCACATCCAAGTCAGGAGTAGAGGTAAAACTTCTCATTAACTCAAAACCTCCTGGGCCTTTCTCTTTCCTCTAGTTGAGTCATGAAGTAAAACTCAAATCACTGTCAGCATTCTGGATTTTGTGCAAGAGTTACTTAGTTTCCCTGCAGGTAGAACATTGCAGGGAATACCCTTTTTTTCTGTTCATTTATTGTTTATAAAATGTAATCTGAACATCTGTTTCTGAGGAAATCACTTTTATTGGAAAGGGAAGATGAGATTTACTCTTTGTGTGTTTTTAACATATAATTTGATCCTTCATCTAACAAGGTTTATTCCATTGGGCCTAGGGTATAGTTATGTGGCCAACATCTAGAGTTGGTGGCTTTTTGTCATCAGATACAGACTTGGATGATGTCTTGTCATTTGTCAAAGGTGGTGTTTCCTGATTGATCAGTCTTTTCATCAAAAGAGTTATAATTAAGGTAAATGGAAAATTCAAAATTATTCAAAGTAGCCATTTACTGTTTAAAAGTTGACCTTGGCTTTCTAGTTTGACTAAATGCATCATCTAGATATTTTGACATGCTGTATTTTTTCTGCAGGTTCTTTGGTGGTGGAGTCAGGAGAGACTTTGGAAATTCTTATGGATAGATGCATGCTGGTTGCTCCAAGGAGCTTGGCGTCAGGAGCCCTGGGGTGAGTTCTGCAACTGCTTGCCTGACCCTTGGTGAGCCAGGTTATCCCACAGAGTTTCTGTTTCCTCCTTATGAAGCTGCTGGCAGGTAATCTCTATGGAAAGGCTTTTTACACAGAAACTGTAATGTGTATTGAAGAGCAAGTAAAAGTCAGATGATTTGGCTGTATTATTCTGTAAATAATAGTTTTAACACCCCGCCCTCCCCCCGCCGGGGTGCCTGGGTGGCTCAGTGGGTTAAAGCCTCTGCCTTTGGTAGAGATCAGGTCATGATCTCAGGATCCTGGGATTGAGCCCAGGATCTCTGCTCAGCAGAGAGCCTGCTTCCCTTCCTCCCTCTCTGCCTGCTTGTGATCTCTGTTTAAATAAATAAATGAAATCTTTAAAAAAATAGTTTTAAACCCCCCTGTCATGAGATATGGTATTTTATTGCACAAGGAGTCCTCAGAAGGCTATAATGAAAGTGTCAGATTTCAGAGCACGTTCAGGTTCCATTGGTACGTTAGTTACCATTGCCAGATAGGAGGTAAGTGGAGAGAAATATGACAGAAGGCAAAAGTAGGTGTTAACCATTCACTAGGTAGCATTCTGCATTTCTCATGAAAGTGAGATGGTGGTATGGGATCATACCTCCTGATGTTTGTGTCTGGGAGAACTCTGAACTTCTACCCCCACCCCTACGTTTTCAAAGCATTCTAAATGGAAGGAAAAGCATGTGCAGTTTCTGGATCTTATGACTCATCGGGTGAGCAGGTCTGAGCCTGGAAGCATTGTCATATCAGACATCAGATCAGACACCGTGAGGCCATGGTGGTGTACCATCTCTCTTGAAGGCAGGCCATCCTGCTCCAGGGACAGGGCTCTGCTCCCTGGCCAGCCCTACTGCTGCAGATGTACCACTATCGTTACTTTCTCTTTGGTTCTCATGCTCTCGGCTCAGCAGGGTTGTTGGTGGGAAGCAGCCCACAGGCAACCTTATTGATTCTTGCCCAGGTGCCCCTTGCTTCCTCAGACGAGGCGCAGCAAGTGTTCTCTGCCTGGTGTCTATGAATTCAACCAAAGGAAGCACTTCTTCCAGAGCCACACCCCTGAGAGATCCTCCGCTTTCCTGTGCTATGCGGAAGAGGCCAGTTTTCATTTGGAACTGAAATCTCAGCCCCTGCTATTAGGTTCCAAGGGCACACAGCACACCAGTCTCCAGGAAGCTCTAGTTCCGCTTGGGGCCTGATGTGCAAGACTGAGGCCAATCCTGGGTTTCCTGCTGTTGCTGATGCAGGTTTCTTCCTGAAAACTGTGCACCAAAGTCTGGTTTGTGATGACATCGCAGGAAAGAGGGATAGGTGCAGCACTCTGCCTGACCATAGAAGAATGCTGGATGTCAGTCACAGGTGGCTGGTGCAGGGAGGAGCGATGGCTGTTTTCCAGGACCTGGACCAGAGGGAGATTGGGGCCCTTGGGATGCTTTTCTGCTCATCTTTCTCGGGTGAGCTCATGAGGAAAGGGGAGAAATTGTGTGTGCTCACCTGTAATCGAGGAAGGTGTCTGGTTTCAGGTTTCGTGTGCAAGTGGATTCCCCTTATGGCTCATTTTCCTGATGGTGGTCATTAGTTGGACCCCTTGGCCCAGGCATCCTGACTGTGCAAGAGCTCTGGTCACCTTTTCCCCCAGGGCTCTGGACTAGGAAATTGGAGTGAGTCAGAAGGGAAACCATTCATGTAGGCCTCTGTTTCTGCCTTGCCAAGATGGACTGTTGACTGTAATTACTGCTCTGGAAATATAATGCGGGAGGCAGGGCTGGGGTGATGAAAGCAAGGTGGGGTGGTGGTTGCTATTCACATAGGGGGAAGTTGGTATTTCACTAGGAAGGTGATACTTGAATCAAGACCTAAAGAAGGTGACTGATATCACATCAAGAGCATTCTAAATGGAAGGAAAAGCATGTGCAAAAGCCCCGGGGCAGGAGCATACCAGGTATGTCCAGGAGTAGCAAGAAGGCCCTTTGGCCACAGGAGGCAGCTTAGGATGTGACATCTGGTAGGTGACAGTAGGGTGACAGAAAGCCATTACAGGGTTGTGACCCCATGGGACCTTGTTTCACTGGGCCATCCCGGCTACAGTGTTGAGAACAGATGACACAGTGTTGAGGATGGATAAGGGAAGTCAGTAATGAAGCTTTTCTAGAAACTCAGGCAAGAGGTGGGTTCTAGTGTGGACCAGATGGGTGGCCTTGGAAGGAATGGTTAATCCTATTCTGGGTACATTTTGAAGACAGAGTTCACAGGATTTGCTGATGGCCTGGATATTGGGGATGGGAGAAAGGAGGAATTGAGAGAACTCCCAGCTCTTGTTGGTTGCCCCAAGTGAGGGGAAGGAAGAGGTTTCTGGGAGTAGGAGGGAGTCTGTGTTCCACATGCTGAGGAAAGTACCTTTCACAGTGGACCTGCCGATGTTCGTGTCTGGGAGAACTGAACTTCTGCCCCCTCAGCAACTTTCAAGTATAAGTCTCCACCATGTTTTCAAAATTCATGGTAAGACACTTGGCTCTTTTGAAAGATCTACATTTTTACCCAGCTTCAGTAGCAGGAAGAAATCTGAAGAGGATTTCCCTCTTAAGAAAAAAGTCAAAGAGTGGACATTGCATTCAGCCTCTGTTTTGTGGGGAACCCCTACAGAGGCAGCGTGCACCCCAACCAGCTCCTTCCTGGGCACTGCTCTCCATATCCAGCCACCAGTTTTTTGAATCGTGTCTGTGAGCATCCATTGTGCTTTGTCTCCATTTATTTTGGGTATCCATTAGGAAGTTGTGTCCTGAGGCTGAAGAAAGGCCAGAGAGAAGAAATTTTTGGAGTCTGATCATGCTCACTAATTTTTCTGTATAATTTAATGGTAATTCCTTCTTTACACAATTTCTGCTGTGAAAGGTTTCCTAGGAAAACTGTACTTTCAAAGAGCAGGGGAACCTGTACCTCTCTTGCAGGGCTAGCTTTAGTTTCCATGTTACCCAGAACATTCCATGACTTGTAGATTTTACCACTCAAACATTGCACCTTTGACTACCTTCATCTGTTTCCTTCCACCCCCCCCACCCCCACTTCCCTGAATCTGGCAACCAGCATTTTTTTTTCAGTATGTATGTGCTCATTATGTTTTTGTTTCTATGTGGAATGGACATGAAAGCATCTGGTGTTTGTCATTCTGGGTCTAAGTTACTTGGCATAGTGCTCTCAAGGTTTATGTTTCCATGTCTGGTTATTGTGAATGATTTTCCACTGAACATGGGAGTGCATCTGTCTTTTAGAGGGAGTGTTTTTGTGTTCTCCAAAAAATATTCGATAGAGCAATTACTGGGTTTTAAGGTAGTTGTGTTTATTAATTTCAGGAAATTCCATACTGTTTGTCACTGTGGCTGCACCAATGTACATTCCCACCACCAGCCCATAGGGTCCCCTCATTTACACATGCTTGACCAAAGCTGGTGTCTGCCTCTGGGACAATTGCTGTTCCAATAGTTGTGACAGCTGACTCCTGTTTTGACTTACAGTTCCCTGATGATGATTAATGATGCTGAACAACTTTTTCTGTGTCTGTTGGCCACATGTATGGTATCGTTGGAAAGTATCTATTCACATATTCTCTCCATTTTTAAATTTAGTTTTGGTTTAGATTTGTATGTGTTTTGTGTATTTTGCATATTAGTCTCTTCTCACGCTTATGATTTACAGATGTTTTTTGTCATTGGGTAGGTTGCCTTTTAAATTTTTGATGGTTTCTTTTGCCATGAAGAAGATTTCAGTTTGATGTCGTTCCACTTGCTTATTTTTGCCTTTGTTGCCTTTGCTTTTGTGTCTGATCTGAAGACTTTGCCAAAACCAATGTCAAGAAACTTACTACCAGTGTTTTCTTCTTGGAGGTTTATGGATTCAGGTCTAATGTTCAATTCATGCACCCGTTTTAAAATTTCTGTGTGCAGTGTTGTGATTTAGTTACATTCTTCTGCATTTAGTGTCCAGTTTTCTCAGTATCATTCACTGAAGAGACAGTCCTCTCCGCGTTGTACATTTTCTGCTCCTGTGTTGTAATTTAAGACCATATATGGGTGGGTTAGTTTCTGAGCTTTCTATTTTGTTCTATTCTATTCTCTGTGTGTGTGTTTTATGCCAATACCATATTGTTTTGATGACCATAACTTTGTATTCTAGCTTGAAATCTGGGAGTGTGGTGACTGCAGCTTTCTTTCTCCAGATTGCTTTGGGCATTTGGGGTCTTTTGTGAAATTGTATGGATTTTAGAACTGTCTTCTATTTCTTTGAATAATGTCATTGGGATTCGGATAGGGATCTCATCACCTCTGTAGATTGCTTTGGGTATGAAGAACATGTTAACATTATTAACTTTTCCAGTTAATGAGCATGGCATATGCTTCTGCGTATTCGTGTCGTCTTCCATTTCTCTGACCCACACATTCCTCCCCATCCCGAGACATACATGCACTTCTTTTATTTTCCACCATGTGTTCAGTGTACCAGGTCTTTCTTATTCTTGGTTACTCTTATTCCTAGATATTTTTTCTCCATGCAATTGTAAATGGCATTGCTTTCTTAGTTTCTCTTTGTGAAAGTTTGTCTTCAGCATATAGAAACACAAGTTGGGGTACCTGGGTGGCTCCGTTGGTGAAGCATCTGCGCTCAGGTCTGGTCATGATTCTGGGGTCCTGGGATGAAGCCCCTGATCGGGCTCCCTGCTCAGTGGGGAGCCTGCTTTTCTCTCTCTCTGCTGCTCTTCCTGCTTGTACTCATGCTTCCTCTGTCAAATAAATATGTAAAATCTTTTAAAAGAAGAAATGCAACAGGTCTCTGTATGCCAAATTTGTATCCTGCAACTTTACTGAATTTGTTTTCTCTAACAAATTTTTGGTGGAGTCTTTGGGGATTTCTATATATAGTATCATGTCATCTGCAAATAGTGACCATTTTCTTTTCCTATTTGGATTTCGTATCTTTTTTTGTCTAAATGTTTTTCTAGGACTTTCAGTGCTCTGTTGAATGAAAGTGGTGAGAGTGGGCATCTATCTTTGTCTTGTTCTTGATCTTAGTGGGGAAGTTTTGAGCTTTTCACTCTTGAGTATGGTGTCAGCTATGGGCCTTTCATATAGGGCCTATTAAAAATATTTATTTATTTATTTTAAAATTTTCTTTTCATTGTTCCAGAATTTATTGTTTATACACCACACCCAGTGCTCCATGCAACATATAGAGCCTTTATTGTGTTGAGGTATGTTCCCCCGATACCCAGATGGTTTAGGGTTTTATCATAAATGCATATTCAATCTTGTGAGACGTTCTTTCTCCATCTATTATAACAATCATATGGTTTTATCTTTTATTTTGTTAAGGTGACGTGTCCCATTGGTGGACGTGCAGACGTGAAATCATCCTTGCATCACTGGAATAAATCCCACTGGACCATGTTGTGGGATTCTCCTGATGTATTGTTGAATTCAGTTTGCTGATTAATTTCTTGAGGATTTTTACATCTGTGTTCACGAGGGATATTGGTGTTTCCTTTTCTTGTAGTGCTTCTTGAATCCTTTTCTTGAATTTTTTTGGTAACAGGATAATGCTTGCTTCATAAAATGAGTTTGAACGGATGCCCTCCTCTCCTATTTTTTAAAGAGTTTGTGAAGGATTTGTATTAATTCTTCAACTGTCTGGCTGAACCCCTCAGTGAAAATTTTTGGTCTTGGACATCTGTTTCTTGGGAGGTTTTGATTATCAATTCAATCTTTTTACTAGGATCATTCTGTTCAGATTTTTTCCCTTTCATGGTTCAGTCTTTCTAGGTTGTTGGTAGGGACTTATCCATTTCTTCTAGGTTGTCCAGTGTGTTGGTCTCTACTTGCTCATAGTACTCTTATGATCTTTTGTGTTTTTGTGGTATTCATTGTCATGATCATCTTTTGTTCATTTTTTAAACGTTTCTCACTTTTTAAAATTTAAATTCAAATTAGGTAAGGTATAGTACATCATTCGTTTTTGATGTAATGTTTAATGATTCATTATTAATGATTCAACTAGTTCAGTAATTCATAGAGTATAACAGCCAGTGCTTATCACCACACATCCCCTCTTTCATGCCCATCACCCAGTTATCCCATCCCCCCACCCACTTCCCTTTCTGCAACCCTCAATTTGTTTTCCAGAGTCAAGAGTCTTATATGGTTTTTCTCCCTTTCAGATATCTTCCCATCCAGGTTTCCCACCCTGTCCCTATGATCCTCTGTGTTTTTCCTTATATTGCACAAATGAGTGAAACCATATGATAACTGTCTTTCTCTGACTGACTTATTTCACTTAGCATAATCCCCTCCAGTTCCATCCGCGTCCATGCAAATGGTAAGTATTCATCATTTCTGATGGCTGAGTAATATTCCATTGTATATATGAACTACATCTTCTCTTTTAAAGGATTTTATTTATTTGACAGAGAGAGAGAGAGAGATCACAAGTAGGCAGAGAGGCAGGCAGGGATATAGGGGGAAGAAGACTCCCCACTGAGCAGAGGGCCTTATGCGGGGCTCGATCCCAGGACTCTGAGATCATGACCTGAGCTGAAGGCAGAAGCTTAACCCACTGAGTCACTCAGGGGCCCCTGAACCGTATCTTCTTTATACATTCATCTGTTGAAGGACATCTCAGCTCCTTCCACAGTTTGGATATTGTGGACATTGCTGCTATGAACACTGGCGTGCATGTGCCTGTTCTTTTTACCAAATCCATATGGTAGTGCAATTGGTGGGTCACTGGGTAGCTTTATTTTTAATGTCTTGAGGAAACTGCATACTGTTCTTCAGAGTGATTGTACCAGCTTGCATTCCAACCAACAGTGTAAGAGGGTTCCCTCTTACACTGTTGTGTAAGATGTTTCACCTCCTCACCAACATTTGTTGTTCCCTGTCCTTTAATTTTTGCCATTCTAACTGGTGTAAGGTGGTGTCTCATTGTGGTTTTGATTTTTATTTCCCTGATGGCAAGTGATGTGGAGAATGTTTTCATGTTTCTGTTAGCCATTTGTATGTCTTTTTTGGAGAAGTGTCTTTTAATGTCTTCTGCCCATTTCTTGAGTGGACTCTTTGTATTTTGGGTGTTGAGTTTGAAAAATTCTTTGTAAATCTTGCATCCCAGACCTTTAACTGTAATAGCATTTGCAAATATCTACTCCTATTCTACAGGTTGCCTTTTAGCTTTGTTGATTTTTTCTAAGCTTTTCATCTTGATGAAGTACCGAAAGTTCATTTTTGCTTCTGTTTACCTTGCCTTTAGAGACGTATCTTGAAAGAAGTTGCTGTGTTGGAGGTCGAAGAGGTTGCTGCCTGTGTTCTCTAGGATTTTGGTGTAAGATAGGAATTAATCATCTTTCTTTCCTGATTGTTTTTGAGCCCTCTCTCTTTCTTGGTGAGTCTAGCTAAAAGTTTGTTAATATTGTTTATCTTTCCAACAAAGGCAGCTCTTATTTTCATTGATCTTTTTTCTTTTGAGTCACCATTGTATTTATTTTCACATTCCTTTTTGCCATTTCCTTATTCCTACTGATTTGGGGTTTTGCTTTTTTTTTTTTTTAAATACTTCTTTCTCATGTAAAATTATAATGTTTATAGGAGAGCTTTCTTGTGGATTGATGAGGACCTGAATTTCTATGAACTTCCTACCTTAGAACTAATTTTGCTGCATCCCGTTTTTGTTTTTTTTTTTTGTCTTGAGGTACTTTTAAAATTTCTTATGACTTCTTTGACTGTTGGTAGTTTAGTAGCATGTTGTTAAATCTCTACATATTTTTGGCTGTCCCACTTTCTTCTTGTGACTGATTTCTAGTTTCATACCATTGTGGTTGGATAAGATTTGAATCAGAAGGCGAAGTGAGCATTCAGGATAAAGGTTTGTTTACTGGGCTTTTTTTCTGAGGGCAGAGAATGAGCTCCATACAGGGGAAAGTTGACGAGGTGGTGGGGGCGGTCAACCCTTGTTAGAATTACTGACTCCCATGCAGGCAGTGTACCACCATTCACACTGTATTCCTGATGGATTTGCAGTTCATTAGAAACATTTTCTTTGAGGTGCAGGGCTGGGCTTTTCTAACAGAAAGGTGCCATGTGGGTTCATGGCATGGCCCCAGGTCAGCAACCAGGATGTATGGTATTGTGCAGGAACAGAATTTTATTTGAAAGTGACTGAAACAGGGCATGGTGAGCTTCCTGAAAATAGCTGAGGTCCTGAGTGACCCACTGGGTGTGGGTGGTAGAATGGGAAGTTGGGTCTGTTAATCTGTCTCATAAGGTCCTGTGGAAGTCAGGGACACCCTCCTGTCTGTCCAGCTGTGTGGAGACAGGTAGACAGCGTATCTGGCCAAGCACAAGGGTTGCACTGGACCACCACCAGAGGGCAGTGTGCTGCCCTCTTTCTCCTTCATTTCCATAAAAATGGACCAGGGTCTGTGACTGTGATTCCTAGCAGCAGCATGGGGAGAGATCGGTAGTGGTGCACACTTCCTAGGGTTGTGGTCAGGACTAGTCTGGAGCCCACTGAAGTCAACCATACCTGGCACAGAAGGCATCCAGTCACCGTAACTGTGAGCACTGTGCCAGCTCCCATGCTGCTGCCTCCTATTTTTCATCATCTTTATGGTCATGAGCCTCTGCTCTTGCCCCATGTCCTCCAGGGTATTACTCTCCCTCCATCTGGCCCTCTTCTTCTGCCCTGTGTATCCTGATGCCAGGGTACCTTTTCAAGAGGCAGCTCAGTCAGTCCCTTGATGGAACACTTCCATGGATCCCCTGTGAGGTGAGGACAACACCTTACCCTGGAAGGGGGCTGCAGGTCCCCAATCAAGAAAGCCACATCTCTCTTTTTAGCCTGACCTGCCCTCTCCTCAGTCTTCCTCAGAGAAGGTCTTCTCACTTCATGAGCTGACAGCTCTGAACTTAAAAATGAATATTGTTTTCTATTTCTCAATGCCTTAGTTCATCCATGGCATGTCTTTCAAAACTTTCAGTGGGTTTTTTAGCAGTCCTGGAGGGCTGCCTGCTCAAGGACAGGATGGCCTGGGAGGGGCATCCTTCCTTCCCATCTTCCTCAGCATGTCCCTGAGCCCTTCAGCCATCTGTCCAACTGAGGGTCGAGGGACCCAAGACAGCCCATCTTGAGCCCAGGCTGGGTCAGCTGTGTAGACCGACATGTACCAGTAGTGGTGGCATGACATGGGCATGGACCTTGCTGGCATGGGCCAGGTGCAGGCAATTTCTCCTTCTCTCTCCTTCCTCCCTTCCTGCCCAGAGATGGCTCAGAACAGACTTCAAGCCCTGCATCTCAGGATCCTGTGACCTGGGCTCCCTGCTTTCAGCTGGTGACCTTAGTGGTTTCCGTTGCTTCTGTATCCCATACCCAATCCCACGGCCATTCCTAGATCAGGGGAGGGATCGTACCCTTGTCTGTACTTGGTCCTCTTCCTGTCCGACACCAAGTCCTCCACACTTGTCTTCCAGGTATGTACTTGGAAGCAAGCCCATCCACAGGAACTTATCAGCCAAATAGATCCAGGCAATGACCACTGAAGTGGAGATCCAGGTGTATAACAGACCTGCTCTGAAGCCTGTCTCATACTCTATGACAATCTCACATGAAACAGAATCAGTCATAGCTTTCTGGACAGTGAAGTGACATCCGTCTTGACTTACACTCTGGAAAGCATAGGTGCTGACCCCGGATTGAAAGGGACCATGGCTCCTGTGGGCTACAATTAACAGGAAAAGTATAAGAATTCAGTGAAATTTGAATTCCAGGCATAGAGTGAATAATTATTGTAGAGTAAATACTCTCAAGTAAGTCTTATGAACATTGCATAGCTAAAGCTTTTTCAAATAGTTTACTGAAAGAAAAACTTTTTTATTGTTTATTTTAATTGAAGTAGAGTTAACATACAGTGGTATATTAGTTTCAGATGTACAATATAGTGATTACACGATTCTATATATTACTCAGCAGTCATCAAGAAAAGTGTACTCTTAGTCCCCGTCGTCCATGTCACTCATCCCTCCATCCACTTCCACTCTGGTAACCACAGAGTCGGTATTTTGTTTTGTATCTTCTTTCTCCTTTATTTATGTATGTTCGTTTCTTAAATTCCATGTAAGAGTTGCATCAAAAGGCATTTGTCTTTCTCCAACTGACAGATTTCACTTAGGATAGTACTCTCTAGCTCCATCCATGTGTCTGCAAACGGCAAGATTTCATTCCTTTTATGGCTGAGTAATTTTCCACTGTGTGTGTGTATACATGCATCATCTCATTTATCAAATTATCAAGAAATACTTGGGTTGCTTCCATATTGTAATATTGTAAATAATGTTGCAAGAAACATAGGGACACATGTAATCTTTTGAGTTATTGTTCTCCTATTCTTTGCTAAACACCCAGTAGTGTGATTGCTGGATCATAAGGTATTTCTATATTTAATGTTTTGAGGAACAGTCATACTGTTTTCCACAGTGGCTACAGCAGCTTGCATTCCCACCAACAGTGCAAGAGGGTTCCCTTTTGCCCACATCCTCCCAACATCTGTTTTCTTGTGCTGGTGCTGTTAGCCATTCTGATAGGATGAAGTAATATCTCATGGAACTTTTCATTTGGATTTTCCTGTTGATGGGTGATGGTGAACATCTTTTCACGTGACTGTTGGCCATCTGTATTTCTTTGGAAAAATGTCTGTTCATGTCTTCTCTTTTTTAACTGGATAGTTTTTCGGGTGTTGCATTGTATCAGTTCTACATATTTTGGACACTACCCCTTAATTGCATGGGATATTTGCAAACATCTTCTCCCATTAAGTAGGTTGTCTTTTATTTATTACATTTTCATTGTTCTTCTGCTGTGTGGTAAGTTTTTATATTGATGTAGTTCCAGCAGTTTATTTTTGCTTTTGTTTCCTTTGCCTTAGGAGACATGTCTAGAAAATGTATGGTTCATGTCAGAAGTTACTGTCTGTGCCCTCTTGTAGGTTTTTTTTATGATTTCAGGTCTCACATTGAGGTCTTGAAACTGTGTTGAGTTTATTTGTCTGTATGGTGTAAGAAAGCAGTCTAATTTCATTCTTTTGTGCATAGCTGTCCAGTTTCCCAACTCCATTTGTTGTAGAGACTGTCCTTTTCCCTTTTAATATTTTTGCCTGTTTTGCAGAAGATTAATTGGGCACATAATTGTGGGTTTATGTCGGAGCTTCTATTCTGTTCTCTTTTTTTTTTTTTTTAAAGATTTTATTTATTTATTTGACAGAGACAGATCACAAGTAGGCAGAGAGTCAGGCAGAGAGAGAGGAGGAAGCAGGCTCCCTGCTGAGCAGAGAGCCCGATGCGGGACTTGATCCCAGGACCCTGAGATCATGACCTGAGCCGAAGGCAGCGGCTTAACCCACTGAGCCACCCAGGCGCCCTATTCTGTTCTCTTGTTTGCTGTATTTCTGCACCAGTCCCATACTGTTAAGATGACTGCAGCTTTGTACTATAATTTGAAATATGGAATTGTGACTCCTCCAGCTTTGTTTTTCTTTGTAACATTGTGTTGGTTGTTCAGTATCTTTTGTGGTTCAATACAAATTTTTAGGGTAGTTTCTTTGAATTCTTTCATATTTTATTCAATTAGCCAACTTATCATACATCATTAGTTTCAGATGTAGTGTTAAATAATATATCAGATGTCTATAATACCAAGTGCTCATTGCACCACATGGCGTTCTTTAATGCCTGTCACCCAGTTACCCTCCCCCCACCTCCTCTCCAGCAACCCTCAGTTTGTTGCTAAAGTTAAGAGTCTATCGTGGTTTTTTCCCCTCTCTGATGACTTCCCATTCTGTTTCTCCTTCCTTTCCCTACGGTTCTCTGCCCTGTTTCTGATATTTCACATTTGAGTGAAACCATATGATAATTGTGTTCCTCTCACTGACACATTTTACTCAGCATAATATCTTCCAGACCCATCCAGGTTGATGTGAAGATAAGTATTCATCCTTTCTGATGGCCGAGTAATATTCCATTGAATATAGGAACCGCATTTTCTTTATCTATTCCTCTGTCCATAGATATCTGGGTTCTTTCCATAGTTTAGCTATAGTGGATATTGTTGCAATGAACACTGGGGTGCAGGTGCCAGTTCTTTTCACTACATCTCTGTTTTTGTGGTAAAAGCCCTGTAGTGCAATTGCTGTGTTTTAGGGTAACTTTCCTTTAACTTCTTGAGGAAACCCCGTACTGTTTTCCAGAGTGGAGGTAACAGTATGCATTTCCACCAGGAGTGTAGGAGGCTTCTCCATTCTCTGCATCCTCACCAACATTTGTGGTTTCATGTCTTGTTAATTTTAGACATTCTGCCTGGTGTGATAGGACACCTCAGTGTGGTTTAGATTTGTATTTTCCAGAAGCCATGTGACATGGCACATTTATGCATGTATCTGTTGGTCACATATGTGTCATCATTGGAGAAATGTCTGTTCATATTTTCACTCATGTCTAGGCCTTACATTGGGTTGAGGCCCTGAAGTCTGGAAGATGCAATCAGCCAGAAATGTGGAGAACTTCACAAGGTCTGAGTTAAAGTGGAGTTTTAGGGTGTGTATGAAGCTCAGGGATTTTGTTCAGAGGGTGGAGGAAAGTGTAGGTTCACTGACATTGTCTCAGGTTTGCATTCAGATTTCTCATGCTCTGAGTCCAGTCTGGAGGAAAAAAGGGAGTTTCCTTTTGTGTGGCTGGCTGATCCTCTGGTTTTGCTGAAATGTTCCTAATAACTGGGGCTTGGGAGCCAGGCCTCTACAGATGGACCTCTCAGAACCACAAACAGGGTTATGATTAGGACCTAGGAGCATGGAAGGTCTGAACTGCCAACTGTGCGGTGAGCATCCTGGAGGGCTGAGTTGGGGGCATGGGTTAGGGTGAGTGTCCTGTTCATGGTTTCAATCCATGAGCCCTTGAAAGTGGGAGTTCACTGGGATGGAAACAGATAGGCCTTCAGATTTCTACTGACCTTCATATTTACTGGAGTCCATTATGGAAAATTTCCTTCTGGGTGGAAGGCTGAGTCCTCTGGTATTGCTCAGGCATCCCCAAATTCTGGGGCTTTGGAGCCCACCTTTGAGGGATGGATACCAGAAGACCCAACCTAGGGATAGAGTTAGGGTCAAGGGACATTGCAGGCCCAGTCAGCTGACAGTGTGTGTGGTTCCTAGAGGCTAGAATTAAGGATGTGTGTTTCAGTTCAGGTCAGGCACAGGGTCTGTGGCCAAGAGGCTACTGAAAGTGTGGGTTTGCTGGGATAGGCTCAGGTGGGCAGATTTTTTCTCCTGCTTTGAATACTTTCTAGAGGTCTACATGGCACGTTTTCCTCCTTTGTATTAGGCTGAGTCCTCTGGTATGGCTAAGGTGACCTCAGTCCCTGAAGCGGGGGGCCAGGTCCCTAGGAATGGAATGCTCAGAACACAAACTAAGCTTCAGTAAGGGGTTAGGAGCATGGCAGGCCCAGTCTGACGGTGGTGTGGCAAGCTATCCAGGGGGCTGAGTACAGAGTGATGGGTAGAGTGAGTGTCAGGTTCAGGTTTATGTCCAGGGAGCTGCTGACTGGGTGAACTCAGTGGTGCATGGCAGATTTCTCCTGCTCAGAATCCTTTGCAGAGTTCCAAATGGTATGGTTTCCTTCTGGGTTGCAGGCAGAGGTCAGATATTGCTCAGGTGTCCCCATCCATGGGATTTGTGCGCCAGTCCTCTGGGGACAGAAGCCTGAAACCCAACCTAGGGTTAGGGCCAGGCCCCAGGAACATACAGGCCTGATCTGCTGGAGCTGTGCAGAGCTCTCAAGGGGACTGAGTGGAGAACATGGGTCAGGCTGAGTCAGGCTCCGGGTTGGTGTCTGTGGGGCTACAGAAGATATGGGGCTGCGGAAGATGGGGGTGGCCATGGGGGAAAGGGCAGATTTCTCCTGCTCTGAGTTCTTGGCAGAGTTCCAATGCTACTGTTTCCTTCTGGGTAGAAGGCAGAGTCCTCTGGCATTTCTCAGGGGACCCACATATGTGGGGCTTCGGTAACCTGTATTCTGGTGACCCAAGACAGAAAATGCACCTAAGTTTAGGTTAGGGCTGAGAGTCATGTCAGGCCCAATCTTCCACCCTGAGAGGAGCGGCCTGGGGAGCAGAGTTGAGGACATGGGTCAGTGTGAAGGTTAGAATCCATGTAGTGTACAGGGGGTTTCTGAAAGTGGGATAGCCTCAGGCGGCCATGAAATATTCTGGTATAGTTCAGGTGTAACCCATCAATGGGCTTTGGTGTTGATCATGAGAGGACAGAAGACTGAAAACCCAAGCTAGGGCTAGGGATGGGGCACAGGGGTATGGCTGGCCTGATCTGCCAGTGCTGAGGCAGGATGTCTGGGGCACCAAATTGAGGGCCGGGGTCAGTTGGTGCATTACGCTCTGGGTTTGTGCCTGGGGGACTGCCGAAGCTGGAGGTGGCTTCAGGGGGCATGCAGGTTTTTCCCATTTTGAGGGTTCTGTGCAGCTCCAAACAGAACAGTTTCCTCCTGGGTGGCAGATGGAGTCCTGGGTTGTGGCTCAGGGGTCCAAATATGGAGGAATTGGGTGTCCAGCCTCTGGGGATGAAGACTGAAAACCCAACCTAGGGTTAAGGTTAGGGCCAGGGGCATGGTAGGCCCAATTTGCTGACATGAGGAGGGATCCCAGGGGGCTGAATTGAGGGCAGGGATCAGGTGACACAACAGGGCCCAGGTTTGTGGCCAGGGGGTCACAGAAGGAGGGGGATGTGGTAAGGGGGGCATGCAGTTTCTCCCACTCTGGGGGCTCTACTCAGTTTCAAATGGCACGGTTCCTTCTGGGTGGAAGGCAGGCTGAATGTCAGCCTCCGCATTTGCGGCCCAGTGGTGTGCAGAAGGTGGGGGATGGCTTCAGGTGGGGCTTGTAGGTTTCTCCTGCTCTGAGGATCCAGCACAGCTCCAAACAGCTTGGTTTCTTCTTGCATGGTGGGCAGAGTCCTGGGGTGTCACCAGGGGTCTTTAATCATGGGGGCTTGGGGTCATGCCTCTTGGGATGTAAGCCTGAAAACCAAAATTAGGGATAGGGTGAGGGCCTAGCGGCATGGAAGACCTGATATGCCAGTGCTGAGGCAGGAGCCCTGGTGCACTGAGTTGAGGTCAGGTGTCAGGCGGTGCACTAGCCTCTGGATTTGTGTCCAGGCATTCACATAACCTGGGGGTGACCTCAGGGGTGCATGGAAGTTTCTCTAGCTCTGAGGGTTCAGCGCAGCTCCAAACAACACAGTTGTGCCCTGGGTGGCAGGCAGAGTCCCAGCATGAGCATCAGGCATCCTCAATCTGGTGGACATAAGGACCAGACATCTGGGCTCCAAAGTCTGTACACCCCTCCTAGGGTTAGGGTTAGGACTTAGGGGCATGGCAGGCCCCATCTGCCAGCACTGAGGCACAATCCCCTTGGGGCTCAGTTGAGGGCATATGTCAGGTGGTGCCTCAGAATACGGGTTTGTGGCCAGGGGTGCTGCAGATTGTGTGTGTGGGGGTCATTAAAGTGGGGTATGCCGGTTTCTCCTTCTCTGAGGATTCAGTGCAGCTTCAAATGGCACAGCCTCCTACCACATGGGAGGCCGAGTTCTGGGGTGTCACTCAGGGGTCCTTAATGAGGCTGGTTTGGGGGTCAGGTCTTTTGGGATGGTAGCCTGAAAGTCCAAACTAGGATTAGCGTTAGCGCCTAGGGGCATGGCAGGTTCTACCTGCCAGTGCTGAGGCAGGCTCCCTGGTGGGCTGAGTTGAGGATGCATGTCTGGAGGTGCGTCAGATTTCAGGTTTGTGTCCGTAGGTTCCACATAAGGTGGGATGGCCTCAGGGTGTCATACAGGTTTCTCCCGTTCTGAGGGTTCTGTGTAGCTCCAAGTAGCAGAGTTGTGCCCTCCGTGGGAGGCAGAATTCTGGTGTGAGTCTCAGGGGTCCCCAATCTGGCTGGGTTGTGGGCCAGGCCTCTGGGTATGATAGCCTGTACACCTCACCTAGGTTTAGGCATAGGGCCTAGGGACATGGCAGGCCTGATCTACCATTTCGGAGGCATGATCTGCTCAGGGCCAAATTGAGGATTTGTCAGTCATTGCATCAGAGTCCGTTTTTGTGGCTAGGGGGCAACCGAAGGTGGTGTTGGGTTTACGAGGGCATGCAGGTTTCTCCCACTCTGATAGTTCAGCACACCTCCAAAAGGTCCATCTTACACCTGCATTGTGGATTGAATTCTGGGGTGTTACTCAGGGATCCTTAATCTCGGGGGCTTTGGTGCCAGGCCTTTAGGGTGGAATCCTGAAAACCCAAACTACGTTAGGGTTAGGGCCTAAGGGCATGGCAGGCCAGATCTGCTGATGCTGAGGCAGGATTTCTGGTGGGCTGAGTTGAGGGAGGGCATCATGCAGTGCCTCAATCTCTGGGTTGGTGACCATGGGTGCCACCAAAGGTGGGTGTGGCCTCAGGGATGCGTGCAGGTTTCTCCTGCTCTGAAGGTTGGGCACAGCTCCAATGGCACAGTTTCCATCTGGGTAGCAGGTGGATTCCTGGGGTGTGGCTCTGTGGTCCCCAGTTTGGAGGGCTTGGGGGATAGGCCCCTGCAGATGGAAGCCTGAAAACCCAACCTAGGGTTAGGGTTAGGGTCTGGGGCATGGCAGGCCTGATCTGAAATTGCTGAGACCAGCACTCCAGGGGGCTGAGTAGAGGGAGTGTTTGGCCATGTTTGCACCTGGGTTTTAGACTGCTTTCTCATGGGGTTTGGGCCGGGACCACTTGAGATCATGGGCCAGGCCCAGGTGGTTGCCCTGTAGGTCCGTGCCTCCAAAAGCAGTTTCACTGTGGGGTTTTCCAGCCAATTCTCACGAGCTTTATGCCCAAATGGATATTTAGTTGGGCAAGAAACTCATGAGAATTGGTTGGCATTGGCGGCAATTTAGGATGCACTCACACCCGCTGTCTAGAGTGCTTTCTCCCTAGGTCCAGTTGTGACCATCCAGAAACTTGGACTGGGCCCATGCAGCTCCCCTGAGAGACCCAGCTGAGAGGAGATTTCTGGAAGGGTCTCAGGCTGAGAATGAGGCTCCATGTTTCTGGCCCATTTAGGTGCTGAAAGTGGGGGTGGCCTCAGGAGGGTATGAAGGTTTCTCCCCGTCTGAGGGTTTTCTGCAGCTCAAAAGAGTATTGTTTCCTCCTTTGTGGCAGTGGAGTCCTGGGGTGTAACTCTGGGGTTCCCAATCTGGAGGACTTGGGGGCCAGGTCTCTGGGGATGTAAACCTGAACACCCAACCTAGGGTTAGGTTTAGGTCCTAGGGGCGTGGCACACGCATTCTGCTAGTGCTGAGGCTGGCAACCCAGGGGACTGAGTAGAGCCCAGGATTGCCAGCATTCTGGGGCAATTCCGAGTAGTCCTGTGGCCTGTCTCAGAGGTCCCCAACCTGGAGGGACAGTGCCATTGTGGCTTGAGACCTGTGAGGCGTTGTGAGCTGTATTAGGAGACTCATGCCAGTTCATGAATCACAGATGAGATTGACTCCGTGTGTGCTTTGAACATAGAATGTGTTCCTTCATCTAACAGTGTTTATTCCACTGGGCGTAGGCTGTGGTGGAATGGCAGGCATCCAGAGTTACATGGCTGTTTGTGGTCAGTTAGTGATTTGGATGATGTCTTTTCCATTGTCCAAGGTGATGTATCCTAATGGATTTGTCTTTCCATCCAAAGAGTTCCAATGAGGGCAGAGTGAAAATTCAAAATGATTCCGAGGAGGCTTGGATGATTTAAAAGGGAAGCTTGACCTTCTAGTTTCACTAAATGAACCACCTAGATAGTTGGACACGCTGTATTTTCTCTGCAGTTTCATGGGTGGTGAAGTTAGAAGGAGGGTCTTTGGGAATTCCCCTAGATAGAGGCATTCTGGTGGCTTCAAGGGGCTTGGCTTCAGAAACCCTGGGGTGAATTTCTGTGGCTGCAGTCAGGTTATCCCACAGGTTTTCCATTTCCTCTTAGGGAATTGCAGGCACGTAACGTTCTGCTTAAAGCAGAAACCCTCCTGCACTGTCCCTGGGCATGCAGGTTGTTGCAGTCTCTTTGGAAAAGAGTTGGTGGTTCCTCCAAAAGCTAAAATCTGAACAACCCTAGGATCCAGCAATTGCACTTCTTGGAATTTATCCAAAGGACACAAAACTGCGCATTCAATGGGGTACAAGCACCGTGATGTTTATAGCAGCATTTTCAAGAATAGCAAAACAATGGAGGGACTCCCAGTGTCCATTCACTGATGAATGGAGAAAGAAGATGTGAGAGATGTATCTTCTATCTATCTGTCTATCTATCTATCTAATGGAATAGGACCCAGCCTCAAAAAGAATGAAACCTTGCCATCAGCAAGGATGTGGAAGGATCTAGAGTGGATTAAGGTAAGCAAAATTAGTAAGAAAAGACCAGTGGCCTATGATTTGACTCCTATGGAATTTTACCTAATTAATAGCTTTTTTAAAAAATTTCAACTTGTGAGGATTTTAGTTATTTTATTTCTCCAGGAAGGGCTTTTATCTCTTCGGAGAGAGTTTCTCTATTTTCTTCCATGCCTTTTCCAAGCCCGGCTAAAACTTTGAGAATCATCATTCTGAACTCTAGATCTGACGTATTACCAATGGCCTTAGTGATTAGGTCCCTAGCCTTCGGTACTGCCTCTTGTTCTTTATTTTGTGGTGAGTTTTTCTGCCTTGTCATTTTGTCCAGAAAAGAATATATGAAGGAGTAAATAAAATACTAAAAGGGTGGAAAAGACCCCAGGAAGATGTACTTTAAGCAAATCAGAAGAGACACTGAAGCATGAGAGGGAGAAAGGGATAAAAAGAAGTTAAGAAAAAAAAAATTAAATAAAGAAAACAAAGAAAAAATATAAAAAAGAAGAAAAAATATATTAAACTGGTGATTAGAACAGGGTCACCCACTTAATTTTGGGAGTATTTTGGTTTCTTAGAAGAAACTACATCCCAAAATTTTAAAGAATGAAAAACATATATAAGGGTAAACACAATGAAGGGATGGAATATGCCCTTTAAGATTAAAAAAAAAGTAATTTCAAAAAAAGGAGTTGATAAAGTAAGTTGGTTGGGAGAATAAAGAAAAAGAAAGTCAAGAGAATTTGCTTGGGCTGGAGACTAGAACCAGCCCAGAGGTAGATTTAGGGTATATATGATCTATTAGAAGAAGTTGTAGCCCAAATTTTCAGAAGAAAAACCCTATGTGTATTCAAAAAATAAAGTTAGATACAATGAAGGATAAAATGTGACTATAATAATGAAGGTTCAAAAAAGATTATTATTTTGATGAAGATATTGTTAAGATAAACTAGTTAAAAAAAGTTAAAAGAGGAAAGGGTAAAAGTTAAAAAGAATTAGCTGAAGAAAAAAAAATTAAAAAAATTAATTAACTGTGAGAGTAAAGAATCATGTGGAAAAAGCCATGAATTCTTTGCTTTGCTTTCTCCTCCTCTGGAATTCTGTTGTTCTCCTTGGTAAGTGAACTTGGTCTTGGCTGGATTTCTTGTTGGCCTTCTGGGGGAGGGGCCTGTTGTAGTGATTCTCCACTGTTTTTGCCCAAGGCAGAATTGCGCATTCAATGGGCCCGCCCTTACTTAGCCTGGCCCCGCCCTTAGCAGGGGCCAGGCTAAGTAATCTGCTCTGGTTCGCCTTTGGGAACTGTTGTTCCCTTGAATGCTTTCGGTAGACTTCCAAAGGATGGGAATGAAAATGGCGGCCTCCCAATCTTCGCGGCCCAGAGGAGCCGAGAGCTCGGGCCCCACTCCTCAGTGTGCTCTCAGAGAAAAGCACTCAATCGTCTCCCTGGTCTCCAGCCGTGATTCGAGCTCACCCAGCCTGTGACCAGTTCCAGGAGTGAGTTGAGAGCTCCCTCCTCTGCTCTGTCTCTGCAGCCGGCTTCCCCGCTCTAATACCTGCGGGCTCTGCGACACTCAGACACCCCGATCCTTCTGTGACCCGCGGGACCTGGGGCCATGCTGACCCCGTGTGGGCTTCACCCTGGTTAGGCCTCTGGAGCGAAGTCCCTCAGTGGAGCAGACTTTGAAAATTCCTTGATTTTGTGTTCCATTGCTCTGCCGTTTGCTAGGAGCTGGCCCCTCCCCCTATGGTCTGTCTTCCGATCACTTTGGATTCACTTCTCTGCCCGTCCTACCTTTCAGAAAGTGGTCGGTTTTCTGTTTCTAGGATTGTTGATCTTCTCTTCAACCTCCCATTGGATTTGTTGGTGTTTGCAATGGTTTGAGAAGCTATCTAGCTGATCTCCTGCTACCTGATGTCGTCTCAGCCTGCTACTTCTCCACCACCTTGACTCCTCCTCCTATGGAATTCCAGAAAGAAAACAGATGAACATGGTGAGGGGAGAAAAATAGGCCATCGAGGGAACAGACTCAGCCTTCCAGCACAAACAGAGAGTTGCTAGAGGGCAGGTGTGTGTGGGAAGGGTTAAATGGGTGACAGCTATTAGGGATGGTACTTGTGATGAACTCCGGGTGTTCTATGCAGGAGAGGAATCACGAAATCCTCCCCCTGAAGCAAAGGAACAAACACTGCATGGAAACCAATTAGAATTGAAGTCAATGAAGAAAAGAAGACCATGTTCTACTTCACGAAGACTGAGGTAAAACTGGAATGCCTTTTGCTCTCCTGTTCTGTCGATGATCATTTTGAAGCACTCTGTGGCAGGATACACTAGTTTCCTGTTGCATGAGGAGCCCTCCGAAAGCTGCCGTGAATGATCCAGATCTCAGAGCATGTCCATGTTCCATTGATATGTAACTTTCAGTCTGCCCAGGTACAAAGGTAAGTGGAGAGAAATATGGCAGAAGAGGAAAGGAGGTGTTCATCATTCAGGAGGTAGACTTCCCCTTTCTCACGAACGCCTGGGCCAGTGTAAATTGAGAAGAAGGAGGGGGGATCCTAGAGCTTTGCCGCAGACAGGGGAGTTCTAGGTCTGCCTAGAGCTGGCAGGGGTCCCTGAGGAGAACTGAGCTAGTGGCGTGGTGGGCCCGAAGTGCTGGTGCCGAGGTGAGTTTTCCCAAGAAGCTGAGTTGACGATGGGGGTCAGGTGGTGCATCAGGCTCTGGGTTTGTAGCTAGGGGGCTGCAGAATGTGGGGGAACTCATGGGGACGTGCAGTTGTCTCTCGCTCTGAGGGTTCTGCACAGCTCCAAATGGACTAGTTTCCTGCTGTGTGGCAGGCGGACTCCTACAGTGTGGCTCCAAGGTTCCCAATCTGAGGGATTGGGGGACAGGCCCCTGGGGAAGGAAGCCTGAAAACACAACATAGGGTTAGGGTAATGGCCTTGGGGCATGGCAGGCCTGATCTGCTGACACTGAGGTGGGATACCTCCAGGATTGAGTTGAGGGAATGCGTCCCGCAGTGCAGATGAGTCAGGGTTTCTGGCCAGAGGGACCGCTGATGGTGGGGGTGGCTTTAGAGGGGCATGCTGGTTTCTCCCTCTCTGAGGGAACTGTGGAGCTCCAGATGGCAAGGATTCCCTCTGCATGACAGTCGGGTTTCTGACTTGTTACAGAAGGGTCCTGAATCTGGGGAGTTTGGGGGCCCGGCCTCTTGGGATGGAAGCCTGAAATCAGAAACTAGAGTTATGGTAAGGGCCTAGGGGCATGGCCTGCTCAATCTGCTGGTGCTGAGTTGGGCTCCCCGGTGGCCTGACTTCAGGGTGGGTATCAGGTGGCACGTCAGACTCAGAGTTTGTGTCCAGGGGTGCCACAGAGGCTGGGGGTGACCTCAGGGTTTCATGCAGGTTTCTCCCATCCTGAGGGTTGTGCAGAGCTCCAAATGGCATGGTTTCCTCCCATGTAGTGGGCACAGTCCAGAGGTGTCATTGAGGCATCCTTAATCTATACCGGCGTGTGTCTCAGAGGTGCCCAATCTGGCGGGCTTGGGGGATAGGTCTCTGAGCATGAAAGCCTGTACACCCCACCTAGGGTTAGCGTTAGGGCCTAAGTACATGGCAGGTCGTTGTGCCGGTGCTGATGTGGGCTCCCCTAAGGTCCGAGTTGAGGGCATAGATCTGGCATCGCAGCAGAATCCGTTTTTATGGCCATGGGAGTGACTCATGGTGGGGGTGTCATTAGGGGGGCTTGCAGGTTTCTGCCCCTCTGAGCATTTGGTGCAGCTCCAAACCACAAGGTTTCCTCCCATGTGGCTGGTGTAGTCCTGTGGTGTCGCTCTGGAGTTTTTAATCTGGGGGACGTGTCTAGTCCCCCTGGGATGGAAGCCTGAAAACCCAAATAGGGGTTATGGTAAGGGCCTAGGGGCATGGTGGCCCAATCTTCTGATGTTGAGGCGGGGTCCCCTCAGGGCTGAGTTGAGCGCAGCTTGGCAGAATCTGGCTTTATGGCCAGGGGGGCAGCAGATGGTGGGAGTGGCTTTAGAGGGGCCATTTTCTCTCCCTCTGAGGGTTCAGAACAACTCCAAATGGCACAGGTTTTTATTGTGTGGTGAGCTGGGTCCTGGGGTGTATGTCAGGGTTCCTTAATCTGGGGTGTTTTGTTGCCAGGACCCTCAGAATGGAAGCCTGAATACCCAAACTAGGGTTAGGGTTAGGGCCTAGGGGCACGGCAGGCCCGATCTGCTAGTGCTGAGGCAGGATCCTCTCTGGGATGAGTTGAGTTGTGCATTTGGTGGTGGGGCGGAATCCAGTTCTGTGGCCATAGGGGCTGCCGATGGTTGGGGTGGCTTTAGGGTGGCATGCAGGTTTCTCCCCTCTGAGGGTTCATTGCAGCTCCAAACCACAGGGTTTCCACTTGTGTGACAGGCTGTGTCCTTTGGTGTCGCTCAGAAGTCCTTAATCCGGAGGGTATGGGGGCCAGGCCTCTTTGGATGGAAGACTGAAAATCCAAACTAGGATTAGTGTTAAGGCCTAGGGACATGGCAGGCCCGATCTGCTGGAATTGAGGCGGTCTCCCAGGTGGACTGAATGGAGGGCGGGAATCAGGCAGGAGTTGGGGTCTGGGTTTGTCTGGAGGGGCACAGAAGCTGGTGGTGTCCTCAGGTGGCACGCAGCTTTCTCCTGCTCTGAGCTTCCTGCACAGTTCCAATTGGCACCACTTTGCCATAGGAGGCTAGCGGAGTGCTAACCCAAATAGGGGTTAGGGTCAGGGCCTAGGGGCATGGCAGACCAGATCCCCCAGCGAGGGGGTGGGCACCCCAGGGGCTGAGTAGCAGGATGCTTTGGACTCCCATGTGCCTGACTCATAGAGGGCTTCCTTGCAGGGTTCGGGCTGTGAAAACTCCAGATCCTGAGCCATGGGAAGGTGGAGGCCTTGGAAACATGAGTTGCAGGAAGCAGTTTCGCTGGGGTTCTTTCTGGCCAATTCTCATGAGTTTTCTGCTTCAATCGGTATCAGTTTGGGAAGAAACCTCATGAGAATTGGCCGCTGTTGGGCGGTGATTCTGGCTATGTTGGCGCCCTGGTCTAGAGCACTTTCTTGCTCGGTGCGTGTCTCAGCCATCTGGGAATACAGGGCAGGCCCACGTGGCTTCCCCAGGGACCCCACACGGGGGAGCTTTCCAGGGCAGTGTTGAGGGAGGGGTTCTGGCTGGGCGTCAGCTTGGGAGTGAGGGATGGCCTCAGGGGGGCATTCATGTTTCTCCTGCTCTGAGGTCTTTCCTCAGCTCTGAATAGCATGGTTTCCTCCTGGGTAGCAGGCAGACTCATGGGGTGTGTTTCAGGGTTCCCCAATTTGAGGTCTCAAGGGACAGGCCCTTGGGAAAGGAAGATGAAAGCCCAAATGAGGGTTTTTGCCAGGGCCTAGGGGCATGATAAGCCTGATCCGCCATCGCCGGTGTGGGCACTCCAGGGGGCTGCATAGCAGGAGGGTTTGGCCTCGTGTTTGCCTGATTCACAGAGAGATTTCTCCCAGGGTTTGGGTTGTGACCACTCATGACCCCAAGCCAGGCTCAGGTGGAGGTCCTACAAACATGCGCTGCCAGAAACGAGGTCGCCAGGGGTTTTCTGGCAAATTCTCATGATCTTCCCAAATCAATATCAATCTGGGAAGAAAGCTCATGAGAATTGGCCGGCATTGGACTGGAATTTGGGCCATGTTGTCACCCATGGTCTAGAGCACTTCCTCACTCGGTGCATGTCACGGGCATCTGGGAACACGGGCCGGTTCCACACAGCTCCCCTGAGGGCCCCAGGGCAGGGGAGCTTTCCAGGGGCAGAGCTGAGGGAGGGGTTCTGGTTGGGCGTCAGCCTTGGAGTTTTGGCCTGGTGTGATGGAGAAGGTGGCTGATGGCCTCGGCGGGGGTGGGGGGTGTGGGGGGGTGAGTGTTTGGGGTGGGGGGGTGGGTGGGGCACCCCCTCCCTATCTGAGGGTTTTCTGCAACTCCAAAGGGTTGGAATCCTCCTGCGTAGCAGTCGGACTCATCTGGTGTGCTTCAGGATTCCCCAGTTTGAGAGCTCGAGGGACAGGCCCTGGAGAGGAAAGACTGAAAACCCAACTGAGGGTTAGGGCCATGGCCTAGGGGCATGGCAGGCCAAATCCACCAGTGCCGGGTGGGCAACCCAGGGGGATGAGTCAAAGGAGGCGATGGCCTCACGTGTGCCTGATTCGTAGAATGCTTTCCCGTAAGGTCGCTACCTCCTAGGACCCCGGGCCAGGCCCAGGTGAAGGCCCTGTGGACAAGTGCCACAGGAAGCGGGGGTTTTCTGGCCAAATGTCACGAGCTTTCTGCCCAAATCGATATCCATTTGCACAGAAAGTTTGTCAAAATTGTCTGGCGTTGGGCGGCAATTCAGGCCACACCGGTGACCATGGTCTAGAGCGCTTTCTTGCTCGGTGCGTGTCACGGCCATCCGGAATACGGGCCGGTCCCCTGCCGCTCCCCCTAGGTCTCCCGCAAAGGGGAACTTTCCATTGGCCGAGTTGAGGGAGGGGTTCTGGCTGGGCATCAGCATCCGAATTTTAGGCCTGTTTTGGGGTGGATGGTGGAGGGTGATCTCGGAGGGGCATGCCTATTTCTCCACCTCTGAGGGTTTTCCTTAGCTCCGAAGGGCACGGTTTCCTCAGGCAGGCGGACTCATTGGGTGTGTTTCAGGATTCCTCAATTGAGGCCTCAAGGGACAGGTTCCTGGGGAAGGAAGACTGAAAACCCAATGAGGGTTAGGGCCAGGGCTAGGGGCATGGCAGGCCTGATCCGCCAGCGCCAGGATGGATACCCCAGGGGGCTGATTAGTAGGAAGCACTGGCCTTGCGTGCACCTGACTCATAGAGGGCTTTCTCACAGCATTTGGGCTTCAACCCCTTGGGACCCTCACCAGGCCCAGGCAGCGGCCCTGCAGACATGCACCGCAGGAAGCGAGTTTGCCAGTTTTGTTTTCTGGCCAATTCTCATGAGCTTTCTGCCCAAATTGATATCGAGTTGGGTAGAAAGCTTGTGAGGATTGGCCGGCGTTGTGTGGCGATTCAGGATGCACTGGAGTCCGTGGTCTAGAGCAGTTTTTTGCTTGGTGTTTGGGTGCCTTCCGGGAACACAGGCTCGTCCCACATGCCTCTCCCAAGGTCCAACATGCTGGGGAGCTTTCTGGGGCCTAGTTTAGGTAGAGGTTCTGGATGGGTGTCCGTCTATGTGTTGGAAGCATGGTGGGCCATCCAAGGTGGGGGTTGGTCTCAGGGGGTCGTGCAGCTCAATCCCGCTCTGAGGGTTTGTGCAGCTGCAGTAGCACAGTTTCCTCCTGAGTGGCAGGCGGAGTCCTGCAGTATGGTTCATGGTTCCCCAATCTGGAGGACTCGAGGGTCAGGCTCCTGGGGTTAGAGGCCTGAAAACCCAACCGAGGGTTAGGGACAGGGTCTATGGGCATGGCAGGCCCGATCTGCCAGTGCCACGGTGGGCACTGCTGGGGGCTGAGGAGCAGGTGCCATTGACCTTACATGCATCTCACTCATAGAAGGCTTTCTCACAGGGTTCGGGTCATGACCACTTGGGACTGTGGGCCAGGCCCAGGCAGCAGCCCTTTAGACATGACCCGCAGGAAATGAGTTTGCCGTGGGTTCTCCGGCCAATTCTCTCAAGCTTTCTGC